>NW_026571095.1:14744862-15244862 GCF_026225935.1 Boleophthalmus pectinirostris
TCTGTCATCGGCTCACAGTGCATCAGACTTCACAATTGGCCTCACTCTGAAATAAATTACAAAAGCTAGATTTTGTTTGAAATTCACAATTTTACTTTTGCTGGCCATTTTGACTCTGAGAGTGAATTATCACTTAAACATGGCTTACACAGTTTATCATGGAGCTAGCAGTGCAGCATCCCTCTCTCTGTGCTTCCTACTTGTTCCACCTCTTGTTATTGTAGCAGCTTCATTTATTTTAGCATATTTAATGCTTGCATATTGCATTAAGTCAGTCCTAGGAAACCAAAATAATGAACAAAAATGA
The DNA here is from genome assembly GCF_026225935.1 of Boleophthalmus pectinirostris. Taxonomy (NCBI): domain Eukaryota; kingdom Metazoa; phylum Chordata; class Actinopteri; order Gobiiformes; family Gobiidae; genus Boleophthalmus; species Boleophthalmus pectinirostris. The sequence goes on from NW_026571095.1 coordinate 14,745,170, forward strand.
GCCCCAGATTAGACCTGTTACAATAGAAGTGCTTGTTAATGGCCCCTAGCTCCAGTAGGCACCATGCTCCTGCTTGTGTAGTATTGTGTCAGACTGCTGCTTGCTTGCTACTGATGAGATGATGATTTTGTTGTACACACAAAGATATGGTGAACATGTTAATATGATGTGTCTAACGTATTTACTCTTTTTGTTTTCTTTCTTGTTTTGCCTCTTCCCAACACACCTCTCTCTCTGACCACGCACCTCTTCCTCTGTCTTGTTGATATCCCTCTGTCTATGCGGCTGGGCAGGGCATCGCCCCTAGTGTCATGGCTCCCCTGCCAAAGCGGGCTGCCCTGGAGAAGGCCAACGGGGCCTCTGCTATGTTTAACACAGGCATGCTCCAGTACCAACAGGCCCTCGCCAGCATGCAGTTTCAGCAGCAGGCTGCTTTCCTCCCATCAGGTATGCCTCCATAGCAACGTTCTGGCTCAGGCCACAAGCAAGACCTGGGGCAGACTTTGCTCTGTCTCTGCTTGGCTAAAGCAGGGCAGTACAGTTTAGCTACATCGCCATCAGGCTTATATATGTTCTTTAAGCTGTGACACAAAAGACATGTGGCAGGCACAAAGGCATGCCTATAAAGAAGTGTTTCACATCCATATTACTACATATACTTGAACGTAACTTACATATAAATGAGCTGCATTAGTAGTAGTAGCAGACTACTCTGGTTTGGGCTTGGGTTAGGACTAGGCTTTGGTTTGGTGACAGACATTACAGTGGTTGATTCCGCTTGTGAGTTAACTCTGTCTACATTGTGTATAATATTTAACATGATGTGCAGAACCATGACCACAGGCGTACTACTGTACTAGACACTACACATTAACATGCTTTACATAGATATACCTTCATTTCATTAGCAGATTGCCTCAAGATGAGTTCACAACTGCGCTTTTTTCCAATCACTGATGACTATCCAAAATATATTAATAATTTGTTTCCCACCTTATCTCTCCCCTTACTCTAACGAACCTTGTGATGGGCTGTTTTGATTTCTCTTCCCTATCCAACCCACTTCCTGTTGCACTGCATGATGGGCAGGCTCAATATTGTGCATGACACCCGCAGCCAGTGTTGGTAGGTTCCAGCTTTCCTTCTTTAGTTCAATATAACTTCATGTCTGTAATAGTAGAGATTTGATACGTTTCTCTTAAAGTATTGATATAAGAAATACATATTTATGTTGTACATTGTAAATATGACAGCTGATCTGAAGCTGTTATTTTCATTTGTACAATACACTGATATTGCTTGCTTATTCTTAACTGGGCTCCTGGCTGGTCTAACATGACATCCGTTAAAAACTGAGGGAGTTCAATTGTAACCCTCCCCTTTATCTCCTCTGCCACAGACCTGTGAAGTCTGGTATGTAAAAACACCAGTTATTTACAAAAGTATAATATATATTAAGTCTTAAATAATTAAAATTATGCATTAGTATTACTAATAATGGCACAGTCCAAATGTAATGTGGGCAGAGGTGTGAAAAGGAGCCAGTTAAATGAACCCCTCCCACCCCTCTAAGTCCTTGCCTCATTTGCCTGGTGTGTATGTGGCTCCACTGCTCCTCTGTGTATTTATGCTTACATGATTTTCCCTCCAAAAAGTTCCCATGATGCACGGTGGTACTCCGGCCACTGTGTCTGCAGCCACCACATCTGCCACAAGCGTTCCCTTCGCAACTGCCTCCACCAATCAGGTTTGCACCTCTACCGCCTCATTCTCTGTCAGTGTCTCTTAGACTCTACTTCTTATGATGTCTGTTAATGCACATGAATGACCAGGGGTGCTTGTGTCTCACAGGGGTGGGCTGGGTAATGGCCGTACTCCCTCTTGTTGGCCTTCACAAGTGTTTATCCATACACGTAGATGTTCAGACACCACTTTCCTACACACATATACTCTCTTTTTGGGGAACAATACTGTACTGCATTTTATGTCTGTCCTCATTGTAACTTAGATTTTTGTCCTTTTCCATTTTGAGGACTCTTCCTTAACAAAGTTGACTACCAACGAATACATGCAATTGGTATGTATGAGGTAGTTTATTCTGACATTTTTAAAGCCATCTGCACAGCTTGTGCAAACGTTGCTTTCTGTGCCCTTTGGTGCTTGGCTTTTTTCCTTTTTTGTCACCGCTTCTAGCACGTAAAGACTAGCTTTACCATGTTTTTGTTTCTAGCTAATTATACAAAAAATATTTGCAACGTTTTGATTTTATTCCATTTTGTAAGCTCTTTGCAGAACTTCACAATACCACTGACACAGTGGTGCAGATATCATCATGTTAAATTCTTGATCCAGAGCCAGTTTTTTTTTCTGAATTTCACTGAGGTGTGCAGGTCAACAAAATGGAGGACTTTTGCATGGGGAGCCACCTCACTGACAGCCCCCTCCTCCTCTCATCTCCCTTTTCTTACCTTCCCTCTCTCTGTTGCTTCCTATTAACATCTACACTATGCCAGATCTGAAGAAGATTATTTGTATTCTGTGTTGTCAACGTTTTCAGCAATGAACTCATCTTAATGAAAAAGGGTGTGGTTACAAGTGTGGACTCTCTGAGGACCATTAAACTTCATCCATCTTTGTTTTTCATCTTCAGATTCCAATAATATCTGCAGATCATCTGAGTAGTCACAAGTACTTGACTCAAATGTAGTTCCTCTAAAGAACAGTGAGTTTCTTAATTGATCTATGCATTTGTAACAAGGAAGATCTTTATGTTCACAAGTGAAATGCTTTGTTTTACAGATCAAATGAATGTGGGCTGGCACCGTCCAAGCCAAACAAATTCAGCCTTTATGTACATATTCAGAATGTCAAACAATGGGACAGGAGGGTCTGCCATCTCCAAACCAGCCCATGACGATGGTCTCATCACACGAGTCAACATCCCGAGAGCAACACTTGATCTGTGCCATCCGCCCACTTAGAGAGGAGTGTCAAATGTAGTGTCCAGCAAAGAAAGAAGGAGGTCTGGAGCCTCAGTCACTGTGTCTCAGAGTGAGAACGGCCCATGTTACACCTCTGTGTTTGAATTATTCTCGTTTCTGCACGCGCAGGTCATTAATGTGGCTGCATAGCACCACATTGCTGGTACGTTAGTAGACCAATTTTTTTTCCCTTTTATATTTGTTCTTTTTTTTGAATAGCCATATTTCAGAGTTTGCAAATGAAATGTAAACATGCACCTTGAATTAGAATTCTAAACAATAATAGGCACAATAATTTAACAGGAATTTAATTTGCCAAAATAATTGTACAGTATTGTAATTTTATGGCTAGTGAAACTAGATGTTGAAATGAGGGTCTTGGACATATGAATGTTCTGGGTAAACCAACATACCTGTGTACCTTGAAGCACAGCCAGGCTTTTCTTAACTTGTGGTGTGCCATCAAGGCCATACAGCTAACCCCGAGTGTTATCTCACCAGTGTTATTTGTTTACCGAAGGTAAAGTTTTGTATGGCTTTTGTATTATTTTGGTTTTATTATGTCCTTTTATGTAATTTTTTTTTTTAACCTTCCTCTGGTTTCATCTAATCAGTTTTAGAAGTTTTAAGGTTTAATGTCATTGATGTTTTCTTGTTTTTATTAATAACTAGAGGGTGTTTTGTTTATAGAGAGAAGTCCATCGACTCTAAAAGTGGAGGGTGTAACTTTAGTTGTATTACAGTGCCCCCTCTTCTGAAGAGGACTTTTCCAACTGTGTCTGAGTGCAGCACTGTTGAGCCATGTGTTGATGGAAAAAGAACTTTATATTAGGTCATCTTCACCACATGTGCACTTGATGAATGTTTATGTGGATTCCCTTTTCAACACCGCTCCACCTGAGCTTGTCTGGGGAATCAAGGCCATTGCCTTGTTTTTCCATGAAAGTTCTTAATCACAAAGGCTCTAGATCTGAGTTTAGATACCAAAGCACAGTTTTCTTGTCACATTTGATAGACATTACACAATTTAAATGCATTCATTGCTCCTTCAATTCTTAGTTGATGATCACTTGCCTTTCTCGTGTTCACAGAGGTGTGTAGTGTGTCTTTACAGATTGTAATGTACCTAACAAAGCCTTAGATTACTGTTTATGGGCCTCAGCCCACTCCAATGTAATTTTTATCATATGCAGGTTAAATACACCAATGATGTTTTATAGTTTCCTCACACATAGCTTATAATTTGTTTTTCTCTTTGTGTAAAAGTAACAATTACTCTTAAATCTGTGTTATGTACTACTTAAGGATTTGAATATTTGAGGTATCTAGTTATAGATTGTTTCTTTTTGCCTTACTATATATTACTTGACAACATTGATATAGCCGTTGTAGATTTTAAGGTAGTTTGACATTCATAACTTTTTTCATATACAATATAGATTATAATCTGTTGACTTCATTCATATAGCTGGATGTCTTTTCAGTTGATGTTACATAGTCATTGTCAGAGAATGTTTGCTGAAGAAAGACATTTTTGGATGCAAAGAAAGATATGTTTTTATCAGTGTAGACAAACTATGTTGAAATCATTTTTGGTTTTCCATGTAACATGTTTGAAAATGTATTGGAAAATAGATTATCCATGTTTTAGGGTAAAACTTCTTTTTTACTGTATCCATTTCAAAAAGATGTGTATAAGATAATGTTTGTTTTAAATATTTCTTAAGTTTGCCCTGAATGTCAGGCCAAAATGAGCAGTGAGATAGACGGGTGTTTGGATGTTTGTGGATGGTGAGATTAGGAGAGAGAACGACTTTTCCAATGTGGTCAAGTCCGACATGCTGCAGACGATGAGTTCTAACCTAAGGGAAGAAGGTTGACTTTTTGCACTTCTGTATATAGTCAAATGAACAGAGAAAATGTGTATCATATTGAGATATTATTTTGAATAAAAAAGAGCTATAATTATAAGGAATTTTGTTAGATTAATTTAAATTCTTAAATTAGAAGACCAGCTAAAATTGCTTGCAAAGAAGGGCACTAGTTTCTTGGCCAATGCATTCAGAGAAAGCTATGCGCTTTTTGTCTTATTTTATCTGCATCTGTTATTGCCAGGGAATGTTATATGGGATTATGCCCATGTCATGCTAACTTCACCCTTGTAGGATGACATATCCACTGATGTCCAGTCTCAAAACCTGCATACTTGCGTAGTTTGATTTTATTGCATGTAATATACACACATTTACAAAAAGCTACTCAAATATGTAAGGAAGAAATACATGTCAAGAATACACAATACAGTATGTAACATCCACATTAATGGGGAATTTTGTTTGAAAACAAGTCGTTTTCAATGAGAAAAGGCTACTTAAACATTGAGAATAAAGACTGGCATTCGTCCACCACATTCGGCACAGTAGACGTTGTTTCTTCTGACACCGCTGTGCACTCAGCAGGCAAGGTCACCACCACACCAAAAATATTTGGCCAATTAGTTGTTCAAATGAATGTAACAGTAACTGATGTCTGCGTGACTTGAAGCTGCTGTGTTGATGCTAGAACCAAAGCACCATTTTGTCCAAACCAGATATTTAAGGTTCTCCTCCCTGCTGGGGGCACATGGCCATGCTTTGTTAACCGCTTCTTCCTTGTAAGTGCAACCACCAGTTATAAGTATTTGCCACAAATGCCACACAATAATGTATAACTATTCTGTCTTCAGATTTGTTTAATGCACATTTTATTGTTGCCATATCTCTGACTCTTGCTGTATGGATGAAAAAATCTGAATAAAACTATATTTCATTTGCTTATGCAAATTTGTGTCACTGCCTCTGTTTAGACTAAAGAGCTCATTCAGTTATTTAACATAGGCCAATTACATGCGGGATAATGCTCATAGCTATTTATCTATAGTTCAGAATTTCTGATTTCATCCTGCTGTCAAATATTTGGCATTTGTATTTATTAGCAAATATTGTCTATCAATTTGGGTTTATTTCTATTGGATCTGAGAATTATGCTGTATATTATTCCATGCTGTCCTGGATAAAAATAGCATGACATAAATTGACATGCTTAAATTGACATAACAGAGACTTAATACCAGTGGAGAACATTTAATTTATGATAATTTATGATAATATTATTATTATGGTATCTCCGTTAACAGTGTTACGGCTCCTTTAAGAAAACGGAACTGAGCGTCGGCTTTTGACGCTGCTGACTGAGGATGTGGGCAGGAAACGCCATGCAAGAAGGGAAAGGCAGCGATCACGCTTTTCAGCGCTGTTGCACAATACAGAGTGATCAAAATGCGCTGTAACTGGCGTCGCTAAATGTCTAGGAGCGGCTCTTCTCCTCGGATCCGTAAGCCGCTTTCAAACAAGAGCAGGCCCGGAGCATTGGCCGACACAGGAGTCGAGTATCCGCGGCAGTGGGCAGCCCTCCCAGACAGCTCGCACTGAAAACATTGGGCTGGTCGTCGGGTGGGAGCAGCAGGCTTCGTCGCGCTAAAGGAGGTATCTGCTGCGTTTCTGTCTAAAAACAATCATGAGGGAGTATAAAGTGGTAGTATTGGGTTCGGGAGGAGTCGGGAAGTCGGCACTTACGGTTCAGTTCGTGACAGGCTCTTTTATTGAGAAGTACGACCCCACCATAGAGGACTTCTACAGGAAGGAGATCGAGGTGGACTCCTCTCCGTCTGTGCTGGAGATCCTGGACACGGCTGGCACCGAGCAGTTCGCCTCCATGCGAGACCTGTACATCAAAAACGGCCAAGGCTTCATCCTGGTCTACAGCATGGTCAACCAGCAGAGCTTCCAGGATATCAAGCCCATGAGAGACCAGATTATCCGGGTGAAGAGGTACGAGAGGGTCCCAATGATCCTGGTGGGCAACAAGGTGGATCTGGAGGGGGAGAGAGAGGTGTCCTCAGGAGAGGGGAAAGCCCTGGCCCAGGACTGGAACTGCCCCTTTATGGAGACATCAGCCAAAAACAAAGGCTCTGTCGATGAACTTTTTGCAGAAATAGTGAGACAGATGAACTACTCCACTGTTCCCAGCGGTGGAGACCAGTGTTGTTCCTGCGTCCTGCTCTGAGCGCACAAACCTGACAGCACATGTACCCCAGGGGGTGAAAAGTTGTCCCTTTGTAAAAGTATTCTCACCTCACACTGCTGTCTTATTGTTGCACAGAAATCAACGATGACAACAATCGGTGATGTATCATAGTCTGGAAGTGTTTACATGATAAAGTACTTGAATGTTTTTTCTGGATTTTTTTATAGCTTTGTATTTGACACTTCTCTGGAAATGTGCCTCAAATATAGACTGTATAGAAAGATGGATTCTGTTAGCTGTCAAAGTCTGAAGCAATGCTGTAGGGCATCTTTTTAAATGGCAATATAGGTCTCATTCTACCAAACAAACAATTTTTTAATTGTCTTAATATCACCACATACAACAGGTATATGGCAGCTTATTTTCAGCTTAATTTTCTGATCATCATAATCAGTACATCTATCTTTACATACAGTCTATGGCTACAAAGGAACCCTTATTGTACAAACCTAAGAGACACCTATTTACTGTTTGTGTCCTCATAGAGCGGTGGATTTTGTCAAGTTGTACTGTCACTTATTTCGGGCTGGTTAATATTTCTTCTTTCTGCCTTGGAGATTTGTTTTTGGTGATAATGGGGGAGGTGTTACATGTGTCAAAACCTGGCAGTGCAGCAAGCGGCAGGGATTGGACACTTTTAATGGTGATTTTTGGGGAGGATCAAATCGGAGAGGCCTGTTTTTAGTATTTTTAAAACTCTCATATCACTCACCACTCGAGCCTTGCATAGGTTTTCTCTAACCCAGCCTCCCAGGGGTGTAGGTCCACCCACCCGTGTGCTTGTCTGTTTAAAGCTGTGGACCATGCCCCCACACATTTAAAAATACATTGTTTTTTTTCCCTGTTGCACTTATCTGATGACATTTCTCCTCAGAGTGCACAAGCAAAAAAAGAACCATAGTTGAATTGCTATCTATTGCTACATGGGGGGGTACACTAAGCCCTCATGTAAAGTGCCTTCCTATAAGAAAACTCCTGTGACTGTGCCAATAAATGAGCCCGGCTTCCTCTGCAGTGCGTCTCAATGGCAATCAGAACTTTTTTAGTGTCAAAGTGAACGGACAGACTTGTAAGAAAAGCTCTCAAGGTACTATTTATCAAGAATAACCAAGACTGGAGTTTATTTTGGATCACTGAATGGCAAGCCATGTCAATCTGTATTATCTAGGTTATTATTTTTTTCTTATTTTATAAAATGTGACCTTTTCAGTTACTGTAATTGTACCAATATCGTGGCAAATGTTCTGCCATGCATCTGTCGGTTAATTAACTTGTAATACAAAACACATTTTACATAAGCACTGTCTTCTGTGTTTCATCTATACCGGCCTGGGTTAAAAGGGCCTGCTTTATTTTGCAGCGTGAAAGGTATCAGAATTTGGAGTGGGATGTAAATTTAAGATTACTCAATTTTGTTTAAAAATGTAACATCCTAGCAAGAATATTATCTTTAAACTAATGTAAACTTAGTTCTGCTTGACTACCAAAATTGGGGACTTTTCCCTTCTTCGGCTGTTCAACATTAACCAGTCAAATGCTGACAAAATCATGTATTTGTTCTGTCCACAATATTTGGCACTTGTACTGACTTATGTGCAGCAGAGTGCTCCATGAGTAAATGCCCACTGTTTACATATGGATTCATGACATTCAATGCCAGCTCCTGATTGTTGAGTAAGAGATAGTGGCCTTAGCGGGCGATAAAACTCTCAGTGCAGTTGTTTGGCTTATGGGTAGGGTTTCCAGTAGAGTGTTTAGCCAGGGGAGAGCTGCTTCCCTCTGCATGTTTTCTAGAGCCCGCCAAGTGCAGCACACAGAGGCCTTTCTGTGGCCCCGGCCAAGTTCAATCCGCCGTACATACCCCTGCCTGGTATTCGTCCAATCAAGTGTCCCCCAGACCACAGAGATGCAATGTCAGATTACCAAATTTAGTCAAAGGGCTGGGTTTATCACTAATAATATACATAAGGAGCTAGTATGCCAGGAATTTTGGTCTTCACTGCTGAAAACCAACGATACATTCACTGCAAGTAAAACAAATGAACACTGAAGGAATCTTTTGTACCAATCACACATCTCCAGAAAATTCCCACCATCTCTGTGCTGTTAAGCACAGTGTTAGAAATCATTTGTAATTTAACACTGCAGTTGTAAAAGAAAAGGGAACAGAGTCTAGACAATGGATGACATTGAGAATTGTCACTCTGATAGTCAGATGTTACTGTTTTAAGCACTCCCCATTGTTGAACTTGTGGGTGTTTAAATTTAGATTGTATTTATTTGGATAGAGCTTAAAGTATTGGGATTTTGAACGGTGAATAAATAATGCCAGCAAACAAAACATGTATAAAGCTGACCTCATTGACAAAAGTAAGTAGAGGTTTGGAAAGTATTTTGTGTTTCCATTGAAAGTGACAATGGAAGTGTTCATGTAATAATGTCACTGCTTTCAGTGACAGTGCTTTGTACTTCAAGACTCAACAGTTATTTTGAATTCCTAATTGGCTTTTACTGCAATACAGAGTGTGTTCCGCTTCTGACAGACATTTATGTGAAACTAGTTTCTTGCCTGCAGGGCTCCTGTCATATGACCTGAAACTGACATCAGCAAGATTTTTCTCTACACAACCATTCAAGTCTTATTAGTTACACTATGAATAAGCATCGAGAGTTATTGTTATGTTGTGTTTTTAAAAAAAAATATTATTATTTTAGTATATGTGCCTTAGTTGTATAATTTAATTAATTGTATTTATTAGAGGAAGATCCCCATCGCATTGTTATGAATATTTATATTCCTGAATCATTGCTGATGAGTAGGTTAGGCAGTTAAGTTTTGATCAAAGCAGGTCAGCTCTCTTGTGTTGTGGTAATGGACCATGTGGTTAGTCCCAGCTCTGATGTTGTAATAGTAACTTCCCTGTAGTTGTAGTCTGCCCTTAGTACATGAGAGTTCATGTCAAAGGGACAACTTCAACTACACAACAATTAACTACTTTGTACTCTTAAAAAAACGTTTATGCCAAGGTAACAAGGTTGTACATGGGAAAACATTTCACCTGTGTTTTTAAAGTGACTGAAGATCATATGACACTAACTGACTCACCACAGCTGTTTATCTATCTGCTTATCCTATTTAGCGACAAACAGCCTGGAAATAGACTTCTGAGGACATCATTTAATTATGTCTAGAATTAAGTCAACACTAGCCTCTACAAGTTCACCAACTCAAAAGACACATCCTAGTTCATGTTCTTGGTAGACATTTGTGTGTCTATAATGACCAAAGCACATGAGTCCAATGCAGCGTGACAACACAGTCTGACTTCAGAACAGTGAACGCCTTTGCCATGAGAACTATGTGTAAGTCAACAAAGACTTTCTCGATTTTCTCACCTAGGTGATCTGATATGATCTATGTCTAACGTTGTTTCCTCATCAAAAACATATGGAGCTGTGTTCTGTTTCATTCACTCATGTTTAACACACAAATCCTCCATATTTTTGGCTGAGTTCTACTGTCAAACTGAAAACACCACCTTGAGATGCTAAGTGGTAATACATGAAGTGCTCCACTGTGTTTGTAAACTCCATACACCTTCACCAGAATCATTTGGATAATTTCAACCCTGGAATTTCCAAACTTTACTAAACAAAAGATAAAATGTACTCTTATTAGATCAAACTCTTGGTCTAATAATAACATATAACATTATAACATGGCTTAAAGCTTGCAAGAGTCAGTTTTGTGTGAGATAGGACCTTTAAAGATTTTGGTAAAGAATTATTTTTGCAGACAGGATCAGCAAATTTCTCAGCACTTAAGTGACTAGGCTCATTTGATTTGCTTTAAACCAGATGCCCTTTTTGGTACAATATTATTTTTATTGGGGACTGATGTACAGTTTTCAACACTATGATCTGGCAAGTAGAACTGGGAACAACTTTCATTCACATAAGATGTCAAATTATGCAAGAAATAATCATAGCAAATGCATTTTGTTTTGCTCAAAGTAAATTAGTGAGTCAGATAATATGCTTCCAATTGCTGCATTGGGAATAAGATGGTTGTTGGAGAAGCCAAAAATAAATGTACCCTGCTACTGCACTCCTTTTTTGTGTATAACTATTTCACTTTAAGCTATTCATTTAAGATTTGAGCTCTAGTAATTGTCCATGTAGGTCAATGGGATATTTGAATGGGTCCAATATGATTCATAGCCAAACCATAACTTGATAAGATAAGATAAGATAAGATCTAAGATACCATAAGATGTGTACAACTCAATATAAGCAGTGATGGGAAATATTTATAGATGTTTATAGATCACTAAATGCTGCTCTATAATGTATTTTGTAAAGTATTTTGGTCCAGTCAAAATAAATCAAAATACTGTAATCAGAACACTATTACATAGAGTTGCATTTAAATTATAGTGTAAAGATACAACATAGTATTAAATTATGCATTATCACTGACTGGAGAAGGAAAAATTCTTCTCATGGATTATCAGCAGTTTGTGATCAAGTACTGCAATGTATTCTTTTGATTTTGGAAAAAATAACTGCATCCTGAACTGTACCAGAATACAGTTCCTCAAAATTAGTATTCAGAATGTGTATTCTCTGCACATGTATTCAATTACTTCCCAGCACTGAATAAAAGTAACTAATATGTGCTTAAATGACATTGTACAACTTCAGTTTTAGACTTACAGCCGTAAACATGCATGCTAACAGCGCCACGTTATGAACTATAATTATTCTTTTTAGAATTACATTGCATAGGTCAACACTGCAATGTTAATATAATGATCAATCCTAACATAAAAAGGATAGATGAAACAGTTGTATAATCTCCATGGCGAACATTTCCCTGTCTGATACTGAGATTGCATTAGTGCGTGGCTGGCAGCAGGAGTCAGATTGTGTACGAGTGTGGATGAGTCACTGGTCTTGGAGGGAACAGTGAAGAAAAGGACTGAAATAGTCTAAACGCTGTGAGCCTGCTCTGAGTGGGAGGACACAGCAGACACAGCTCTCTCAGCTCCCCCACACAGTCACCAGCACATTAAGATATAACAGCAGCTTTTCATCAGGACGACTTAAGTAATAGATAGACTCCTTATATGCATAGAGAGAAAACTACGGACACACTCAGCAATTCATCCATTTACTGCAGGACGCTAATAGTGTTAACATAAATAGATTAAATGTTATGTACATATTATTGTTATGTATGTTTTAGTAATGCAGCTATCTAGTCTAATTACCTGGCTATATCAAATTAGTATTATTGTCATATTATCTTATATTATTTCATCATTGTCAAATAGAACATGTTTTGAGTTTCATGATTGGGCTGTCATACCATTTCAACCCAACAGGGGGAGTCCCAAGCTACTGCATCTGTCAGTGTTTAATTTCTAATGTGAACTTCACTCATCACACAAATAATTACCCAGATCTCATGAATAGTGCTAATGAGACAAAAAGGCATTTGGATAATAGATTTTCATGCTGATGATAGTTCAAAAATTCTAAGCTAAGTTGTGTATCAGTATCATTTGTTACGGTTTCAACCTTATCTAGTGATTGAAAGCCTATTATAAGATTATTATAGCCTGCCCTGCTGCCTCATATCAATAATGTGAGACTGGCACAGCACGTTGTGTGGGAGGACAGACGCAGAGGTGCTCTCATCAGCGGCTCTATGCAATCTTCTGTCTAAGAGCTTATACCCATTTAATATTCCCTCCACTTCTAGTGTTAAACGAAAAGAATGGGCCCATAGGTTGCCTACATTTAATACTAAAATACATTCCGAAAGTGCTGAAGGTTTGTGTTGTTTAATGCACAAAGTGTTTGTATTCAATTTGTCCACAAGATGGCAGACTAAGACAGGTCACAGACAATCCTAAAATGGGTCTAATGGACTATTTGTTTTCCCTCTTTAATGTTTAATGGACACTTTCTCCAGGAGTCATTATCTTGTTTTATAGACCTATAGCTCAAAAGCACTATTCTGGAATGGTGTTTCTTTTTCTGTTACATTTACATCGATTCCCACAAGCCCTTTTCGTAACCCATATAATATTTAAATTAACTTTAGGCCTACACATTTTTTGAGTACAGCTTTTTCTTTGCCTTACATCTTTTCTTACTTTTTTTTCTCTTTGGCTTTCTATATAGCTTATAACCTTTTTTTTTTTTTTTTTTTTTTTTACTTTTCTCTTCAGTGGTTTTCTGCTGGAGTCCTTGGAACAAGTATAAGGCCAGATAAATTATCCGCGTGTGTCTATGTGTGTGTGTTTAAATATAATTTTAGTTATTCAGTGTGAAAGAACAGGTGTCCAAAAGACGACCTAGTTTAAAATGCCTGAATAAGACATTTGGACATTTAATGCTCCTGTCTAAAACAACAAACACATGGTTCTCCGTCAGATGCTAAAGGCCTAACTTCCTGTATCCCTCGAGTCATTGAGAGTATGTGAACACCTATTTATACTTCGATAAAACAAGTTGTCCGTGAGTTGAACCCAGTGTATGCTATCATTTTATGAACCATGTTAATGTCGTCCCGTGTGCGCTCTTTCCCACAGCTATTTGCTGTCAGTAAACCCAATCACACAATGTGGATCAGCAGATCTGAGGTTTGACCCGCTCTGGAACATGAACTGTCTCTTAAAACAGATGTGAGATATTTCTATTCCGGAGCAGACGGAAATATCCCTGCGGCTTTGTTCGACTTCACTTACGGACGAGCCGGGCTTTTCTCCCTGGAGCCACGAGGGGTTAACCTAAACCCCCCTTTGTCTTCTAATTTGTCCATCCACCAAGAATAAAGTTGACATCACAGGTGTGTTTGTAGTGCCTGCTTGGATACAATCACAGTGTTGCAATAGTGTTATGTAGCGGTATATACTTTGAAATTGTGTTGGGGAACACAGCCTGGACCTGGCAGAAGACAAACCCACCAAGCTCCCTTCTCTGCATGACCTGCATTGCTATTTGGCCACGCTTTTTGTAAGGTCAGGACTAAATATATTGTAGAGATTTACTAGCAAAGGAAAGTGTCCCGGGACGGTAAAAGTCAAAGTCATGTACCTCAAGGCGGCCTGCAGCGAGATCCCCGTGCCCAGGCAGAGAGGGGGTCCCAGACTGGAACGCTGCTCCAGTGTGCAGCAGCAGACGCAGAGGCAGGGATCGGTGAGCAGAGCGCACCCCTCCAGTCCCACCACGTGTGTCCCGCTGCCACCCAACTTTGAGGCCAGCCGGACCAAGGAGCAGCAGAGTTTTGAGGAGCTGCTACGCGCACACAGGCAGTTTTTCCAAGGCGCGGACCTAAGTGCTGGTATGGTCTACAGGTAAGACAAAACATCACCAACAATCTAATTTACAGATGAACAATTAAATTATAATTTAGATTTTAGGGTAATTAATGTTTTGCGTTAATTACTTTTTACTTTAATATATGTTTGATTGATCTATTCCTCAGTTGTACAATTGAAGTGTACGGGCCAACAGTAAGCGATACTGTAACCAAATCCCTTGCAATTGGTTGTACATACAAAAATAGGCCTACTATTTTAAAGTAACCTAATTGTTTTAGGTCAGCTGAAAGCAATGCTTTTTAGTAAAACCACTTCTATTGATTTTGTAAATAGCAGTCTATAACATTGTGGTTTCTATGATTATTTGTCTATGTATTAATTTCATATTATTAATTCGGTCTGGTCTTGTCTTTCAGAACCTGTTACATGTTATGTTTTCTGAGGTAACACATTGGCTTATCACTGTGTGCTGCTTACTTTTGGTCTTTTGGACCCCAGTTCACTTAAATAGTATGTTATGTGATTGAGTTCGGTCTACTTTGTATCAATTACGAAAAGTTGCAAGTTGAAATTAAAATTTAACATGGCTCAGTGAGGCTTCTGTCCTGTTGAGCAGTGCACTTTCATCTTCTGCAAGTAAGATGTACTTGGCACAAGGAGACACAGAATTAATTCTTTCTATAATTAGGCTGGAGGTAAAGGTACTTGAGGCTATCATCACAGACTATAATGTAGTGTATGTCTCTATGAGAATGTGTATCCAAACAATCCAACGGACCAATTATCTC
The DNA here is from genome assembly GCF_026225935.1 of Boleophthalmus pectinirostris. Lineage (NCBI taxonomy): Eukaryota > Metazoa > Chordata > Actinopteri > Gobiiformes > Gobiidae > Boleophthalmus > Boleophthalmus pectinirostris. Next base: position 14,760,398 of record NW_026571095.1, read on the forward strand.
CTCTCCCAAGGTTCTCAGTGTGATGTCCCAAACCCCCGGTATTTCTCCTGATGAATTCCCTGAAAAATAATAGGTAAAAAAATGAGTCCGCATGACGTTTGACACAGTTAATAATCCTCAAAATCACATAACTGGGCTTGTTATGAAAAGTTACCACCGACGGAGGAGAAAGTTTGTTCAGCTGAGTAGAGTATAACTCTGGGAAATAGTATGTATCATTCAATATTATGTTATGAGTTTATATCGCTCAGTGTAGTTGCAGTAGATCCATATAAGGTGTGAAAACAGGAGCTAATATATTTCATCTTGATCTATGCAAATAACATGATGGCAACCGAAGTAAGGGCAAAAGATAAAAGCTAAGGTTTGGTTTTCTACAATACTTGTCTTCCACTCCAAAATATGTGATATCAAATTGTTGTTGAAATTATATAAATTCAGGAAATCCTTTATGTGGTGTGTGTGTGTGTGTGTTTTTAAATAGGCCACCAAACCAAGCTGTTGAATTAATACTTGTCCTTGCATGCCAGACCCAGGCAAAGTAAATGGGTCTGGAACCTTTTGCCATCAACCTAATTTTTACTGAAAGCTGTTTTTTCCAACCATACGTTATGTTCAAATTTGAAGCAACTTCCGTCGTTTCAAAATCAGTGTCCATGAGGCTGTGTGCCTGCTGGGTAATACCATAAGGTCAGTAGGCATCTGCAGGGGCCCATCACAATACTGTTGTCAGCTCCCATCAGTGTCGCTATGTGCAGCCATTTCAGTGAGGTTTGGGCTGATTTCAGACTCCAGAGTGAACTTAATGGAGTCAATGGGAGATCTGTCTGTGTGGAAGAGGAAGACAATAACTCTGGTAATAGTAGGATAAAATGTTGGCTCCATGGAGATGTCATTGTGTTCCCTGCAATGTTCCTCAATATGGCACTGGAAACTCCATGGAGATGAGCAGGTAATGACACCAGACCAAGTTACAAGTCAGGTCTTTGGAGAGGAAACCCCACACACAACAAGAATGCATGTTTTCAAGGCATTTTCAGCAGTCTTTAGTATAAATGAATGAGATCAGTTTAATGCAATACTGTGGAACATCCCAGGCAAATCTATAACAACTCCAGGGAGAAAAGCAGATGGTGGACCCTGCAGCAGAAAAGTTACATTGTGCACCTTTAAAATGCAATGAGGACAGTTGAAAGGGCAGAAGTGAAGCATGATTTTTGTTCTATTTTTCAACTATAGGCTCCATAACACTGACAATTACATCTGCATGCTGTCTAGCTATTAGGCGAGATTAAACCACCGTTTCTCCCCACGGTGCAGTACGCTCTCTGCATTATAATGACTTGGGCTTAATCTGCAGCAAATGCCCAAGCTATAGACTAGAAAGAAGAAGCGAGGGAGGTTTGAATGGGGGATAGATAATGTTAGTGAAGAAGGGAGAGTTGCTGCAGTAGTGACGTCACATACAGATAGGAAAGGTTTCCCCTCTCATTATCATCTATTCTCTCAATAGGAAGTTAGCGCTGACAAGAAATCTATTAAACCAAATAGAATACCCCTCAGAAGATAATTGCCAAATTCTTAACAGCCTGCTATTACATGGCTTTAAAGGTGCACTGCGTAATTTTCTGGTGGAGAGTCTGCTACTTGTTTGTCTCCATGGAAATGTTACTGCTTTGCCTGGAATGGTCTATGATATGACATTAAACATATCCATCATACAGGTGTTTCTATTGCTAAAAAATACAATAATTCCTTCTGTGCATAAGGGTGACTCTCCACAGATCTGAACTGGATTGTAGCGAAGTGCTGTAACCTGATTGTCTCCTGTGTGATAGACAGGTTTAGTCTATACTGTGGAACATTCTAGACAAAGCAATAACATTTCCATGATGATGAGGGGGTGGCATACCCTCCACTAAAAATGTTACACAGTGCACCTTTAATCTAGCACAGCCCTGAGCTATTTTTACTAATAACATCTACTTTGGTGTGTTGGTTAAGTGCACTGCGGAAAGATCACCCAAGTCCTCCCAACCTGCAGTAAATTGTGATGTTTGAGGATTCTCGCCAAATGCAAAGTCATGATAACCCGTCACTGTCAGTGTGAGTGTTTTCAGTGAGGGGGGCTGTGATGCAGTTAAAGCTCTGCCTCAGGGTAACAGCAGCAGAGTCCGTTAGGGAATGTAGTCGAAAGTGTATGACAGCTAAACGCATCATTTTTGAGTGACATGTTTCTTTAAACAGCATTGGCAGGAAGGGAATTGTAACCCAAGATATGCATTATGTATTAAATGGATCTTTGCAAAAACCGGAATAAGGCTTGAACACTAAAACGATGCTGAAATTGCAATGACAAAACAATTTTCCATCAATGTTGTTTGATTCAAGAAAAAAATATAGATGACAAAAAGCTGTTGTTGACTAAACAGTGGTTGTGGATTCAGCATGAAGGAATATTCAGTGTTAGAAGATTTTGACTAAGAGATACTGTAAAAGTACTGACTGCAGCCTCAAGGTGTCAGTAAAGAATGATTTGCTATGTATTTTAGCTCATGGAGCAATACACCTATAAGGTCTTCACCACAGATTTTATAAAGAAGTGGACTAAGGGAGTTTGACGTCACCCATAGTGTTCGGCTCCTGTCAAATGACACTCAGGAGGCTAGCAGTTATAGGAACAAATTTGAAGCCAATTTATTTACAGACAAAATAGCGAAATAAAAACACTAGGATCATGTAGAGCGGGTTAATACAAACATTTAAAGACCATAAATGACAAAGATCACTGCTGCGGTTACAGAGAGAGAGATGACAAGTTGGAAGCACTTGATGCAGATGGAAGCTCCCCCATGAACACTTCCTATTTGGAACATGGCGATTAGGGGGTCCATTTATATATATTTATATAGTATATGGTCTTCATCTACCTTGCATGTACAGATGTGGCACTTGCAATTGCCTAAAACACAATATAATTCTTATTTTTAACACATCTTAAAGTAAAATATGGTGACAGTGTGAGATAAGGTCATGCTTTGTCCTCTGTAAGTGTTTTTGTAGATTGCTATACATTGAGCAGAGAGTGGTTATTTCTTCACATGCTTCGTCAGTCTGTATCACATCATTATTCAGTATAATGTGAAAATTCTGCATGCTAACGGCAACATATTTCTGCCACATTTGTGTGCTCATTGCTGTGTTTCTACAACTTTATGAAGCCCCAAGGGAAAATGTTATGTTTAGTCAACTGATCAACTTTACTGTTTCAATATGAAAGTTACATAAGAGGTTACAAGATGATCCACTAGTGCTTGTCAATAAAAACAAGCATAAAATAATGTTACTGCATTCACCAGTCCAATAATCTGTAATTACTGTAGTTTGGGGAGAAAATATATAGTCCAAATCTTCTTGGTAGCAGATCAGAACCACAGAAATGGAGTAGGCTACGGGTGAAATGTGTTGAAAGGAGTCTTCACTGTAACTCATATCCAATTCTTTTTTAGTTACTAGAAAGCTAAAAAAAAAAAAAAAAAAAAAAATCAAAGGTCTGTGTTGAATAATAAATAAACATACTGTTTTTTAAGATACTTCAAATACTGATAATTTAAAAAGTGGCATTCTGATTAAAATGCTGGCCTAACTAATGCATAGACTACTACACCTACATAATATTCGGCTAAACACACAAAAATAGGCTACTTTATCTTTATATTTATCTTAAGTTGGAGCAACATATTGGAGTGTGTTCCTGTGTGAGTCTGTGTCATTAGTCGCCACTGACCTGTGAGCCCAGCGCGCCTTTGATTCTCAACAACTCTCTCCCATTATCAGATCCAATCACAGGATATAAATAAAACTGGGGTTGGCCTGGAGGTTTGTGTGTGTTCAATGAACCATGGGATCCCACATTGTCACATTACCTCTCCGTGGGGGAGGAAAGTGAAACTGGGCAGCCGCTTTAAGTTAAGCTAGTCCGTTCCGTTCGTTTTTTTGGTCATTTTCAGATAATCATTTGATCATTTGTTGTTATTGTCATCTAAGTTGAATTGCCCTGGATAGAATAGAAATTAAAAACCCCTCCCCTCTTTGGACATGCTAGTGGTAGGTGCCAGTGGCAAAATTAATTCATAATTCATTTATTAATAAAAGTTCATGCTATTTCAAAGTAGATATGCACAAGGTTAGTTGCTCCTGTAGGCTATATGGTTTTATTTCATAGCTTTTAATTTGACTAATATTTGAGTTAAAGGTCCTATATTACGCAAAATTTACTCTTGTGAGATTTAACCCATGTTAGAATGTTGTTCCATCATCAAAAACATACTTAAAATTGTTTCACACATGCAGTCCTGCATGATTTGTCTGTCTACAAGTTCAAAATGCTCTGTTCCACCTTGTGATGTCATGTAGTGATAGTTTTCAAGTGACCTTTTTTTATTAATTTTTTTTTTATTTAGTTGAGATAGGAAATTCCTTTTTGAGGAGGAGCATTTCATTTTTATTGAATAAGTTGAAGATAAATGGAGCCACATGTAATGAGCAACATTATTGTATTATTTGCTTACAGGTTTATCACATAGCCTTTTACCACAGTTATCTGTAGTCACATATGTGCTTTTCATCATCATACAGTGCAGCCTATATTTTCACTCCACAGTAGATTAATGTCTATAAATATACCAGAAAGACTGCAAAAGGTTAGGAGCTGCTAACACTTATTATTTGATTTCCAAGGTAACTGCAGTGGAGTGGGCATGCCAGGAGTCAGATAAGTCAAGCGTGCATACAACAGTTCTCAACTAGGTTACTGGAATGAGCTGCAATATGGCTCACTATTACATGCATCGGGCTGGAGGCATTTCTCTTTGAATAATGGAATAATTCAGTCTATATATTTCGTTGCTTCTTGTTTCACAGTGTGGCACCATAATGAAAACACTGCAGATCTTTCAGCCAGTAGTCAGTCAGTCCGTGCCGGTGTAGCCTTCACACACATACACACCACTGCTCTCTCTCTCTCTCTCTCTCTCTCTCTCTCTCTCTCTCTCTCTCTCTCTCTCTCTCTCTCTCTCTCTCTCTCTTTCTCTCTCTCCCCATTCACTGTGCAGTCCTCCCTCTCTCGCCTCCTCACTGCATCTGTGCTCTCATTCTTATGTCTGAACTCAAGTACCATGCTTCCTCTTTCTCATCCTCTTCTCCGTTTGTCCGTTACTATTGCAGAGGCGCGCTACCACAACAGGGCTGTCTCACTGCTGGAGCCGAAGAGGATCACAAACCTGCTGCATTAGGGACTTTGGAGATGGGACAGTGGCAGAGGACATATTTGAGGACAAAAACACCAGCTGTTCTTTTGGGGATGTGAACCTTTGCACGTCCACTTTGCTCATTTGAAAGTTAAGGGAGAGGAGTCTGATTTGTCTGCGTTGTTTTGAAGTGATTGATCAACTAATTTCATGTAAGAACACATGTTTTCAGTAATGGTCTTGTGCAAATGTGTTACTGTGGGCTTTGCTGTGACCCTATTTTGTCAGATGTGCAAGTGTGTAAAAGTGTATACACTGAGATACTGCTGCAGTGTACTTGGCTCACACCAGGTGTTTGGATAAGAAGCTTAGTGGTGTAAGAAAGACTCCTGAAACATCTACAAGTTCAGGCAACACAGCAAAGCAAAGCACCAAAAGGCAAAGCAATTCAAATGCAATCATGAATTGTTGAGCGGGATAATCAATAGAGAGTAGAGACCTTTCTTGTTAGAAACTGTAGTATAGGTTGAAACAGTACTGGGTGAAAAAAGTAGGACAAATTACTCTTCATTTGTTATGTTACCCCGTTGTGGGAGACCGTGTAAAACTTGCGGACACATGGATTTCCCTCTTTTGCTCAACTCTTGTTTTTAAACTGAGTGACTCTTCAAGCAACTTACAAGTTACTTCTTCTCCTCCATCTTTCTCCTTCACTTCCATCCTTCCCATGTTTCAGGTGGCGTGACGGTGCAGGATCCCAGCTCTGCATTCACCAAGCTACACACCTCTGCAGCTATGTTCAGTATAGACTCTACGCCGGCTTGAGATTCCCTATCTAAATATTAACAGTGTACACTATATTTAAATCTGCATTGTGGGGCAGAGTCTCCACAGTTCTCCTTCACTAGAGGTCTTTGGCTCGCCCATAGCCATGCAGGTGTCTTTTGCGTGCACAGACCACGGGCTAAAGGCCCCACGGAATGGTGAGCACAGCAAACAGAATGCCACCAGCCCCAACTCAGCCAGCCAGGCCCGTGCACGCTTCCGCACAGTGGCCCTGATCGCCCGCAGCCTGGGCTCCTTCACTCACCGCTACCACCACAACCTAAAGGAGTCCACCGCCAAGCAAACAGGCATGAAGTATCGGTATGTACCCTCCATCACCATTCAGTTGCTCTCTCTATAGCCTCATACTTCACCCATATATAGAGAAAAGAAAAGTACAAAGATACATATCAACATACTTATATCAGTATTACTCAATATGCAGTCTAATGGGCCTGGGACAGTTAATCAGAGTAATTGTAACTAGTTGACTTTTAAAATAATCATAATTGTATTTTTAGAATTGTAATCAACCCTTTATAACAAAGACAGCTGCATTATTGGATAAAAATGTCAAAAACAATGTGATTTTTATCATACAGCACTTTTTTGTAAATATTCTCTATCACAGATGCCTTCAGTCACTACATTTGAAACTTTATATGATTTTATTTTATTTAAACATCTCAATGTATAATCGCAATAATAGTTTGATTGTATTCAATTAATATTACTAATAATAATGATAAAAAAAACACACAAATAAAAAGACTAGACTACTACTAAAATAATCGTAAGTTCCAGCCCTAAAGTCTAAGAAATCAAATTTTTGTAATCAACTATAAACTAGATAAATGAAAGCAATGACAGGTGATGAGTGGGCTGTGTGTGTGTGTGTGCGTGCATCTTTCAGTGTGAATCTGATCTTTTTGTTTTGTACCTTTCAGAGACATACATTTGTTTTCTCTGTTTATTTTTACGCACAAAGCAAAGCAAATGTAACCATTATTCAAGATTAGGACTGATGGATATGATGATTTGTGTTGTACAGAGCACCATGGAAAAAAAAAAACTGAATGTTTTCATGTTGTGTAGAATGTTCACGTGGATGGCTATTATCTTAGCGCGTCAATGGCCAATATTTTACTATCCACCTCTTCTAACCTGCTTCACACCCATCACTCTCCTTCTCACCTCTGACCCATCCACCTGCTGTTTTCAATAAGTGGCTGCTCAAGTGCTACAGAGGCGCACATGAGGACCCCCATGAGTGCGTGTGGGCGTTATAACAAGGCTTGGCCACGTAAACAATGCTGTCTTATCTCTATGAGTGGGCTCTTAACCCAGACCGAACAGGGAAATAGTATCTCTCACCTCGCTGCCTTAACTCTCTGGAGGGGCTGCCATGAGAGAGGGAAACTGTCAGAAAGAGTGCTAGGCTGTGTTCGAGCACAAATTGGAAAATGGCCATCTCTATTAAAAGTTTGCTCGTTGGGGTCAGCTCATAAAAATTGCAATTTACCAATAGGATGAGATCCAATAACATGCAGAAGAGTTAAAAAGTGTGATAAGAACGAGCTTGTCGCACAGTCTCATCTCGTTTCCATAACAACATTGAAATGGCCATCTCCAATCTGTTAGCAGTTTCCAACAAGTCCAATGACGCCATTGTACGAACTGGCTGGACATTCACAAAGCCTTGGTCCAAGTTGCTATTTTGAAGTTTGTCTCAATTAAAATGAAAAGCTATCATTTGTTTCGGTTGACTTTTTATTTCAGTATTTACTTTCCAATCTATAACTCTTAAAGGCATGACTTTCATTTTTTAAACTGCCAGTATTGTGGTTTATGTTTATGTAAATATGTAGCTGAAGATGTCATTTCTTTTCTGACTACTACTGGCATTATTGTTACACATGAAATGTCAGTTATTGTATCTGTTACTGTGAATCATAGCATCTTAAAGTATGGGCGTCAATATGCAGTTTAGGTACAATACTATTATAAGCCCCTGTATCCGCATATATAAAAGCGTGTTGGGTTATCACGACAATCTAAGCACAATATAATATATTCAAAACAAAACAGCTTAAGTCAAACAAGCCTAATGTTGCTGGAGCGATGGTGATGAAGATGGTGGTGATGATGAAGGGTGCACGCCTGGTTACCTCAGACTACAGTGTGTGAATGTCGTGAGGTAGCAGACGGCCTTTTGACAGTTCAGGAGGTTCTGGAGGCTTCCGCTTGGTTTATTCACTGCAGATGGGCACGCAGAATCCCCTTCTGTTGGCTTTGTGGACCAGTGCGGACACAGGCTAGCAGACAAGTCTTGTACACTGCTGTAAAATAAAGTGCACACTGGGTTACACAATATATTTGTCGTAATTGTAACAAGCTGACATGAATGCATCGTTTTGCTTACAAATGGCTGAGGTTAGTCACTTACATTTACTCAGTTACATTCACTTGAGTAACTTTATGAAGAAATCTAGTAGCATACTTTTACTTTCACTTCTGTTTAAAGGTAGACTGTGCAACATCTCTGGTAGAGGGGCCGCCAACTGCTTGCCTCCATGGAGAGTTTGTTGCATGTCCATTAACTTCTTGGGTTCTTTTTGAAGGTGCTCTGCTTGACTTTTCTTTTGGAGGGTCCGCCACCGGCTTGTCTCCATGGACATTTTGCTTTCCCTGGAATATTCCATAGTATTACATCAAACATTTCCATCGAGTATTTATTGATTGTAGGTGTTTCTAGTGCTCTAAAATACAATAATTACTTCTGTGAATAGGGGCGAGTCTCCACAGATCTGAATTGTAATAAAGACCTTAGAAATGTTACACAGTGCACCTTTAAGTAATATTTTTTATAAAACTTACACTACTCTTACTTGAGTAAACGTTTTGACTAAAGCTTTATGTGAACAATATGAAATGATTTGAACATTTGTGTTTCTTGCATCAGATATGTTTTTATTTGTTTGTTTGTTTGACATTTCTTAGACCCCTACTTTGTACTTTTACTTGAGTAATATTTTGAAGTAACATTACTCTCGTTATAGGTGTGGCTATTCGTGCTTTTTGTAAACTTTTTGAGCTTTCTACAATTGTTGTGTTTGGTTTCACTAAAGCTAGGGCTAGTTAATAAAATCTGAATCTTAATTTTTTTCCTAATTATGTTCTTTGGTATTTTTAATCAAGACACAAGTAAAAGGTTTGTCTTGTTGATACTCAGAAAATTATGTCTATTAGTAAGACAAAATGCATTATAAAAATCGTGATTTATTAAAAACCAAACATAAAACTATTATCACCCAGACCTAATTAAAGCCTTCTAAAAACTGCAGTTATAATGCTACCATTAATATTCAACAGCTGTTATTCTTCAAACTGTTATTAATAGCGAGCACTTTTCAGCAAACAGCCGTCTTATTTCATGGTCGAATGCCCACACTAGAAACTATCTATAGCGTCTGTCAAACTTTAGCTAAAAAGTTATCTCATTTGTTTCCTTGCAGCCACAATACAAAAGTCCTATTGCACTGATGGACCCGCTAGCTCAGTCACGCTAATTAAAAATCATTTGACTCACTATTTAATAAACTTTGAAACCCTCTCAGCCAACATACTGGTATCATCTCCCTTTAGATTTCACAAAATTATTATATATTATATTATAATATTAAATTCTACAAAGCACATTTTCCTGTGGTAAAATCTCATATAACTGGTGATCTTGCCATATTGTCTGCTTTGAAATGCCAAGGTGTACACCGTAATTGTGAATGGCAGATTAATTATACAGCTGTTATAATAACAGCATAAGTACGCGTCAGCAAAAACGTAAGGACAAATCACTTGCTTACTTTAGATGAGAGGTTTTTAATAGCTACAGTGGAGATGAGCCCAGGTTCTTCAATGCAGTCTTCTTGTTTATAATGATATTGCTTGAGAAATTCTGGTTCATAAATCTTGATCAAGTTTGAGAGTGAGTTTGTGTGATTATACAGTGTGCCAGTGCATAAACTCCCCATTTTACTATTTCAACTGAAGTTTTATCACACTCAGGTAAATAAATGTATTTTTGTTATTTTGAATGTGAGTCTAGTGATGTGATTTACAGCTGTAATAATGATAGTGCTACTAAACAGTATTTTTTAGTTTGTGTTTGCCTCTGGACCAAACAAGCCCCAAGGTAGCAGTCTCTCAGTGAAAGCACCACCAGCTTTTTGTGCTGTGTGCGTTTTAATTAAAGGTCCTAACAAAAAGGCTTTGTGAGATTATAATGGCTTTATAATATCACTGCTTTGCAAATACACTTTGGACTTTATCTCCTCAAGTGGCAGCAGTGAATAGAGAGCACTGAAATGAAACAGTCAGTTGTTCAAACGATGCACTTAGTATATTTATATATTTTCCTTTGTTGTTTGTGCAAATTGATATTATACATTTACATATTTTTTTTCTTCTCACTTATTTATTTTATTTTGTCATATTAAAAAACATTAAATTGCTTCCAATATTAGTTTCCTGAACATAAACAAGACTTTTAATTTTTTTTTAATTCCTCAGTAGTCTGAACTCCAAACCAAACCACATGCTTTTATTGATGGAGGTTTTGCTGTAGACCACGTTAAAAGATCCAAGCATATCATTACTATTAGAAATGATGGGATCTTGATTTCGGTTAAAATGCAATTAATTTCACTGCCTTTCCACTGGGGAGACCTGTCAGGAGCAATGGGCATCTCAGTCCAGCATCTTCTTTCTAGATCTTGATCTATATGGACAGGAGTACCTAAAACAAGAATGTTCATTTTGTACATCTTTTGCACATTAACTTCTTGGGTTCTTTTTAAAGATAAAATACGAAGTAGGACTAATCTGAAGATTGCTTGCAGCTAGCAGTCGAAACATGTCGACAAGGTAAAGGCAGTCCTTTGTCTTTACATAAAGGTGCACTGCCTAACATTTCTAGTGGAGAGTCAGCCACCTGCTTGTCTCTCTGGAAATGTTATTGCTTTGTCTAGAATGTTCCATTAATATAAATGAAACCTAGCTATCACAAGGGAGACTAGGGTGTTACAGCACTTTGCTACATTACAATTTAGATGTTGTGGAGAGTCACCACTATTTGCATAAGGAATTGTTGTCTTTTTGAGCAATAGAAACAACCAAACGGAATAAATGCTAGATGGAAATGTTTAATGTAATACCATGGAACATTCCAGGGAAAGCAATATCTCCATGGAGACAAGCAGGTGGCAGGACCCTCCAAAAGAAAAGTTGCACAGTGCACCTTTAAAAAGAACCCAAGAAGTTAATGGACAAGAGTAACTAACTGGAGGATTAGTAGCCTATTATGTATGCTATAACTTGGTCTCTAATGTGTGTGCAGTGCCTTATTAACAAGCCAATATAGGATTTGGGAGTTGCTGTCTATGTTTTTGCTGTTGGCCCATTGCGTGAATATTGTTCCAGATGCATGTTTCTCCAATCTGACAAGTCTTTTCTCCCTTGTGTCTCTTTGATATTGTGATTTTTATAGACTGGCTTTCTCATTGCCTCTGTTCTGTATCTCTGTTTTCACATCTGCCCACAAGTTTTTCAATACAATAGTTGAATCTTTCCTTGTTGTAAATATAGCCCTGGTGCTGTCCGCTTCATGGGATTTCTCTTTACAGTTCAACTCAGACTGCAGTCTTGATGAAAACCTTGGAATATGAGTCTACATTCGGCATTGCTATCCACAGTTTCCAAACATTTCCGTGACTGGACCCTGTGGGAGATGGCTGTCATTTCTCATTTCCCATTCTGTGTTATGCTTTATCTGTAGAGGGCGTTTGATCTGCTCAGACTTGGGGCTTGGACTTTCTACTCCACACGCCTCAGTCCGTGTTTGTCTCTCTGCCTCTCTCCTCCTCTCCTTGCTATGTCATTGGTTACTAGAAGCATATATTGCCTGTAGGCTTTGTCAGTTATTCTCTCTCCTCCGTAACCCTTCCTTTCATAGTTAATCTGCTCGTTTATCCCTCAAACTGCTTGATTTCACTCCCCCTATACTTTTCACCCACCCACACAGGCTTTGGCTTCTATATATTTAGTATAGAACCCACTTTTTTTCTTTCTAATGTACAGTATTATTTTGATAACTACATTACGGTTGGCATCAGAGGAGACGATGGGAACTGAAGAGGTGGGTGTTGGTTAATCCCTCTGCCCATCAAGACTGCCTTGTGTGGGTTTGCGTAGTCCACTTTAATCCCCCTCCAGAGAGGAGTTTCTTATTTATCTGCAACATTGATCCAGGTGCTCAGGTATTGATTTGAACAAGCCAATATCAGGGTTGAAATGCACAGTGTTGCTGTAGCCAGTTTTACAAAAGTCATTTTCAACAACAGTAACAAAGATTCACAATTTGAACATTCTGAAAATATGACATGTTACGTATAAAAAAACCGAACACGTTTAATGTCAAGTACTAAAACTGAGATATTGTAAGTTGTATCCTCTTGGAGATACTATACACATACTAGCTGTTGGGTTCAGAAATGTCACACACATTTTTCAAATAAGAGTAAATAAAAATCTGCTGCTTGCTACAGTGAACTGAACTGCCACTGTGAAGAGGCAGCATCTCTCAGCTCTGCAGTTTTCAACTAGAAGTCAATGGACCAGTTTATATTATATAGGCATTTTAAATATTACCCTTGACAATGGACAAAATGTGAAATTATGATCTGCCTATGTTATAGTTAACAACTTGATACTCAAAAAGAAGCAATATCTGTCTTCTTTAAACTTGACAATGGCATATGCAAATACACACAGAGCTTACTATCAATCCTAAATATATTTTTTTAAATGTATTAATATCCTTCCTCACAGTCCGCTACATGTTTTAGCACCACCAGATGCACCAGATGTTTAGCTCGAATTTATATCATTTAGAGAATCACTAAGAATAGCAGTGTTTCTATACAGTAGCAGCTCACTGGATGTTTATAAGTGGTGACAGGTTGTGTGAGGGGGCGTCTTCAAATGACTCATTTGTCATTTTACTTCAAGGCTTGTTTTGGACACCATCCAAGCGCAAGGGACAGGAGCACACTGGCTGGATCATAGTGTTGTTTATGAGTACATTTGTTCAGACCAACATCTTCTTTCAAATGATTATCTTTAAAAGTATAGACATGTTTTTATGTAACTTTCTGTTTTGTTTGTTTTCTTGTCAGTTAAACCTATGCATTTTAGTAGTTAATGATTAGATTTCAAGATTTTCTTTGAAAATGGACAGTAATACATAAGTCAGAGCTGGTTTATCAGAATCTATTAGGCATTCAAACCAGCTCATGCAAATTTAGCTTGAATAATAGAGGATTTCCAAAATACAGTTCCACAAAGAGTGTCTGCGGTTTTAGAAAATTAAATGTGCCTGTTAGCCTGTTTATTGTGGAAATGACTGTGAAAGGAAACAACAACAGAGTCTCTATGGGAATCTATTCTATTCTTCTAGAGGGTTTTTATTTTGTTTTGTTTAAACCTATTCAGGTGTGATTCTGATAATGTGGGTCAGAAAACAAAAGGTTAGGAAGAATGAAATATAGTTTTAGTATTCAGTATAATGTGAAGTCTTAATATTCATTTAGGATAATAAATTTAAAAGAAACACATCTTATCTATGTGCATAATTATAGTAATCCCCTGTATGTTGCCTCAATTCCATCCAAAGGATGTTTATAACTTCCTATTACTGTGGAAACAGCCTCCTTCATAAAGTTATGTGGTGTTGTTTTAAAGCAAGTTTACTATTTTCAAACCTAATCTATTAGTCTAAAATTGCTGACTCATTATGCTGAGCTAAATTAAGGTATCACATGAACACCAACTTTACCTGTGTGTTTGTTGTGTTACTTTGTTTTGCTCCTGACTTTGATTTATGTTCATAATAAGTGGATTCTAACTAATTAGCCCACCACAGTATCGCATATAACCTAATATTTCCATCATCACAGTGCACAGTCTTGCTTGCGTAGTACACCAAAACCCACTCACTCTTAATAATTGATCAGACAGAATCAACATCTAGATTTGCATTTGGAAAGTGCTTTTACAAACATTTCTGTGATCTTCGATGCAGGCAGGCGTGTTTTTTCCTCCCAAGTGTTGTCCACCAAATTGAATTAGCCCAGGGCATGTATATAGTAAGGCCTTGGATTAGTGCGCCTTCATTTTGACTGGCTCAGACCATTAGTCCTACACAGCTGCTGGCCGTTTTACAGCCTCATCAGTTACTGTAATGAGTAAATGACGAGAAACACAAAGACAGATACTTGTGCTAAAAGAAAGAGCCTATATTACAATTTTCTTGATCTGTTATAATGTTGTTTCTTCATCAAAAACATATCTGGAGTTGTGTTTTGTTTCATTCGCACATGTTTAACACACAAACTCTACATTTTTGGGCTGAGTTCTTCTCTCAAGTGGAAAACCCTACCTTGTCATGTCATGTGGTATTACAGTCATGTCATGTGGTATTAAGTGCTCCACTGCATTTTTAAAATCTATATACCTTCTCTAAAATCATTGATTTCAGCCCTGAAATTGCCAGTCTGTACTGAAAAAAGGTAAAAGCTAGCTGTTAACTTGAAAACCAACGCTTCATGACATCACAAGGTGGAACAGAGCGTTTTGAGCTTTGGAGACTAATAATAAAGGGTTACTCAAACATGTGTGAATGAAACAAAATACAGCTCCAGATATCTTCCAGATATCTTTTTAAGGAGGTAAGAATGTCAAAACATGGCTTAAATCACAAGAGTCATTTTTGTAGAAAACAGGACCTTTAAATGCGTAGGGAATATATCTCCTGTCAAATGGTTTCTTTTATAGATGACTACTTGTGTGCAACTCCCCTAATGGATTTGTGTGCGAGTCTGCCCATGCCCGTGTGACAGTTTGTCTCCCTCCTACAGACCGCATACATCACACTATTGGAAGACACCTGTGGCGGCTGGAAGGAGAGCAATCTGTTCTCCCTGTTACGCCGTCAAACGCTAGTCATTAAACATTGGCGCCACATGAATTTTCCCCTCTCGGCGAAATTCATCGTTGCAATAAAACTAGATGTAAGACTAAAAAAAAGCTAGAGCTATTCACTGTGATGCATTAGGTTAGCTTGCATGGTGCTAATGATTTTTAAAAGGGCTATGTGATGCAGCAAACCAGCAGGATTTAGACTGTCACACATAGCAGGCGCTTTGTCTGGGAGTTTGAGAGCAGAAATGTTAAAGATGCATTTTGTAACTTTTCTGGAGAGGGTCCACAACCTGTGTGTCTCCATTAATGCTTTGGTTCAAATTGTTCACAGTATGGTATTAAACTAATCTGTCTTGCATCCATTCCACTACTGGCATTATGTATTGCTCAAAATTATCTTACAAACATCCACTCTTACTCTGTGAAGTCAAAGTGGAGTCGCTTCTCTACAAATCTAACCTATAATGTAGGCTTGCAAGTTTCCATGGAGATTCTTAAGCTTATGGCCATACTGTGGAGCATTGTAACCATATCTCCATGGAGACAAGCAGGTGACAGACCCTCCACCAGACAAGTTACACAGTGCACCTTTTAAAAAGGACAAAAACGTGTGAGAAAAGGAACAAATGGTGTCTTTTGAAAAAAAAATGCTGATGTTTTACAATGAGTGCAAGTCTGTATTTTATGCAGGGGGCAAAAACTGTAAAAAAGAGAGATTGCGCTAGTGCTTGGCATTGTAAAAAATAAAGTGACGGCTCCCCAGTAGAAAGTGTAATTGAATAAGAAGGGCAGCACTTGTCACAAAGCACTACAACTTGCAGCTGTGGTACAAGCTGTAATTGGATTTGGGTCATTCCTAATATGAGTGGAATATTTTCAGCATCATAAGAGACAAGACCTAGACTAGAGACTTGTATTGATGAAATAAGTCAGCAGTCCTCCACTCTGTAATCTCTTCAGTCATAATCACAGTTGTAATAAAGGTGACCCTCCAGTTTGATCACACACACCACACATAAGCTGCTGTTACTAAACCAACTCTCAACAAAAATATATACTTTTTGATTTTTGGTGTTAATATTTTTCACATCATTATTGAATAGTCTTGGTTGTTGTTCCTGTCTATGTTTATTAAAGGTGAATGATGCATCTCCTCTGGTGGTTGCAGGTATGCAGGTTGGCATCTGCTTGAATTTTTACTTTGTTTGGCATGTTTCACAGTATGACATTGTCTTTCATTTATTCAGTATCAGGTGTTTTTATTGCCAAGAAATACTTTGAGGAACATTCATCCACTGGTCTGACCTGTAATTTGGCATCAACTGCCTGTCACCATGGAGATTACTAAGTTTAATGACAGTACTTTGGCACATTCCAGGCAAAGCAGTGCCATCTCCATGGAAACAAGCAGGTGGCGGGCCCTCAACTAGAAGTAGTATATACTTCACCTTTAACTTGAAAATCCCTTTTTTCATTAGAATGTTCATGGCAGCAGCTGAACTCACTGCAGGTTTTTTTTTTCACCTCTAACAAAAAAATCATCTTAACTCCACGCTAGAACATAATACTTATGTTTGTGTGTGTTTTTGCTTTCTAGGAATCTGGGAAAGTCTGGCTTGCGAGTCTCTTGTCTGGGCCTTGGTAAGTACATTTCAAACATTAAACATTAAAGGAAAACGATTAGCTTTAGCATCTGTGTGTGTGTGAAAGAGGTTATATAGCAGAAGGAAATGGTGCTGTTTCATAATATTAAATCTCCTCACTCTAAAGCTCATACATCTTTTATGGATACGAAAGTCCCATGCTGCAACACAAAGCTGTTTGCACACTGTTAATATCGACATGTAAATATTTAAAAAGCAGCTTGGGTCTTAGCTAACAAGTCTCTCTGTTATTGCCAGTGTGCACAGGAGGATAAACACCATCATTCATCCTGATGGATCTCATTCATACACTAAATCTCTTAAGTGCCCCACTTTATCTGCTTCGTAACTTGGCAAAGCAAATATGTGACGCAGCCCAGTGATCATTATTTAGGATTTTAGCTAGTACACAAGAAATGAGCAGTAAGAATTAATGCACTTCTGCAAGGTAACAGAGGACTGACGCCTTTGAGCAAATTTTATCCCAATAGGTTGAATTAATGTGACATCTCGACAATATTTTTCAAAGCTGTTCTCTAATTACTTTAAATGATAAATCACAAAAAAACATTTGGACATTTTTTTCACCACACACCATTTGTGTTTAAAGGAAATAAACAATATTTTCAGTCTCATTTTCAGTCTCTGCACCGGTATCAGTTGATATTGCTCATCAGCAGATACTTTAAGTTATAGTATTGGCATTAGTATCTCAACAGAAAAAGCCAAATAAGTGCATCCCAGAAAGTGTTGCCATTATTCAACCCCAATGATGTGATTCTTCTCTGTTGAAAGAACTTTAAGCCATCAGATCAACTGACTGATTAAAAATAATGATAAGGTTCAATATTTGTAGATGATAAGTTTAGGTAGGGAATCTCCTATAGAGTTACACAGGCCCCTACCCTCCATCTGAAATTGTGACATTAAATCCTTGAATGTGAACCCAACCTATACTAATGCTAAGCAAAGGCTCCCAAAGATATTAAAAACATTTAAATATAGCATTTATATATAATGTTTTATTGGCTTTCCCAGTTGTGAAAAATGACATAGAACCTCAGCAGATTTATTGCTAGCTCTTGCATTATTTGGTATTAGGGCAGGATAACTATAAGCGCCTCATTGCAGGATCATGAGCAGAGAAAAGATGGGCTGGAAATTGTAAATAAAAGCCATTTGAAATGACATTATACCATTGTGACTTAACTATAGGAGCACCCTGCATGACCTCAAGCTAATTTGGACCTTTGCAACCAACATAGGTGTTTATGATGGCCCATAATAAACACTGGTGATAATAATGGTGCCTGCTTTAACCTTTGACAGTAGAATCCACTTGAGCTAAGCTAGGAATAATAAAGCAAGGTACATTCTGACGAGGCACAAATGAAGATAAATGCATTCTTACCAGCACAGCAAGGCATAGGGGAAAACTCATTTGTATGGTGTTATATTGTATTCTGTATAAGCCGACAGAAGGGCCATTGTTTTACTGGGGCCATTAAAATGTCTTCAGGAATCTAGGTATACAATCAAAATTCATATTTGCAACTGGGTAACAGAAAATAACACATCTGGTAGATTTAAGAAGAGCAGATAGGGATTTGATTTTGCTAAAAGAAACCATACTGTTTTATAAAAGTGCAGCTTTTCAGGACTACAGAAATTATGCACCATCACTTTTTTAATGACAGGTTTGTCATCTGTTTTTTCTATATGTAAATGTTACTGTTTGCCTAGAATGTTCCGTAGAATGCCATTAAACATAATCTATCTACATGGAAATAATTACAAGAATACATATTTTCAAAGTATATATATTTTAGCTATAAATCATCTGTATGTGAGTAAATGCCAGACAGTATGGCAAGACATGCCAGACTGTGGAACATTTCAGGCAACGCAATAACATCATCAAGCAGGTGTCAGATCCTCCTACCAGAAAAGTTACTTAGTGCAACTTTAACAAAGGTGTTATGATTACATTTATAACATTATGACTTAAAAGACCTGGCAGACCCAAGTGTATCTTGAGGGTCCGCTGGGAACATATGGCAGAGCCCTCTGTCAGGAGGACCTTCAACTCACACCTCTGGGAGAGCGTCTCCCAGATCCTGGGGGAGGCTAGGGACATGGAGTCCATGGGGCCTATGTTCTCGACCTCTATTGTCGATGTGGTTGCTTGTAGCTGTAGTCGTAAGGTATGTGGTGCCTGTCATGGTGGCAATCCCCGAACTTGGTGGTGGATGCCAAAAGTAATGGATGCCGTCAGGCTGAAGAAGGAGTTTTATCGAGCTGTTGGCTCGTTGGACTCCTGAGGCAGTTGATGGGTACAGATAGGCCAAACGTGCTGCAGCCCATACTGTCACAGAGGCAAAAACTTGATGTTGGAAGGAGTTTGGGGAATCCATGGAGGATTTGGGCAGCCTCAAATAAATTCTGGCAAACTGTTCGACGCCTCAGGACTTTTTACAATGCAGGTGGAGAGCTGAAGACCTTGACTGGGGATGTTGTCGGACGGTAGAAGGGATACGTTGAGGATCTCTTCAATCTCACCATCAGATCTTTCGAAGAGGAAGCAGGGGTCAGGAACTTGGGGGCAGATTCATCTATCACCTTGGCTGAAGTCTCAGTCTGAACAACTGAGGTGGTTGGCAAGCTCCTCAGTAGAAAGGCTCTGGGGGTGGGTGAGATCTGTCTTGAGTATCTTAAGTCTCTGGATGTTGTGGGGCTGTCTTTGGTGACACGTCTCTGCAACACTGTGTGGCAGTTGAGGACAGTACCTCTGGACTGGCAGACTGGTGGTTCCTCTGTTTAAGAAGGGGTATGTTTCAACTACAAGGGAATCACACTCCTCAGTCTCCGCAATAAGGTCTATTCCAGGGCTGGAGAGGAGAATCTGACTGATACTTGAACCTCGGATTCAGGAGGAGCAGTGTGTTTTTCATCCTGGTTGCGAAACACTGGACTAGCTCTACACCCTCCATCATGTGCTCGAGGGTAAAATTTTTTTTCATATTCATCAATCTCAGTTTTCAATCTTATTTTATTTCGTTAAACAAAATAAAAACATCCCTTTGTATTGTTTATGTTCAGAAAATCAGTAGTACGTGTTCTTCTAATCTATGCCATATAACACAAAAAATACTATACCTAACTATAAATAACAATTTTTTCCCTACAGAGTTTGAACTGTGCTCCAAACTAAATGCTTTTACTGACAGAGGATTGACTGAACACCACTGGATTCCAAAACCCCAACCATATCATTGACATGACTGTTTCACAGTCTTTTGATTAATTGCCCAGGTCTGCTGGTAAAGATGTTGAATTAAAACTATGATGTATCAAACAACACATGACAAGTCAAAAAAAGTACAACAGCTGCTGATTAGCCACCAGTCATAAAACTAATCCGACAGTCAGTCTCTTCTAATTGTTTCCATCAAAGCTCAGTCTTGACATTAGCCTGTGGTTGTACTGAGACATGGGTGGGGGAGGGGGAGATTCTTGTCCTAAAATGTCACAGTAATAATTAATTCATGACTAATGTCTTTGTCGATGTTTGAAATGCAGAAGGCGGCGTGCTTTTGTTTGTTCCAAAAAGTGAATTTATGTGATTTGATTTTTCCGACAGGCACTTGGGTAACATTCGGAGGTCAGATCACTGATGAGGTAAGGCATCAAATCCTTCAGCATGTCACGGCTCATAAGCAGACCCGAACTTTGAGAATAGTAGACATCCATTACACAGCTCCCATGGGTGAGAGTTGGTAAAAAAAAAAAAAACATTTAAGGCCGTAAACATCTTTATGACATCAACATCCTTGTATGATTGCTGGGTCCCTGTTGGGTTTGTCCAAGGTCTACAGGACAAGTCATATCCACCAATTATTAAGAAGTAATGCAGCCTTGGAAATGGGGGGATCTCTGCCCTCGTAGAGGTTTATGAGCCTGGCAGCAGCTGAGGCTTACATCGGTACAACAAGACCTGGGTTTTTCAGGGATTTCAGCTTCCTGGTGTATGCAACATTTTGACTTTTTGCCCATGCAGAAGATATAAGATTTAATTTTAACGGGGCAATTATCATGGCAACGGTTATAGTTTCTCATCACTTTGAAAACCTATTGCTGGTACAAGATGTAGATAGAAATAAACCCAGAAAATTTACTCAGCTGTAAAGCAAACATAAACTTATATTTTCCCTTTTTCAGTTGACTGTGGTAATTCTTTATGATGTAATCTCATATTTACAGTTTATTGAAAGTGAATTTCATTTTTGAGTACAATACACGGAAGTTACAGATCACACACTTATTTGTCAATGTTAACTTTTAAGAGCTTTTAAATGTTTGTGTAATGGTTCTCTATAATCATTGGATTATTTATTTAGACTTGAACTGTAAAATGAAGATCAACATATTGTTTATTACTAAATATGGAGGGTTAAAAAGCACAAATTGTACTTTTGACATTTAAAAAAATTCTAAATGAGCTACGGTATTAGGGTAAGTAATAGTGTAATATAATGATATGCATTGAGTAGTGAAGGGATAATAACAGTAATACTTGAATTATAATCTGTATTTTTTCTAATGAACATACGTAGAATAATTTCAATTCATGACTGGGCACTGCTTCACTTTTGCCTTTTGTCATGTCAGGTGGCAGAACAGCTGATGACTATCGCCTATGAGAGCGGGGTTAACCTGTTTGACACAGCGGAGGTCTACTCTGGGGGGAAGTAAGTCATGCCTCTGCAGATTGTTTACAGTGACGGACTCCCCTCCTCTTATCAGTTCCTTTTACCTCGTAGGGCACAAGGTGGTAACAAGGTGCAGACCACAAATTATTCATGTCAAGAAGTTTAAAACAGGCTGGCCGTGACTTGAAAGCAATTTACATAATTGTATTCATCGCTAGAGGCTTCCCATTATGTTCACAGAGCTCCATCTTAACCTATCAGGCCAGACATTGTCACCTAGATAATGCTAGGACAATGTAGTCGTATGGACATGAATATTAATCAGAAGATTGCTAGAGCACACACAGCAGACAGTTTGAATGAGGTATTACATCCCGTAACAGTGGTATATAAACTGTAGATGACAGATAACAGCCCTGTACAAGTCACACATCTAATCTTATCATCTTCTTTTCTCCTCACAGAGCAGAGATAATTCTAGGAAACATCATCAAGAAAAAGTGCTGGAGGTAAAGTCCGCCCTCTAAAGATTGAAATTAGGCCAGCATAAGAGTTTGTAGAAAGACAGCTTAAATAAGAAGTAACATGTAGGAATATAACTGTTAATTTTGGATAGTATTGACTAAATTTTTTGTTTTTGTTTAAATTCTATGAGTTATAATTATTTAAAGGCCCCATATTACACGAAATTGACTCTTGTGAGCTTTAAGTCATGTTAGAATGTTGTTACCTGATCAAAATCATATGTTGGAGTAATCCCTCATTATTAAGTCTACCTACATCTCCAGTGCTCAAAATGTTCTGTTCTAACTTGTGATGTCATGAAGTGTTACTTTTAAGATTAACGGTTAACTTTTACCTCTTGTTCAGTAGAGACTTGCAATTCTGGCAAGATTTGAAATTATCCAAATAATTCAAGGTGTGTGGAGATTAAAAACACAGTGGAGCATTTCCTGTATTACCAAATGACATCACAAGGTGGAACAGAGTGTTTTCTGTTGGAGGGAAGCACTCAGCCTAAAACTTAAACATGTGTGAATGAAACAAAACAACTCCAGGTATGTTTTTGAAATACAATAATAACACAGATCCGAAACTAATATGGTCCTTTTAATATTGCCTAATACCTATGGTTTTAATAGAGCTACAGTTCTTGTACATTTCTCAACACACATATGCACTAGCTGTTAACAAGCTGCTTGGTTAAAAAGAATGTGGGATGTAAAACATCAGATATATTTGAGCTTGCACAGTCTCCGATCAATATTTGGATGAGCCTATATACATTATTTACCATGCACATGCAATCTCAATGTAGCTGCTTTTGGCTGGCATCACTGGCATGTTTAACAAGATAATGACTTATAATAAGCATGCTGTTGCATGAGTGAATGGCATATTAGCTAAGTCCAAACGATGATAGGATTTGAAATGTGTGCAATGCAAAAGCTAAAAGTATAAGTTATGGCAGGAACTCAGGAAACAACTCAAACTTTACAACTTCAATAGAAAAATCCTAGTGTAACTTTGTATAAATAATTCTTATAGTGTCTGGTTTGACACGAGCCGACATTGCACTGGTTAGTTATGTGTAACGCCCTTTCAGCCCCCTCTGAAAAGCCCTCCAACAGACTTCATCTCAATGCTGGGCGGTCTTGCAATATTAATAAGTTGAGCAAGAGATATTGTAGTACATATATTTACGATTTTACACTCCAGCAAGGGAACTATGGTAGTTTTAATTTTCAAAGCATAACAATGCATACACCTTTTCATCATTTGGAAAATTTCAGACCAGGAATTGCCAATCTCTACTGAACTAAAGGTAAAAGTTAGTCTTTAACTTGAAAACTACCACTCCATGATATCACAAGATGGAACAGAGCATTTTGAGCTTTAGAAATATAGCTGAGCTAATAATAAAGGACTGTTCAAACACAGCGTCAGATATGTTTTTACTGGGGCAACAACATTATAACATGACTTAAAGCTCACAAGAGTAAATTTTGCGTAAAACAGGACCTTTAAATCTGACGTTATTCCCTTCAGTCTTTTGATCTCTGCCTCTCTGTCCTTTAGGAGGTCCAGTCTGGTCATCACCACAAAGCTCTACTGGGGAGGAAAGTGAGTGTGTCTCTGACATTTTCTGGCCATAGATGTTTTGAGTCCCCGAGGAAAAGACAACACATGAAAAACAGTGCTATAGGATTGAGTGGTCCATATAGGCACACACTTGACAGTACATGTGCACTCAGTTCTTACCTCTCTCTTCTTCTTTTCTTTTTCTTCTGGGTTTGTTTGCCATGCTGGGATCTTCTATACACCATCTGCATCAGTTACATTTTCATCTGTTCACAAAAAGCTCTGTGCTCTCAGTGAGATAAGGAAACTCATGGTCAGAGTGGGGCCGAGGAGTAATACAGTCATAGCTTTATGTTGGGAGTACATTTTGGTTGAAGTCAGTTAATCTCCTCTGACTCATTGTTTAATTAGTTTAATTAGTTTTGTTCAGAATTCAGAGAGCATAGTTACTGTTAATTTTGTTAAATGCCACATTTTTATATTTTTGGCAGTAAAGTGCAAAATAAAGTCTGTTCATTTGCTTCATAGACTGTATATATGGACATAGCTAACCCACTAGTCGCTGCATTCCAAATAATGCGGCGCTTTCAGCTCAATTGACTTTGGTTCAATTCACTCTGTATTGAGAAAACGTCACCCCTCTCGCTGTAACTGCTGCTGTCAGGCTCCTCATTTTGGTCTTAAAAAGTTCATATTAACCTGCCCTACATGATCTTTGTGTTTTTATTTCAGTATTTTATCTGTAAATCAACTCCTATCCTATATGGAACTGACTCCAAATTTGCCCCTCTATCTGCTAGCCTCTATGCTATGGGTCTTTGATTTACATATTATTTAAATAATCAATACATCAGTTACTGTAAACTTTTGCTGTAGGACTTGAAGGCACTTGCCATAACACTTGGTGCAAGTGGTGCTTTTGAGGAACTGTCCTCTGTATAACTTTTGTCAAATTGTATGTGTGATCTCTTTAAGATTGTTGACAATGCTGAAATCAGCAAAGCATTACTTCCATATCGCAGCAGCCTCCTTGGCAGACGGGCTGAGAAAAAAACCCATGCTGTGTAAGATGCAACGGAGCTTAAAAACTTTCTCAAGCATATAATCACTTTTACATAGTCATTTTTGCCACACTGTGAACAACACAAAGCAACAGTTTGGTAATACAAACAGAAAGGCCATAAAACAACAAAACAGGCAAAGCTTGAGTTAAAAAATAAATGAGAAAAATAAAAGAAACTTGAAATATCAGCTAATCACTGTTGAATCACCCATGTGAGCTGTTAATTAGATGTGCAAATGTGTATTAAGATTTCTTATATAATAACACTACTACTACTACTACTACTACTACTAATAATAATAATAATACATTCAGCCGATGTCCCCAAAACCACTGTTCCGTGTGACTTGTCAACACGGGAGTGAGATAAAATACTGGCCACTGCTGTATCGCTGCGGGCACACTGCGGACGGCCGCTTGAGTGGGTGTATTTCTCTTCACTCGTTTGTAACTACTTTGTTATGCAGGCTCTGGTTTGGCATGTTTAATGATTCAGTTCACACAGCCTCGGCGTGTTGGTCTGTGCTGCTGCTCTGTTGCTTGTGTGCTTTGTTTGTGAGATCACCCTTGACACGCGTTTTCTGTCTCGTGTTGCAGAGCAGAAACCGAGAGGGGGCTCAACCGAAAACACATCATTGAAGGTAAAAAAGTCGATTTTGTACCAGTGTTCCATATCCCTCCCCTCACCTCACTGCCCTTCTGAAACTGTCCTCTTTTTATCCACTTTGCATCATTTTGCACAAAACAAAACACACTGAAATTAAATACAAAAACAAATATCTCTACATAATGGTGCTAGTACAAGTAAACATTTAACAAAGCTTAGTTGAATTTTATCAATAGTTTAGCCAGTATCTCAGATCGATGAGAAATGCCTCCTTAAAGCGCTATTGTCCACTTAATGTGACATTATGACAACCAATTATGCTAGATAATTTTATGCATATTATCAGATGTTCCCCCCTCTCCTTTACAAAGTGTTTCTTCAAACCACCTTTTTTCTTGATTTGGTTATTTTAATTATTTGTGTGACTTATTTATTGATGTATAAAAGCCAGCTCCAGCTGCAAACCAATTCTACCTGTGGCTTCACGTATAAATAATGTTCTGAAAGCTGCAAACAGCGAGCACATTTTCAAGGCTATACATTCTGCACAAGGAGATGGATCCCTTCTGGATACTGCTGTCCTGATCCCGCCTGTTCCCCAAGTCTCAGGTCCACACAGCGCAATGCACCTCCTGCAGTGACTCAGCTCTCTCACACCATATTAACATTCACTGCAGCCGCTGCTATTTTCCCCCAAACAAGAGTCGCTGAATAAACTTAGCCAATGCTGGAGGAGGGGGACACCGGACAGGAGAGATAAACCAAGATGAGCGGAGGAGGATAATGGCACTGAAAGATAGCAGCACCAATTAGCTTTATGCAGTGTGTCCAGTGGCCACAGGCTGGAGGTGACCTGTCCTTGTGGTGGCAGGCTGGTGTTATGAATTAGGCCCACACATAACAAAGGGCTTTCAAGGGCTCCTCCTGACTATGATAGGGTTTCAAGATGTCAAAGTCAATAATAAACCAGAAGCAGAAGACTCAAAATCTTAACATTCAGTTATTGTGAAGTGTGACTATTGTGCTGTTGTACATTACCACTCTGCATTAGATTAAGAAGGCAGAGATGCTCTGCAGCAGGTTAGAGCTAATTATTCTGAATTTGGATCAAACACATAACTTTTAATTGAGGCAAAAATATCTTTTCCAGGAATAACATAAGGAAAAGAAAGTTTGAAAAATTTCCCCTTTGTTAAACCGAAAACACAAAATTTACTGATTGACTTGTCTTTCCCAGTGAGCCTGTTCTGTTGCTATTAATTGCATAATTAATGTCGGAGGCTTGTTAAAAAGCTTGGCTGTCTTGTTGTTTTAAGAGGGAGAATCTTAAGTTATTCACTGACTGGCTAGACAACTGAAACACCATGACAGTCTCAATGAAAGCATGTCTGCTTTGGTGTTTCTGGGTTGACAGAAGAAGTAAAGAGAGGCATTGATGATTGTGGGACGTGTGCAACACTCATCTAGGATTAGCTCGATGATGAAGCCCTTGGCTCTAATCTGTTACGCTCACTCACATGCACCGAACAGAGCATTTCTTTCCTAGTGTTTGCATTACCAGTACTTCTCTACAAGTCACTGGGGACTTGCATCCTCGCATTACTCCAGTTGGCATCCTTTATTCCAACATACAGCTTAGCGATATATAAGAAAATAGAGTGGCCTTTTCCTGATCCTCTTAGCTTTTTAGAGGCTTGGCTCCCTCCTCAGGCATAAACCAACAGCAGTCATTTATGTAACAAAAGATATTAGCTCACGCACAGGTGCACAGCTTTTCACAATGATCTACTTAGCAGCACATGGAGGTGTGAAATTGGTCTAAATGCTCTGACAACTCTCTACTTTGCTCATTCAGCTCCAGTTTCAGAGTCCACACTTGAGTTTCTCAGGCTTAGCTGTAACAGAGACACAGTCAATCAAAGTGTGAAAAGAAATACATTATTAAGACCACCTACAACTGTGCTCCTCCACCAGAAAGGGACGTGCATACTAAGAATTTTGTCTTTTTTCTTTTTTGTCACTGCAGTATAGCATGTACTGTTATTAAATAGTAAATAGTGAGTACAAGCAAACATGAAAGAATACAACTTATATTGCATCAGCCTAGTCATAGTGCATTAACCTTTACTGAAATGGGGAATATGTTTTTGTTTATATAGTTTTTGTCTTTAAAAAGCTCCACTATAAAAAAATACTACTTTTGTTTTCAGTATGCTGTTAATTTTTTTTTACAAATATCTAACAAGAATGAAACCACAGCTGTTATACCAGATTCTGCTACTTTGCAACTGCAAATTTTAATGACATATCAGCCTATGACCTAATTCTAAAATCCTAAATCTAGTTGCTTGATATATCGATTTCGTCTTTAATATACAATGTCCAATCCGTGTGTACAGTATTTCTTTTGCTTATAAGAGGAAGGTTGTCAAGGGTCAAAGGTTTTTATAGAACCGTAATAGACAACTTGCAGAATTGCAGTGAAACAGCAATGTGACTCATTGGTCAGCATGTCTTAACTAAATTCACTAAAGTTTACTGACACATTCTTAAATTGTGGCAGACCCGATGCAGCTGCAGGCCTTGAGTCACATGTGGTCAACTGTCAGTTTGCCATGTTTACCAAAATGTCGTCTAAAACCCCCTCCGGACCCAGCTCATCCTGTTTTCCCTCCACCTGACGCACAGTTTTGTTTATAAATATGTGTTCTGTATGTTCTTATATTACGCAATTATCTGATCTTGTTCTGATGTTATAATGTTGTATCCTCATCAAAAACACTGAGTTTTGCAGTTGTGTTTTGTTTCATTTATGCATGTTTAACACACAAACCCTACATATTAAGCCAGAGTTCTTCTTTCAAATGGAAAACACTCCACCTTGTGATGATGTAATGTGGCAATACAAGAAGAGCTCCACTGTGTTTTTAAACTCCAAACACCTTCACTCGAACCATTTAGATAATTTCTCTCTGAACTTAAGGTTAAAAGACCCTGTTAGCTTGAAAACTACTGCTTCATGACATCACAAGGTGGAACAGAGTATTTTGAGATTTGGAGGTGTAGACAGACTAATAATAAAGAGTTACTCATACGTGTGTGAATGAAACAGAACACAACTCCAGGTATATTTTTGTTCAGGTAACAGCATTAGGACATGGCTAAAAGCTCACAAGAGTGAATTTTGTGCAATATAGGACCTTTAACAACTCAAGACTACAGACCTGATAGCCCTCCTTGTATCTTGTCTCTTCCTTGTGTGACCTACATATCTCTCCTTATCTGTGTCCAGGCTTAAAGGGCTCTCTCCAGAGAATGCAACTTGAATATGTTGATGTGGTTTTTGCCAACCGCCCGGACAACAACACGCCGATGGAGGGTGAGTGATCATGGGGCTTCCATGGAGAGCTGTGGAAGGGTTGAGGCTGGGTCATGCGGTAACCTGATAAGGTGACAAATATGACCAGAACGTATGCTTTTTCTGGACTAGTGACCCCTAGACCTTAACATAAATTTACAAATCATCTTTAAAACACACACACTTAATCTCTCAAACTCTATTTTCACTCTCCACTTTTTTCAGCCCGTCTCTGTGGGATTTTGAGTGTCTGCATGGGCTCTGAGATGCCTCCCCCTCCTGCTCATCAGAAGGAGGATTATCTGCCCCCCTAAGGATAGACGGTGTATTTTTGGGCTGGTCTCAGTAGATACAAGGCCCGCTGTGCTCACTATAACTTCAGCACAATTCCTGTACGTCTTTTCCAGGTTTCTTGTTGGCAGTAGCCCCTCATCTAAAGGTGCTAAAAGAGTCCCACTGGGCTCTGTAGAAGTGTTCCCAGTCCTTGCGTTTTGCCCCCCGTGCTCTCGGCTTGTGTAGTGAAGGCAGCAGACGGCAGGAGGCCAATCTGTCACACTTTACACTTCCTGGGGCTGTGCTGTCGCTGTATCACGGGTGACTGATAGACAGACCCTGAGTCTAGCCCCGAAGACACATGTCTCTCCTTATTGAGTCATCCTCGTTGACAGCGAATGTCACTAAAGTAATCCAAATAGTGGACTGACTTGATTGGGACCCACATGCAACATAGTGTAGGGGATTGGTTATCTGGGAAAAAAATGATCATTATTTAAGCACTAGTTAAATCCTTGCCAGACAAATGCCAAATGATATCTCTGTATTTTTATACAGATTGATATCTCTGTATTTAAAATGAAATGAACAAACTCATTGTTCACCTGTGATTTACAAATACTGATTCTGCAGAAGGCCACAATGTTTTTCAGCCCCTGTGATATTTCCTTTTTTTTTTTTTCCCAATATGTGTACAGGTTGTTGAATTCACCAGTCAATCATGTTCATTTGACAACAGGGACAGACATCTTCATAAAGTATTGAAGAAGTGTGTATTCTGGGTCCCTGGCAAGTAAATCCACCTGTCACACACACTGTGCGAATCGGGAGAAGTAGACGTTTTTCATCAGAGGGTTTAAAAGAATTTGATTAACAATTATAAACTTTTTGGGGGGAGATGTTTAGGATTTCAAAACTCTATATCTTATGAAGCTACTTTTTTGGTCTTGTCATAGAAGACATATTGTAGCAAAGTTGTTTGTTGTTTGAACATCACAGCATTTGACTTGCGCGAGATGAGACACAAAATTTTGAAGTTTACAAAGTATGACTTCTTTATGCATAATATACCACACAAACAAATGATTTGTCGTTATTATGATCTAGATTTTCATGATTGGTGTGATACAGTGTGCGTATGCATAATGTTGGTAGCGCTCTGTATTCCTTAACTTTCTCTGACTTTGACAGAAGAAGTTGAAGTTATTTAGATTGTGTAACTTGTGCCTCCTTGGGAACAAAAAGTCATTGCCAGCAAGTCTGTCTTTGTTACCATCAGGCCTGTATTCTGCTGTCTACACATCCCTCACTGGCTATTACTATCCTCCACTTGACTTTGGCTTCTGCTTTTTTTGGCCTGCATCCAGGAAACAGCAAGGACAGGCCCTACTTGTGCCACTAATAAAAAACACAGCTCACTCCATTCCTTGGCAGTATGTCAGTGTTTCATTTCACGTAACACTTTTGCTGATGACACCGGTCTGTATGGACACTATGCTCTCAGGGATTAAAAGCAAAGTGGTCACTCACTCAAGAAATGTTTAATTCTCCATATACACATCTCAAATACACAGGGAAGGTGCCTGGAACAGAATGAACTAAGGACCAACCATCTGTGCCACAATCCATCCATTGTGATAATAGGCTTTGCCCATGGTGGTCATGTCCAAGTCTTTCCACAGATATGCTAGCCACTCAGAATCATTTTTATTTGACAGCGCAACACGCAGAAAATTGAATCCAGTCAATCAAGCAAATATGGAAACACCCCAGACAGACTGAAGAGGGAAATACAGAGACACAAACAGCCATCTACACTAATAAATAGACTTTACACTTTTGGTTGCAGGTATGTAGACTTATAAAATAGTCATCTGTAGAGCACTAAACACTCAACTTCATGTGGGAGTATATTAATTTAAGTGAAAGAATGTCTTGTTACCATAGGGTTTTATTAATAAAATACAGCATATGCATTTGTAATAAACGCAGATATTTAGGACGCTCTCAGCAAAAACATATTACAGGCAAATATACAGTCTGCTTATGTTTATAAAGTAAGTGCAAATTTGAACTTTTGCATAAGAGCCATTACTTCAAATCTCAACGGGTAACTTCATCTACTCCAGGCATATGAATCTGAAAACTGTTTTGGTAGTTTTGACACAAAAAGTGTAATTAAGGGCAATTCTGTTCCTGCTAATTAAGTTATTTTTACCTCTCCAAAATGTATAAGCCATATAAATGTATAATGTATAATGTCTTTCCTTCTATTAAAGGCCCTCTGTTAGGCAAAATTGACCCTTGTGAGCTTTTAGCCATGTCAGAATCTTGTTACCTCCTCAAAACATATCTGGAGTTGTGTTGCGTTTTAGTCACACATGTTCAAGTAACCCTTTATTAGTCTGTCTCCATCTCAAAGACTCAGAATGGCCTGTTCCACACTGATATCATAAAGTGGTAGTTTTCAAGTTAACAGCTACCTTTTGTTGAGTAGAGATGGGGAATTTTAAAGCATAACTTGTCAAAATGATTAAAGTGAAAGTGTATGGAGTTTTAAAACACAGTGGAGTACTTCCTGTATTACCAATTGATAGCACAAGGTGGGGCAGAGTGTTTTCTATCAGAGAAGAACTCAGCCTAAATATGCAGGATCTGTGTGATAAACTTGTGTGAATGAAACAAAACATAACTCTGGGTATGTTTTGATCAGGAAAGAACATTATAACATCAGCCATAACGTAACATGTATCCCCTACACCACAGACTTTTGTGGTAAGGTTGTTGGGCATCCTTCTGATTCCATGTTACATTCTTGGACCTTTGTCAACAAAGCAAGTTACTCACTACATCATAAAAACATATTAAGACCTAACCAGTAGCTACCTGCACAGAATACTATGAATCAAGTTCTCAACCCTTCCTCGTAGCATCAAAAGGCTAATTCATGCGTGTAGTTTCAGTGTCAGATGAGAAGTCTGTGGGGTGCTGACAGTTTCTTCTCTGTGTCCAAATCCCTCCCTTCCATTTGGACCAGATGTACTGTTATTCCTCTCCCTCCCACCTGCTGCACCCACACACCACTCTGTCTCTCGCCGTCGCAGAGTTCTGTCGAAAGAGAAGGCTGCTGATGAAAAGGAATCGCTCTTTTTAATCAAGCTCAAATGTGGTCCCAACTCTTCTGACATTCTGCTCATATGCTAGCTTTTTCTATATCCAAACTAAAATGTCTGTTACTTAGCTAGGAGTGTTTTCAATTATGCATTGCCTTCTTGTTTGATTTTGAAAATAGACAATTCTATAAGTCTTTGGTCAACCACATCCTGGACAATAACAAACTGGCTATTGAATACATTTACATTTTTCATTTTGCTTTTTATCCACTATACTAAAAGTATTTCTATGTTGACCAATTGATGGTCCAAGTAATCTTTTTACGTTTTACAATGATAATTATTATTACTGAATCATGAATCTGGTTATGGGCTCTAAACATGGATATTGTCAACAATTTATTCGATGCAACTAGACCACAAGCAGGAATTGAAAGAGAGAACAGTAATTGCAGAATTTGCATAGGGAAAACCATTAACTGGTGGCAGGGCAGTCATCTTAAAACTTAAAGCTGTTGGTTCAATCTCAATTCTGAGCAATACACATTGCCATTGTGGCTTTAAGCAAAACACTTTACCAAACTTGCCCATCTGAATGTTATTGATGGTCACTAAGGCTATTGAGCAATGTAAAGTCAGCCCGTTATTATTATTTGAACCAGAATAGCATGTTTGTTGTGTCCAGTCACAAACACCTCAGCTGTAAAGGCCACTGCAACTGACTTCAGCCCCTTCGGCTCAAACCTGCTGCGATTCATTCAACTGTAAAATAGAATGACTGAGGCTTTTTATTTGACCCCTACAGCATCTGACCATATTTAGTGTTGTGACCCTCGAAGTGATCACTGTGCACACACAGATTCTAAAGAGGGTGTATGAAAACTGTCATTATATCCTTGGGCAAGACACCCCATTACCTTGTCTAAATGTGGTGTGTGCGTGAGGATTAGTGGTGGTCAGAGGGGCCGAAGGCGATGGAGTATTGAGAGAATGAATCACTGTAAAGGATCTTTGAGTGTCCAAGAAATTATCATTTAATTAACATGTAGAAATAAATTGCAAAAGTGGGATTGCCTAAATGCCTCAACTAAGGCTAACTATGTTTACAAAGGGAAGAATAGATTTTTAGAAAACATGAAACAAACAACTTGCGCAAATACTGCATAGTTTCTCTTTTTATCTCTTTTTGTAGTCTTTTTATCGTTTGCCATTGTGCTCAAGTAGCTTTGTATATGAGTGTAATGGAGATATAGCGCCCCCCTTTGTTCAGCATCTTACATTATCACATTTTTGTGTCTTGCAGAAATCGTCAGAGCCATGACACATGTGATAAATCAAGGTATGTCCATGTACTGGGGGACTTCCAGGTGGTCTGCCATGGAGATAATGGTAAGTGGCATTCATCAGTATGTCAGTTGACTGTAAATCCCAATATGAATGTTGAAAATGTAGCCTGACTTTCTGTATACCTCTTAGGAAGCATACTCTGTGGCCCGGCAGTTTAATCTCATTCCACCGGTGTGTGAGCAGGCGGAGTACCACTTTTTTCAGAGGGACAAAGTAGAAACTCAACTACCTGAGCTCTATCATAAAATAGGTGCTTTTTGAATTATCATGAAGAAAAAATAAATAAATATTGAGAGTGTTAATTCATAATTTTTGATTTTTACAAAGTTATATTAACTTTATATCATTATATTTTCTGTAATTAGGAGTTGGAGTGGTCTCGTGGTCCCCCTTGGCCTGTGGAATTATCACTGGAAAATATGACAACGGTATCCCAGAAGCCTCCAGGGCTGCACTAAAGGTAAAGCT
Source organism: Boleophthalmus pectinirostris (assembly GCF_026225935.1). Classification (NCBI taxonomy): domain Eukaryota; kingdom Metazoa; phylum Chordata; class Actinopteri; order Gobiiformes; family Gobiidae; genus Boleophthalmus; species Boleophthalmus pectinirostris. The sequence goes on from NW_026571095.1 coordinate 14,794,171, forward strand.
TTATACTTAATTGTAATATGTTTTAATTACTGTGAGAGTGAATTGATCTATTTACTTCATAGCCATATCAGTGGTTACGAGACAAAATCATGAGTGAAGAGGGGAAAAAGCAACAAGCCAAACTAAAGGAATTGGGTCATATTTCAGAAAAGCTTGGGTGTACTTTACCACAACTCGCTATTGGTAAGTTGAACATTATTAGGGACTAGCTAGTTGTTCTGTATTAGATATACCATAATTTCTTTTATTTTAGCCTGGTGTCTAAGAAATGAAGGTGTGAGCTCAGTGCTGCTGGGTTCCTCCAATCCAACACAGTTAACAGAAAACCTAGGAGCCATTCAGGTGACTATGAGACACATACAGAGGTGTGTATAAAAATAACCATTTGTTAATCCATGTTTGTACGCTTTAGGTAATTCCAAAGATAACTGCAGGCATTGCCACAGAAGTGGATCATATACTTGGAAATCGGCCACACAACAAAAGGGATTACCATCATTAAGACTAGACTAATTTAAAGAACTGGGGAGCTCATATACAGCCATGGCACTGTCACATGTGCCCAACGTCGCTCATATGTGCGTGTGTGTGTGTGACTGTGTGTGAATGTGTGTGACTGTGAAAAATGGTGTGCTTGGCTCCTTGTGTGAACATCATATTCTCATTTTGTAAAGTGAGCTACTTGACAAAACCTGCATGCAATAGCTATAGCAACAAGCCATGGATGCCCTCCTTACATCTACCCGTGGATCAGCCAAGAGTGCATTGTGCTCTGCACAGTGAAACTATGCAGAACAGTCTGAAATCTTGATTGGATCTTGATGATGTATGGATCTTGATGAAGAATCATTATGTTCTATAGAATGGAAATGATCACTCCAAAAATAGTGCATTTGCTCAGGGCAGTGCAGTAAGTGCATGATACAAAAGAAGCTTGTCACACAGTGCAACATGCTTTAAAGAAAATCCATCATTTGATAAAAATATATCTGAACTTTCTGTGTAAAAAATGCAACAACAGCGTAACTGGTTAGACTCAGAGGGTGATTTGCTGAGTATGTAATTGCACTGGCAGCTGGTGTACCATCTTTTGCATTAGAAGAACAATGTGCCGCTATAACAAGGCTCAAAGTGCCACTCTAAAACATCTGTACTGACTGTTACATACTTGTACATTTATGTCAGTGAGTTTGTCTGTGGGTCTTAGCTCTCATTCTGTTTTGTATAGCTTCCAACAGTAGGAGTACATATTTTGCATTTTAATTTAATCTTTTTCCAGTCATCTGCTTTGTTCATTTCATGTGAATTGTGGACATAACATTTGTACAGCCACAGCAGGTGAGTCATGTAGCTAATGAGGATGCCTAAAAACAACATATGGACCCTGCAGCTTGTGCACCTGGAACACACTGAACTATTGCCATAGTTTTCTTGATGTCACCTTTTCATAACAGGAATAGTTCATGTTTAACTTGTATTTTACTGGTGACGATCAAGTTTGTATATAAATAAAGAGCTTATGGTTATCAAATTTAGAGACATCTAAAATCTCCTTAATCTGATCTATTGCTATTTTTAATTACCTAAAATGTATTAATAGTGCTTGCTTATTTGCTATAATTGAAGTTTCCTCTATGTCATGCTGTTTTGTAATGAATCTTAAATAAATTTACTTTTGTTTACATAGTTTGAATACTATTATTATTTTAAATAAAGTGCTGAAGGGTTTGACTATTTTGCTATGCCAGGTCAATTGAATGCATCGCCGTTTATCCACCTATTGTCTCTTTTTGGAATTATTTGATGTGCAATAGTGACCTGGGCCTCTAGATCATGGGAATATAATGCACTGGATAGACTGTAGATTCATGAAACTTATAAGTTTATATGAGTCTAAAATCCTCATATACTATATTTAGTATGACGGAAATATGTTTTTTATTTCTAGAAAAAACGTTTTTGATAGTGGGGGATCGTAGGGACCAATATATAAGGAGGGCACATGGAGGGCGTGTACTTTCTGTCTTTGCTCCAATCAGAATTCCTCTGTGGAAATACCGCAATTTGATAGGATGGTTGTACTTCCTGAAGTGAATCCTTCTCGAAGCCCGCGGATAACAAACTTTGCAATGTTACAACAACAATGAAACATTACTTAAAATTAGGCATCAAGGACTATTCAAATTTGACTTTTAGGTGACGGGAGTACTCCTCAAAGTAAGCGATTTTGAGGAACAGCTAGCCAAACAAAACAAAGGGCTAGCCTTGTGTTTTGTTAGCATCGAAACTAGCAAATGTCTAGAAACTAGGGCATTGTTGATATCTAGTTATCAAACTTTGCTCACCTCTAATACGCAAAAGGTACGTATTGTGTAAAAATATATATGCATGTACAGAAATACACATATACCTCCAATCCTGTATATCTTTTCAATTTAAGCCTGAAGTCATGTCGCTTTCAAACGAGTCTCGCTTTTGGTCAAACCAAGGCGCTAAACGAAACAACAGAGGAGCAACGATTTGTGCTATAACTGAGCTTTCCCCTCATTTATTTGACGACTTTGAACTGAATAAGTCATATCCGTGTGCTCAGACAACACAGCTTAAGAGGAACCTTTTGGCCTTGGGAGATCAAGGTGCTATTGGATCCTTAAAAGGTAAATGCATTCAAGTGTATGCTTTGTTTATGTATGTAAGAAATATGTTTGTTTTAAGTTAGGTACTAGTTTTTAAATCCGTTTTACATGAACATTTTTTTATACAGGGGGACTTGATAAAGTTTGTAAAGCAGCAAGAAACAACAACTTATCTAAGCTGCACTGGTCCCCAGACTTCTTGCCACATCCGCATACTGCTTCACAAACTGATGAAAATCTCTTTTGGCAACTCATTGATGGGCATTGTGTCCTTTCACAGTCTCCAGCAGTCCTGAACCCAAACAAAGTTATTCTGATTGTAGACCATAAAACCCGAGAGGTAATAAAAATCAGTTGTGTTTAAGGTCATGTTCATAAATCTTATTTTGATGTTTATTTCTGCAGCTTGTTTCAGTCAATGACCAGGCATGTAAACTTTATGACTGCTCCTCTGAAGAACTGATTGGGAAGAAGCTTTCACAGGTGTTAACAAAATCAAATCAGGTTATTGTGGATGTTTTGGAGGAGGACTTTCTTCTCGAAGATGGAACCGTTGCATCTGTGCTTGGAAAAGTGGTATGAAATGTGTTATGCTAACTTTTGGCAGGTGTCATTATGGTGTATAACGTCCTTTTGTAAAGGTGGATGCGATGATGCCATCTGGAGAAGTCCTGGTTTCTGTTTGTACCTACAGACAACCAAAAGGAAACTGGGTTCTTGTCATGGAAAATATTGAAAGATTATCAGCCTTTTTGTCATTTTCTCAACAGGTAAATGGTGAAATTGAACAGTGAGGTTATTCTCTATTAATCATTTCAGTAATCAGTCTAAATAAACTGAATACCCAATGGTTTATTTGGGGTAATTCTAGGGTGACATACTGAGTTGTGACATGGCGTTTGCTCATCTATTTGGGTATCATCATGCACACGAGTTAACAGGGATGTCCATAAATACTCTAATACCTTCTCTACAAATCCATCTTCAAAGTCATGCAGTGCCAAAGGTAAGCAACAAATTGCTGAATTATGGTTGGACTTATTTTATTACAAAATGGGTCTAGCCTGTTTTTGTATTTTTAGTTTCCTAAACTATTTTTGCTTCTCTTGTAGTCCCTGAGGGTGCAAAGAGTACATGGCAAAAGCAGACTGGGTGCATCAGTCCCACTGTGTATTAAACTTCAGGGGGCATTATTATGTGGAACACCACAACACAAGACTAGCTCAAGTTACAACAACTTTATAGATTGTATTGAAGAAAAACAGAAATGTGAACAGGCTGAGAACTTGTCCAAAAAAAACGCTTCATCCTCAGGTTAGGGTCTTTTGACAGAAATGAGGCATTGCACTGTGCAAACATTCATTTTTTTCTCTGCATTTGGCCCAGAAGTGAAAACCGAAAACAGGCATAACCTCTCAGCTTGTCCATCTCTGGAGTACTCTGGTAATGTTTGGGCATTTACTCCTCTCACTGGTCTTCTCCTGCTTGACACCAATGGCTCAATCTATAGTGTCCACAACCACCTGTCTCTCAGCCTTTTTGGTTACAGCAAGGAGGAGCTTTTGGGCAAGGTAAACCAAAATCACCCATTTAAACTAGTCTTGGTATGAATTTGATCATTTTGTCTTTTATTTAGAGTGTTACCTTTCTTATGCCTGGTTTCTATGGATGGATGTCTGAGACTGAAGGACAGGACAGCCACCTCCCGGATTCTCAAGTTGAAGGGGATAATCCTACACAATCAAAAATCTCTAAAGCAGGTGCACACTTTTTCATTTAGCAAGTAATTCCCCATGTAGTTGCCACTTACTACATTGTACTCCTTTAGAGAAGCAAAAGATTTTATTTGTATGTTTGTTTTATAATGGTCTTGTTGTAGACCCCTCCTCGCTGGTGGCTGGAGACATGGCTATGGTAAATCAGGCTGTTGAAGAGCGGACCTCCACTGGACGAGGCAGGATCTTCACTGGGACAAGCTCCAGGTTGGAGCACCAAGCGAGTGCTCTGTCTAACTTTACTTCTCCTGCGGTCACATCCACACGCATGCAAATGCAAGTGACTTCTGTTTACATATTCATTAATGCTTGTACGATGAATCATAAAATTACACATGCTTGTATGATTTGTGGGTGCAATTTAATTACAACTGACGTAATGTTTGCAGGCCTGATAACACAGTGGAGCTCCTAGAGAAGGCAACTCATGTTGCTCCTTGTAGTGCTGAGCTCGCCAGTGCAAACACCACCGAGGAGTTGCTTCAGACCTTTGCTTTGGTAGAACCTTTTGGTGAAGATACATTCTGCCTGGTTTCCACCAAAATCAAACGTAAGAAAAAACAAAGTCATGGAAGAAGAGGCCAAAGACAAACTTCTGGGGGTAAGACAATTTGGTTTTCATTAATATACGAGTTTGTGAATTTGTTCTGGAAAACTCGACAAATTATTTTGTTCATTTAGATACAATAAATGATGACCTACAAGATTCCAGCTTTGAGGTGATTTCAATGGAAAGCAGGTGAAAAAAATGTTTTCTGAGCTTCTGCTCAATTTCATGTCATGGAACAAACGTCAAAAACTATTTCTTTAACTATTTCTCTAACAGGTCTTCTTCTGGTTTCTGTGAAAAGTTTGCTGGCCATGCAGGGTCAGATCCTGGTCGTCCAGAGCAATCCAGTTCAGCCCATGCGGCCGACTCTGCCAGCTGTTTCCTGGATCTGAACAGCGAAGGGGAACTAGTGACAAGGGCCTTGGCTGACCTTGACTTGAGTGGTAATTTAGAACTATTTAATGGTAGACAGAGCCACCAGGAAACCCAGCACAGTACAACTACGTGTGACACTGCAGAGCTTCTTCATACTCCATCTCCTTATATCTCAGAAAATGACCAGGGAGGACAGTCACCCGTTCAAGTTGAAAATCCCACTGGTGAACGCATTCCAAATGGCTGTGAGGAAAAACAGTTGGCTGCAATACAGCCGCTGTCGGATATTCATGTCACATCTACCCCCAAGAAGCAAAAGGATCCCTTCAAGACACAAGAGATAGTGGAAGGGCAGTTTAAGGGCTGTGCATACCACAGAGATGGCGCACAGATAGGTTTGTAGTAGTTAATGAAATGTTATATGTCCAACTCTATCTCACAGTGAATCCTGTTTTTATTTCCAGATGTGCAGTGTGATGTTTGCAGGACCTCTCTCCCTCATGGAGGTTTTCTGTATTGTGTGTGGATGAGTAGACTTGGTCACCAGGGGTCAGTGTTGCTCACAAGAAAATCACTACATGATGAGTCCAAAACTAGTCTAGGGGAGGTTTGTGGCTCTTTGGAGAAAGAAATCAGTTGAGTTTTCCTTAATATTTTACCATAAATAGTTTTTTTTGTTTTCCCCAGAGAATAGGTGAAGCTACTCATAGAGATGCATTGCACACTACTATGGACCTGGAGCATTCTCGTGCATGTGATGGTCAATTTGAAGAAGAATATCAGACTGTTAAAGCTGTTGGTAAAGGAGCCTTTGGGTTTGTTTGGAAAGCAATAAGGCGCAGTGATGGACAAGAAGTAATAATATATACATTATTAGCCAATTATATATAATATTTTCCTCTTAAAATATGACGTGTTTATGTGTACATTTAAGGTTGTTGTAAAGTTCATTAACAAAACAAGGATAGTGAGCGACAGCTGGGTCGATGATCCCATGCTTGGAAGAGTTAGCCAGGAAATTGCCATCCTCACTAGAGTACAGCATCACAACATTGTCAAGGTAATACCTCAAATCCAAAGTTTGTGTGTTCAGTAAACCCTTTATTCATCTTCAACTATTATAGGTGATGGAGGTTTTTGAGAATGAGGGATATTTCCAGATGGTTATGGAGAAGCATGGTGAGGGACTGGACCTATTTGAATTCATAGATCGGCAACCAAGACTGGATGAACCTCTCGCTAGCTATATTTTCAGACAGGTACATAGAGTAATGTAGGTATAAACATGTATTGTTTTTAAGTTAATTTAATTATTATTGGGGATATTTTTTAGCTTGTGGCAGCAGTGTTTTACCTAAGAACAAAGAACATCCTTCATAGAGACATAAAGGATGAGAATATCATTATTGACAAATGCTTCCACATTCGACTCATTGACTTTGGTTCTGCTGCAATGATGGTGCCTGGAAAACTGTTCTATAATTTCTGTGGCACGCTTGAGTATTGCTCCCCAGAGGTGCTTCAGGGAAATCCGTAAGTCATAACAATTGAATTAATTAGCACTTTTTAAATTGAATTCACTGGTTTGGTAACTGTTTCTTATGCAGCTATGGAGGCCCGGAGCTAGAAATGTGGTCAGTTGGGGTTTTGCTTTACACACTTCTCTTTAGTGAGAATCCTTTTTGTGGCGTGGACGAGATTCTGAATGCAAAACTGAAGCTCCCATTTCCATTGACTCCCGGTATGTGTGATCAGTTCAAGATTGTTTTGAAACAGCTGTGTGTGTGTGTTATCATTGCACAAAATAAATATTGCACAAAAAATTAATATTTGCTTGTTTTGAATCCTTTTGTTTTTCAATGCACAGAGCTGCAGGAGGTGCTGAGTGGTCTGTTGCACCCTGATCCCACAGAGAGGATGACCCTAGACCAGCTTCTCCTTCAGTCCTGGATCAGCCAACCTATTTCCCTTTCAGAGTATAGCTGGGCAGAGGTGGTGCCAACCGACCAAAGCTTTTGTAAGTGTCACTGACCCAAGTGCGTCCCGTTCCATACTAACCACACATACAATTATCTGAGATGCTTTATTATTTTTTTTTGGAAGGTTCACCACTACCATCTGAGTCAGGCCCCAGAGAATATCTTGGACAAGGTTTATTCCCTGATCATGGAGATGAGACTCTTCCTGATGATGATGATGATGAAGATGAGGAAGATGAAAGGTTTTCTCTGGAAAATGAGCTCCAGAAGTATCTGAGAAATTATGAATAGAAATAAAAATTGTGGACTATACAGTAATTGAAGGAGAGCAGAGGGTTAGAAGAAAATAAGCTAGTATTAGTAAATTTAGAGATTATAATGAAGACTTAGGGATTTATTTTTGTTTTAGATGTTAACTGTACTTGAAGATCATGTAAGGGCTGATTGAGACTTCCATTTTTATCTACCATATTTATTCTACAAAAGGAAATTTATTTAAGTCACACATCCTATAATGCCAAAACCAAGTGTTAATTTTGTTGTTTTTTTTTTTAATGACAGTTTTTTTGCATGTTCTTTAGTGCCTGTTTTGTGTTGTATATAAATCTCCCCACCATATTTATTTTTTGGATAATAATAAATATTTTATAGAAATATATATATATATATATACCTTTGTGGATTTTTCTGTGATTGTTAATAGACCATTAGTTGGTATAAACTATTTACCATTAATCAGAGAAATTTAGTTCACATTCCCTGTAAGAAGATAACATCCAGTCCTACTGAAACTAAGCAGAAACTTGCTGTGCTCAATGTCAGATCTTTATGTAACAAATCATTTCTAATTCATGATTTTATTTCTTCTTTTAATCTTGACTTTATGTTTTTAACTGAAACATGGCTTGACAAAAACACAGGTCATGCAGTGCTAGTGGAATCAACCCCTCCCAACTTCAAATTTGAATCTGAAACACGAGCAAATAAAAAGGGTGGAGTGTGTGCATTTTTTAGAGATCATTTGGTTACACACAGGTTGTCATTTGGGGTGTTTTCATCATTTGAGTATGTTTCCTTCAAAATGGAGCTAAAATAATCACCGTCCATACTCTACATAGTCATATACAAACATCCTCAGCACTGTCAAAGTTTTATTGATGATTTTACTGAGATGCTTTCAGTTGTTTGCACAGACTTTGATGGTTTAGTCATTACAGGTGATTTTAATGTACATGTGGATAATGTGTGTGACAAAAATGCCAAAGAGCTTAGTGTTGTCCTTGAAACTTTTGGTCTGACTCAGCATGTCAGTGAGCCCACTCACAACAGAGGGCACACTCTGGACCTGCTCATTACAAAGGGTGTAAATATTTCAAATGTCAGTGTGGTTGATGTTGCTCTGTTTGATCATTTCTGTGTCTTCTTTGACCTGTCTGTTATTCCCAAACCACCAGCTGCTCCTACAGTTGTTCGAAGAAGACACATAAATGATAACACAGGTGCACTGTTCATGGAAATGATAAATTTTGAAATTGCCTCATGTTCTAATGTTGATGTGTTGAACTCTGTGACTTTGAGTGTTTTGAATGTTCTGGATGCCATCGCCCCGATAAAAGTTAAAATGGTTAAAGATAGGCAAAAAGCTCCGTGGAGGAATGATGACTCAGTCAGTGCACAGAAAAGGGAGTGCCGGAAGGCTGAGCGGAAATGTCAAACCTCCAGGTTCATTATGAGATTTACAGAGGAAAAATGCATATGTACAACTACACTTTGAGTAAAACAAGAGAGAAGTATTTTTCGGACATTATTGGTAATTGCAGTAACAACTCTCGTGTCCTGTTTGCAACAGTGAACAGATTAACAAACCCTCCAGCTCCACTGCCACTAGAACTAATTTCCACCTCTAAATGTAATGAGTTTGCAGTTTTCTTTAATGACAAAGTTCAGGGCATCAAAAATGCCATCAATTCCACAACACAAATAACCAGCATGCAGCCACAGAGACACTTAGAGCTGAATCACTTTGCACCTGTAACTGACAAAACTGTTTTAGAGATCGTTACCAGTCTGAGTTCATCTACTTGCTGCCTGGACATGTTACCCACTAGATTTCTAAAGTCTGTCCTCAACAGTTTACTTTCACCACTCACTCACATAGTTAACATGTCACTTCAATCTGGAACATTCCCAAACACGTTGAAAACTGCGGTCATTAAGCCTCTCCTAAAGAAGAGCAGTCTTGATGCCACAGTACTGAACAATTTCCGACCCATCTCAAATCTGCCGTTTTTTGGCAAAGTCCTTGAAAAAGCTGTTTACCAACAGCTTACGAACTTTCTCCAAATGAACAACTCCTTTGATGTTTTCCAGTCAGGTTTTAGAGCCCACCACAGCACTGAGACTGCTCTTATCAAGGTGACAAATGACATCCGCCTGAACACTGATGCAGGCAAAGTCTCAGTCTTGATCCTGTTAGATCTGAGTGCTGCTTTTGACACTGTCGATCATGGGATCCTCTTACAGAGACTGGAGGACTGGGTGGGCATCTCTGGTACTGTACTAAACTGGTTCAAGTCCTATCTAGAAGACAGGAAGTATTTTGTTGAAATTGGAAACTGTGTCTCAGATCACATGGCCCTGACCTGTGGGGTGCCTCAGGGGTCAATCCTGGGCCCCCTGTTGTTCAATCTCTACATGCTGCCATTAGGCCAGTTAATAAGCAGCAATAATGTGTCCTACCACAATTATGCAGATGACACTCAGATCTACGTCTCTCTGGCAGCAGGAGACTATGGACACTTGGTCACTGCATCCAACAGATCAGTGTGTGGATGCAAAACAACTTTCTCCAGCTAAACTCTGACAAGACTGAAGTCATAGTCTTTGGTCCACAGAAACAAAGGGACAGTGTCAGCAGTCACCTCCAGTCTCTCTCTCTAAAACCTTCAAATCAGGCAAGAAATCTAGGGGTAATAATGGACTCAGACTTGAACTTTAACAGCCACATCAAATCAATAACATCTGCAGCCTTTTACCATCTAAAAAACATAGCAAAAATCAAAGGTTTACTGTCTAAAGTAGACTTGGAGAAACTTATCCATGCGTTTGTCTCCAGTAGATTAGACTACTGTAATGGTCTGCTCACTGGTCTCTCCAAACGAGCTGTGAGACAGCTGCAGAACATCCAGAACATCCAGAATGCTGCAGCTCGCGTCCTTACTCGAACTAGGAAGTACGAGCACATAAGTCCTGTGCTCAGGTCTCTGCACTGGCTTCCTGTGCCTCAGAGAATAGACTTTAAAGCAGCTCTGCTTGTGTACAAGTCTCTCCATGGCCGAGCACCAAAGTACATCTGTGACATGTTAGTGTCATATGAACCATCTCACACTCTGAGGAGCTCAGGGACCGGCCTCCTGCTGGTGCCCAGAGTCAGGACTAAACAAGGGGAGTCAGCGTTTCAGGTTCATGCAGCTAAAACCTGGAACAGTCTTCCTGAACATGTGAGACAGGCCTCTTCTGTGACGCTGTTTAAATCCAGGCTCAAAACATTTCTGTTTAACTGTGCATATAACTGAAAGGTTTTAATTCCGCACTCTTCTCTCCAATTTATGTCTCTCTTTTTTCAATTTTAATCTTCATGATTATTTATGTTTTGATTTGTTTTTATTATGATTTTAATGTATTTCTTATTCTGTAAAGCACTTTGAATTACTTTGTGTACGAATTGTGCTATACAAATAAACTTGCCTTGCCTTGCCTTAATGAGTATTGATAAATAACACACGTGGGAACCAGTGGTGGCTGGTCTGTAGAGGGTGCAAGTGCCGTCTAACTTCACCTAGATTTAAAAATAAATAAAACATATATATATAATCGTTATTTTGTATTAGGCTATATGTTTAATATTTTGTTTTTTACGCGTATCTGCATAGACATATTTTTATCATGTTAAATGTGCTCATATCGCTTTATTTGAGTCACGTGTTTGACATTTGAGTGTCCTGGGTCGGAATGTCATAATGTAGGTCAATGGGAAAGCCTGAAGTTGGCAGAAAATTTGACGTCTTTACGTTGCTTCTGCCCATTACTTTACGTTACAGCCGTAAAATACGTCTTAGGAGCGTAGGGTAGGGCGACCTGAAATCAAGTGATTGGTCTTTATAAACATTATCACACACTTCTGGCCTATTGTGACGCGTGATCGCTCTCCCGCCCAGCCCCAACTCTCCACTTACAGCATGTTACTGCTACAGACTAATGAGTGGATAACAACAGAGCTGCGTACGATACAGCTATCTTACTCCATAGAGTTCAACTTCAACTCCAAGCGCGTCCGAGGAACAGTTTTTAGGGAGCAATATGTTTTCTCTTCAGCGGGACCCTTGTGCCAAGGAAGAAAAGTATAAATATTGAAGAGCACTATCACTCAGGTTTAAGGACTGTATAGGTGTTAGCTCGGATTGTGATATTCGCCCTGGAGTGCCGGTCAGGACACAGGAGACAGGATGCAGATGGTGTATTTAGGAGTTTTAATGAAGCTCAGGCAACATCGCAGAACATTATTGGTTGTATGGTGGTCTATAAAGAAAAAGAATAAACAAATTAAGTTACCGTACTACAGATTACAGTAATAAAGTAAAAGGTGTACAAGTGTACTACTAAGTATGTAACAAACATAAACAGCAAACATGGATGGGCTAAATAAAGCACACAATAAAGACATAATATAACTATAAGGAACATACACGGCACGACACACGAAATTGCATTAGCGGCTAAGCTAATGTAAGCTCCCTTATAAACATAACTACACAGGTATTGTAGGAATATGAACACATCCCGACATGCGTAAAACAATAACAAAGGACTTATAAAACGTCCACATAGCTCCGAATACCATAAACTTACTTTTTGTCAACAACGCACAACTTTAACTGACGATACGTGTCTGCAAGCCCGAGCCTCGTGAACCAATTAAGACAGCGGTGCCGTGCGCTCTGAACTAAAGCATGCATTAACTCACAGCACCTCTAGAGGGCGCTCCTGACAAAGCTACTGCCTTTCTAACAATAAAAGTATATAGAAAAGAAACATTAAGATGAAATCCTACGGGTCTTGTGTTGATTCACACTGGCTAATGACGGCTAGCCACTTTCACCTAAACCTCTACACTGGAGAGCGGGAGGAGAGTGAAGACACCGTGATGCTGCGGCCGGGACTCGGAGGCACTCGCTCGCTGTTCTATCCGCATCCCCTCGCCCGTTTCTGTGCGTAAAAGTTTCAGGACTTAAGTCTACCTGGTGCCCTAGTGCTAATAAGGACTGGCTGTAACCTTTATATTTGAATGGGACGTGAGATTAAGACTAGTTTTACAAGCAGTTCGTGCATTCGGGTCCCGGACATTGTGTCGCGGACCTGACTGGACCGGGACTTGGACCATCTCTTCATATTGGAGACAGAACCAACAGGACAGTGGGCAGAGGATACGCTCTCGATCAGTCCTCTGGAGAAGGTAAGAGGCTTGTTTTCGTTAGTTTGCGGGCGGAGCCTCACAGGTAGGTAAATAGGGTTAATAGTTAAATAGTGCGTAAATGAGCTCGGAGCCAACGGAGCTGCTCCGGTTGTTCTGCCGTGCGCTGTATGAGCGGCGCTGATGCCGTTGTGTTCGGGTTGTGTCCGTAGCCTCTTATTGTAGTTTTGCTGACGTTGCTGGAGCTGGGTGCGAGCGGTGGATCAGGTTGTTGTGCATTGTGCTCTGATGCATATAGTTCAGCCAATAGTGGCCAAAATGACTGTCAGTTTCTAGCATTCGTTATAAAACTATATAGACTATATACAATACGTATATTTATAATACTTATTTATAATTTTGGCCTACTAATAAAAAAATAAATTAAAAAAATACCACCAGCCGCCACTGGTAGGAACCATTGTCTACATTAGTTCAACCCGGTAAAATATACTTGACGGACAAAGATGGGCTCTTTCTTTCCCGTTGCAGTGCGACAGGTAAACGGCATCTTTCTTTGATTAATTTAATGGCAATATAGGCGTATTTTCATATTTTCCATCTTACACGTGAACCTAACTGACTAGAATCTTTTAAGAATCCTTTCATCCCGTACAGTGGCATTTTTATACCTAATAAACATTTAATATACACTCACAAGTTCTTTTGCCCGAAACTATCCCTACTATTACTCTATTACCGCTACTGCAGTAACAAGTCCACGTGTTTTCTAGGTTTGCTGGATTGCACGGTACTCCAGCTATCATCTGTCAAGTTCAGTCCTGTGCATGAGATGTCTCCAGCCGCCTCGCTGTCTCACAAGAAGGCTTCGCTCCTCCGCCGCAGACAACATCCCCCAGAACCAAGAACCCACTGTACAGATTTCTGTGCGTGGGTTACTCGATATGGGCTTTACCGACACCCAAGCAGAACACATTTACGAAACAGTTGGCAAAAGCAGAGGAGAAAGTACTGCAAAACACACGTTATCAACGCTGTCAGCTTTGATTGTCCTTGGCCTTAATCCAACAAGTGTCCTGAAGCTGTTAGAAAAATGTCCAGAGTTATACAGTATCAAGGAAGCACAGTTGCAACAGCGCATTTCAAATCTCAGAAAACTAGGCCTTCTTGAAGGTAAAATTAATATAAGTTGGTTTGCCCATCTGATATGCCTGCAATATTTACATTATTATTTTATTTGTAGGCAGCCTTCAGAGAGTAGTGGCCTATCACCCTCAGATCTTGACCATGAAGGTGAAGAAAATCAACAACATGGTAATGTTTCTTAAAGAGAAGTGTCTCTTTACATCGCAACAGGTCACAGATATTCTTCGAGAAAGTCCAGCTATAATACATGAGGACTTGGCGCAGATTCAGTACAAGTTTCAGGTATTCTACCTTCTCTTGATTAATACATTGGAGTGACATTGAAATTTTTACACAAGGCTGCTTCTAAATTAACAGATGTGATGATACAGGAGTGACTATTCAGACAGCAGATATTTTGGTGACTAGTAGGGATAGGAGATTAAACAGTACATAATCCTACCAAAGGTTATTGGCATTTGATTGGAAAAGGGTGTGATTCTATAATTGTGACACAAAATATCAGTATCATCCCATGCTTAATGAGTGATCTTAAAGTCCTAGTTTAGAGTTAGACATATGCTGCTATTGGAGTATTTGGTATTTAACAATTATAGAATCATTATTTTATTAAATTGTTTTAAATTTGGTTCATTGTGTACTGCAGTAATGATTTAAAGTGACTAGAAACAGGTCAATTTAATTCTTGCTCAAAACTGCAGAACTGAAAGCTTTTTATAGTGAAATCTCTTCAAAAATGTTCACATAAGCTAAAAAGAGAAAAAAAAATTACATAATATATCTGTTATTAAGAAAACAATATATATTTTGGTGTGGGGATATTGATGATGGAAGCTCTAATGAAGATAGAGGGGTAGTAACAAAAGAGATAAAATTGTCTACTGTAGTAGAAGTTGCTGCACTTAAATTTTCAACAGTGCAGGGAAAATGCTATTGAGAATTATTGCCCCCTCTGGTGGACACATTTGACATTTTCACCTGCTTGTTTATTGCCTTTTCTTCACAGTATGTTTATTTTCGAATGGGAGTCAAACAGGCTGAGATGGTCAAGTCCAGGCTGTTCCGTTTTACTCTGGATGAAGTGCGGAATCGTCACTGTTTTCTGGAGCGGAGGGGACTTTTTGAAACCCCTGACAAAAAAGGACAGACCACTATTATCAACCCCAAACTTAGCAGCATCCTCAATGTGGATCAAGACATGTTTCTTACTCAAGTGGCTAAAGCTACACTCGAAGAGTATGATGTTTTTCAGAGACTAATGGCAAGAGAATATCAAAAGGAAGAGCACCTGGTGGACTTGGACAGCATCATTGATGATGACGAGGATGTGAAGGAAGAAGTGGGAAATAAGGGGAAAATGGGATACATGAAGAGGAAAAAGAAGTTACATCAAGAAACCTAAAATATAATTTTTAAAATATAATGAATTTAGATGATAAGTCTTCCTTAATAAATTTAAATTACCAAAACTAGTAAATGTCAATGATTTTATATTGTTTTTAGTAATAGTATAAAATAAAATATTAGGCGTAACTACTCAATTATGGAAATAGTAATTGAGTAATCAAATGGACTGTATACAAACTCCAGTAAATGCATGTGCCAAGAAAAGGTTAGATAGAGTAGGAAGATAAAGTATTAAAAGTATATCAAGATGGCCTCAAGATGTATTTTCAGTCCTTTTTCAATCTGATGACAAATGTTTGGATTACAATTTATCAAAATCTGAATCATGTTATTGAAAGTAAGATTAAAAGCCCTGTTTCATTGCTTTTAATTAAAATTTATGAAAATCTTGAGGGCAAAAATGTCATACCTTTTTTGCCATATCAGACAGCCTTAGTTTGAAGCTTAAGGTACTTGAAGAGATACTAGAAATGTGGAGTAGTACAGAAAAAATGCCGAGCATCTTTAAGCTCCACCCTGTTGCTATGTGATGGTCAAGCATTTATTGCTTTCTCCATTGCTTTATCACCTGTACAAGTCAATATTACCCCATCAAGCTGCTGGATCACTCTGGTACTAAGTACCTATCGATTTATAGAAGCATTTAGACAAGCTGGTGTGGAGTAGAGGCTCACAACATACTGGCAGGTAAGAGATGTTATCTTTCTGCAATAATATGTCAATAATATGTAATATGTTATCTTTATGCAATAAATTGTCAAAATTGTAAAATGTTTGAACAGCCCATAAGATTTTGTGTTTTTATCAATGTCAATATCAGTTTTGCTTTTTTCCTGTTCCTCAGCTAGTACTTGCGTCATATGTAAAAGTCAAATAATTCTACTTGAACTTATTTGTTTATTGTCTGTTGTATTTGCTTGTTGTCCATTCATAGCTGTATTTTTCAAGTTAACAATGCATCAGTTGTTACCTTTAGCCATCGATCTTAGATTTACACTGTTTTTTCATTTACAGACAGTTTCAGTTGAAGATATTTGGAATATATGGATTTGGGGAACATGGAGCCTGGGCTTCAGATATCAAACATCACAGAGGAATGGGCCAAAAGCTTTCGAAAATTGCACATGGAATTCTTTGTCATCTCTACCACCGTTTTCACTCTGGCCACATTGATAGTAAACTTTATTCTTCTGGCATGCATATTTCGGACTCACGCTTTATGCCAAGAAACACGGTATTTACTTGTGGCCAACACCTTGATATCAGATGTACTGTTCCTAATTTTTCATCTGACCACACAGCTTTGTAATTCCACTGGCGTTGTAATTTCCTGGACAGTTTGTGAACTGGTCACAACTGTCACTGCCACTGCCTACTCCTCTGCGATCCTCAGCGTCACTCTCATGGTGGTTGACACATATGCTGCTGTACGCTGGCCATTGAAATACAGAGAATTTTTACCACCAGCTCGAACCCACCGCATACTACTTGGGATGTGGCTCTTTGCTACCACTTACCCATTAACTCTTGTCATTTTGATGGTCAGTGACAGGAAGCAAGATGAGGAAGTTAAAATGTGTCTTGTCCTCATCTTACTTTGGTTTATGGAGACAAAAAACACAGTTGGCAACCACCTCTATTTATTGATCACTGCAATTGTTTGTGCCATTCTGATTTTGTACTGCTATATCCGGCTCTACATGGTGACAAAGACTCAAGGGATCTGGCAAAGCCGCTTTTCCAGAGCCAGAGGCACTCTCCTTGTTCATGGCATTCTCCTGATGCTATACTTCACTCCCAGCTTTGTCTTCAGTGTGGAGTTGATCTTGTTTCACAGAAAAGACATAAACCACGACGTTCAGGTGTGGATCAGTACAGTCAATATGTCTGTTTTTATGCTATTGCCGAGAGCCTGTGCTCCTTACTTATATGGCCTCAGATACAGGGAAATCCGTGAAACATTAATACAGCTGCTGTTTCACCCCAGATGCCGTCCTCAGATTACATTCTCATAAATATAGTAACAATAATCGTCATCATTATTTGATTAATTTATTGTGAATGCATGCTACCTCCCAGGGTGTGGGCCAATAATGTTACAAATACAGAGTAACTATACAAAGTATACACACATTTTAAGCATATTGTGTATAAATGAGTAGGTTGTTTTTGTTTAGTTTCATTTTAGTTTCATTTTGCTATGAACATAAGAACTGAATATGTGTGTATGATGCTGTACATTCCATACTTTTATGGCCTTAACATATGGCCAGCGCTCTGCTCTGTGCTTTGTTCATTCATTCAGACACACATCTAATGACACTGGGTAGAGTCTAGAGATGGGAAAAGAGGTACACATTGTAAAAATATATAATTTTTGACTATACATATATATATGTATATATATATTTTATATATATATTATACACACACACACACACATATATATATATATAATATACACACACACACACACTTTTTATTATTTGTTGCTTAACTAAGTGTGTAGAAGTGTTGCTGTATTTTTTGTGCTTAAACTCAGACATTTTTTTCCTTAAAATTCCATATACCCACTGAAAAGAAGGTACAATGTACATTTATACCAAATACAAATAATTTATGTGTACACACACTGTAATCTAATCTTGACTGGTGAGTGGACGGAGGCTTTTGTCATGTAAGATGTCAGGTCCAGCAGCCTGAATACCATAAAAAACATGACCCGCTTCTTAGGAACCATAGGAACTCAAACATTTTGCAACAGCATGGGGAAGTTGTGACATCCTTTGTTCCAAAAGCTCCTCCCTCTTCTGCACCTGAAATACACTGGCCTTGTTTTCACGTGTTCCATTCCCTTGGAAAATATTTCTTAAAAACGATAAACTTTGTGACACTTTTAAAATCATGATGTTAGATAGAAAAATATAAAAATAAAAAAAATACAACATCTTCAAATGTCTTGTGTTGTTAGTATTTTTCCATGTTCTCGTTACACCTGCGACTTTTATTTTGTGTTTTTCTGTGTGCTTCGTTTTTGAATTCTTTATTCGTCGAAAGTTGGTTTGTTTGCAAACAAAGGGAAGCCACGTGGAGAAAATGAGTCCAGTGGGAAGTGTTGTTCCTCTCCGAGTCTACTGTACTGATAGCCAAGTCTAACAAACTTCATTACCCAGAAGGCACTGCTCGCAGCAGCTGAGTCGCTGAAGTGGGCTGGATTTTCTTTTTGTTGACAAGTATATAATGGGTCTGAACAGTTAGCTGGTAGAAGTCTTTGTTTGTTACCACGTCAAAATGTCTTGCTTGTATTGGAGTCACGTTGAATCTTAATATTTGAGGGAAAATATTAGTTATAGGAGTTTTTGAAAGTTTTCAAGACTCTTTTTTTTTTTTCCCTCCAACTTTTTCTTTCTTTTTTCTTGAAGTCCAAAGAGGCCTAACAGGGGGAAAAAGTCCTCACCGGGTAATACTGATCTTTCTACAGTACCTCCAATGTTTGTTTTGATCTGTATTTAACACTTTTCACGTGTTGTAAGTTTGTGTCTGCTACATGATTTGTTGACTAGCGGCACAAGGAATGCCTCCTTTGTCTGCCTATTTTTAGCTTCAAGTAGGCCTATAACGTTAAATATAATTTATTCATTTAATAATTTGTTACTGGTATGCCATATCGGATTAGTGTTGCATTAATATGTTTGTTGTGTTTATCTAAAATTTCTCAGTTTTTTACATAAGTTTAAATTATGCCATGATGAAACTGCGCAGTGCGCACCTGCCCTGTTGTTAGTAATCGGTGCACTTTGATTTAGTGACTATTTATTGATTTACATTGATTTATTATTTTTAAGCCACAATATTAATCATAGACCATAATAGGCAAAAAGGGGGAAAAAAAAACAATACTTGGATCACTTAATTAGTGTCTAGTGCGTTTTCCGTTTTTGATGCTCCGTATCCCGCCGAGAGCGTGGTGTTGCATCCTCAAATAAATACTCGTGTGGCTAAACCAGTCCTAAGTCAGGTTTAGTCACAGGAGGTGCTTCCGTCAACTTTGGCACGTGATAAGATTACCTTTGCCCTTGCTGATTTAAAAATAACTTTGTAGAGAGACAGAGACTAATAAATCATTTAAATAATAGAAAAGTTATTCTCTCTTAGGCCAACCATTTAGAGATTCGGAAACCACAATAAAATAAATATTGTAGGAAATGCATAAATTGATGTTTGGTTGTATTATTTATCATTTATAACTTTATGAATTACATACTAAATACAAATAGTGCAATAGTGAAATCTAAATGAACAACTTTGACATTGACCATATATCAAACCTCAATCCTGTGTCTGATCCCTGCCCCCACTTTCAAAACAAACCTGTGTGACGTGTACCTTGGATTTGAACCATTGCTCAACAACTTCCCTCCTCTCCTGTCTCCTGTGTGTGTGTGTGCCTCTGTGTCAAAAGGTTCATTTTGCTGCAGGCTAAAACCGCAGCATTGATGAGATGGAGGAAGTGTTATAACGTTATTGTTAACTGCCTCACCCCAAAGTTACACAGTCAATGTTGTGTGGATGTTTTGTTTTTTATTTGTAAAACAATGGACCTCTTTTTATATATTTTTGCTGTTAGCTCATTACTATGGATGAATTTAATCAGTTATGCTTAACATTTTTCAGGTTTTCATTCATCTTAGAAACAGTCTACTTTGAACGTGGCAATCATGGTGTTGATTCTAGGCAGACGAATGAACAGAGAGGATTCTGGGATCAGAGACTCTCCTGCTGTCAAGCGCAAGGTCAGAATTTATTATGATGGCCCTTGTTTGTGTGGTATTACTTTTTATTTTTTATTTTTTTGGAATAACTCTAATACTGTGTTTTAGGTCTTTGAGGTTGATTCCAAAAGCTTATCCAGTCAGGATGTACTGGACTTCTGCTCTGGGGCGTCCCACTCTGAAGGCATCCTGCAAGTGTTCAATGAGTTCCGTGACTGCCGCCTGTTCACAGATGTGGTCATCAGCGTTCAGGGCCGTGAGTTTCCCTGTCACCGCGCTGTGCTGTCTGCGTGCTCCTCCTATTTCAGAGCTATGTTCTGCAATGACCACCGTGAAAGCCGCGAGATGCTAGTAGAGATTAATGGTATCCTCGCTGAAGCCATGGATTCATTTCTGACCTACGTTTACACAGGCCGCGCCAAGATTACAACTGAGAATGTGCAGTTCCTCTTTGAGACGTCCAGCCTCTTCCAGATCTATACTCTACGTGATGCTTGTGCTAAGTTCCTTGAAGACCAACTGGACCCATGCAACTGCCTGGGCATACAGCGCTTTGCAGATGCCCACTCCTTGAAGCAGCTCGCCAGCCGCTGTCGCAGCTATGCCCTGGCCAACTTCTCCGAGGTGGCTCAGCATGAGGAGTTTTTAGATCTTCACAAAGAAGAGCTGGAGGAGTACATTGCCAGTGATGAGCTGTCCATTGGGAAGGAGGAGGTGGTGTTCGAGGCAGTCATGCGCTGGGTCTACCACTGTGCTGAGCACAGGAGGCCCATGCTCAAGGACCTGCTGCACCATGTGCGTCTGCCACTTCTGCACCCAAACTACTTTGTCCAGACAGTGGAGGGAGACCAGATCATTCAGAATGCCCCAGAGTGCTACCAGCTTCTCCACGAGGCCAGGCGCTACCATGTGCTTGGAAATGAGATGATGTCACCAAGAACCCGCCCACGCAGGTAACAGAAAAAATGACGGTCACTGTTTGATGTCACAAGCTTTTATTCAAATTAGAAAAAATTGCCTCTAAACATCAAGGTAGGATAATCACAAACAGATATGTTTTTTTGTTATTGAGCTGCTTAACCGCTTTCATTTGTAACACAACATATATTACCATTAATATCATAACTTGTTGTTAGTTTGTTGTTGTTTAACAGAGTGAAATCCAATGTCAGGCAGAGTTGTTATGCTCATGCCATTGCCTGCTCTGTGAGCTTATTTTGAACAGAAATAATAATGGAGGCAGGGCATGTTCCTACAGAGAGAGGCTGTCTTGAAAAAAGAAAAAAAAAAAAAGTGATGCAATCAAGAAATGTTCAGTCTTGCTTTTTGCCATGCCGTTTTACCGACTTACCCAGTGCCCTTTACCTGAGTTATTTAAATAAAGTCTGTTGTGCCAGTTATGTTTAATATTTTATAAATTAAGGGTTAAAGCTGTGTTAGCTCACTGAGAAATACAAAAGAGGCCATATGGTGAACAGTGGGACAGTAAACAAAAGTGCAGCTGTCTCATGCGATAGGCTTGTTAAGAGAGCTGAACAGGACCAGTTGTGTGTGTCAGTTATTATTGGTGGGTGATTTGTATTTCAGTTGCATTGTGTCCTGTATCTAGGCAGATGTATTCATGAATAGGCCAATCAGATTCCACACGGTTGGCTTTGTTTACCCTCAGGCCCAGCGCTGTCTCAGACTGAACTGGATTCATACCTCTCCCTTTGCACCTGCATTGCTTTTTATGCACAAACTGCTCCAGGCCTTACTTTTCTCTGACACAAAGATTCCTACTGTAAGGATCCTGGTGTCCTTCACATCACAAGTCTTGAATAACATTGAAATACGAGTCTAGAATCTACAGTGTACAGTTGAGACATTATATGTGCATAAATAATTTGATTAGTTAATCCTTTGTACTGCTGGGTTTGTGTATTATGTGTATCCTTGTTTATTGTTGTTCACAAGCTTCAAACTGAACTTTGCCTTCTAGATAAGTGAGGATTTTCTTGTGCTTGCCTATTCATGCACAGGTATTATCTTTGGTGTTGACCTAAACTTTGTTTTTAGCTTCATACCATTTGTCTAGACTGACAAACACACATATAATTAAGCAGTATTAATGACTATGATAATAAAGACATTGATTGTAAATCTGTTATTTGGTATTTCACTCAGGTCGACTGGGTTCTCTGAGGTGATTGTTGTGGTTGGAGGTTGTGAGAGGGTGGGAGGCTTCAATCTGCCCTACACTGAGTGCTTTGATCCAGTCACAGGAGAGTGGAAGTCACTGGCCAAACTGCCAGAGTTCACCAAGTCTGAGTACGCAGTCTGTGCTCTGCGCAATGACATTCTGGTTTCAGGTAAGTGCTGTAAGACGTACACTTCTACATTTATCTCTGTGTGTGACTGCACGTGTGAGAGAGAGAGAGAGAGAGAGACTGAGGGAGAGCTGCTGTGTAATCTCCCTGCGGACCGGCAGGAAGGCCGTGCTGGCTGTTTGCCTTGTGTTATTTTTAATGCCTCACACAGTTGGACTTGAAGGAAAATATGAGAACAACATCTGGATGCACTCTGAGCTCAGTCCTGTGAGAGGCGTTCTGCCAGCACCAGTGCACTCTCTCTCTATTGGCCAATATTCAGGGCCATTGCCTCTCTGTTGTTTTTATTTTTATTTTTTTTTATTTTTCTTAATTTAGTAATTAGTAAATAGCATAACCAAAAGTGTAGCATCACTTCTTCTAGATGTCAAAACAGCTGTTTTGTATACGTCAGCATTGACAGGGCATGGAATTAAGTAGTGTTTAGAAAAGCAGTGGATAAATGTGTCTGCTAGCATTGTTCATGCTTATTAAGCTCGACAAACCCGACCAAAACAACCCCAGTAGAAATAAGGAAGAGAAAAACAGTTAAAGCAGTACTGAGAAACAGGAACAGTCTTCCCTGCAGCCAGAACTGTTCAGGCACTATCTGTGCCAAGTCCTCACGTGTGCGCTATCAATCTCTCCTGCTCCTGGAAAAATCAACAGGCTGCACCTCCCCCTCTCTCTGTAACTGTATCATATACATCCATCAGCTTTGAAGTAACTGACCCTGCAGCCAAAAAACATGTGGTCATATTTCTGCTTATAGCTTTTGTCCTCACTTTTGTTACTCTTTGTACACACTTTGTTCTCATACTTTGCACTGTGTGTGTTTGAGCCCTGCTCTGAGCACTGGTATAAATTCCTTCACGGCATATAGCGAGCCCCCGTCTCAGATGAAACATGTCACACGGGTATGTGCTGTATAAAGTCTCAGCACATGCACTTCAGCACAGGTCCTCTACAGGTCAACAAATACAATACTATGGTGTATGCATAATCCCAAATCATGCCTGGTGGTGTACTCATAATATTGGAATTCTACGTAATCTGCTTTAGCAAGTTCAAACATTTTACGTAAAATATACAGTGCTAAACTTATTAAGATGATGCCTTCTTAAACAGCCTTCTGTGTTTCTCTCAATCTTTTACGAGAAAAAGCCTAAAGGTAGCAGACTGTCTGGCTCGCTCGCAGACTAGTGATTACAACAGTCAGATACATTATTATTAACGTCAGGCTTTTCAACAAAACAAGATTAATTTATTCAGTAATGAATAAATATGTACTGTTTCTGACTATTTCTGGCTGATCTGTTACACACACATATATATTTGTCCTTTTTGTTTGAACTTACCTCAAAGACTAGAACTAGACAAAGTGTAAACACATGCCCAATCTTGAGAACACTGAAATGATCAGAATAAGTCTGTTTAAAATGTTCTTTAAATCATACCAGAGTACTCCCTGGCAAGGTACCTTGTGATTCCACTTGGTTGAATAAAGCATTTTTAGCTCTGAAGTTGATGGTCTTATTTACTGTAGGATAGGGTCTTTAAAATTCTTGTTTGTTTCTGTTAATATGTAAAGACACACCTTTTATTTGAGGTACACTCTCCATAAACCCCAGGTCAATGACAGAGAAGAATGAGTTATAGTTACAATTACAGACAATAAAAAGAAGTATGTTTCATTTCTTACAAATGTTTAAAACTTTGAGGTTCTGTTTAGCTTTTTTTATGTTGCAGTTTTGTACAATTTCACGTGGTTACTTTTGTTATTTCCAGGCGGGCGCATAAACAGCAGAGATGTGTGGATGTACAACTCACAGCTCAACCTTTGGATCCGAGTGGCCTCACTAAACAAAGGTCGCTGGAGACACAAGATGGGGGTTCTCCTGGGCAAGGTTTGTACTTGTATTTACATTTTTGAAGTTCTCTGTGTGTGGCCTAACACAATGCAGTTTGATAGCTTTGTCATGAATGCAGCTATGGCCTTCAGAAGTTGTGGAAAGTGACAATGGTGTGAACTATTATTTTGAGCACCTGTTATTACCATTAAAACTCATATAAAATTAAGGAAACATCTCAACTTTAAAAAAAAAAAGAAAGAAAGAAATCTTTACTCACCTGTATTGTGAAATTCACATATTTCACAATGATTTGTTTGGCTCGTTTTACTGGTAGACAACAAGGATATGTTTGAAGAAGATGCTTCTATTACACAGAGACTTGGACATAAATGCACGTTGTTGACTAACAAGAGAAAGTACTAGATTTTAGTGGTTTAAACAGAAAACTCCTCATATGTATGATATTTTAATCAGTTAAGCAGGAGTAGGATCATTATGCCTTGGCTCTACTATTTGCAGTTTGCAGAGTGTTTCACATCATCTTTACACTGTGTAGTTACTTACTAGTCACTTACTACATTATAGTAGATACCGCAAAATAGACTGTACATACTTGTGAACATTTATTATTAGAATGACAGGCTAATACACTTGTTTGTCTTTAAAAATAACTGACATAAAAAGCCCTAGGCATTTTGTCTTGAACATGAGGACTGAAGACATGATACCGCTGAATGCTGATAATAGCCCAGAGAGAGATTTTGTGAGCCTTTCCTGAGCTGTAATTACATGTCAGGTAGCAGGCAGCACATAAACAGATGTGGAGCAGCCCCATGCTTTAAGAGCATGCCTGTGGACACAAACCTATGGCACACAGAGGACATACTTCAGCAGCCTGCATCTCACTGGTTAAGTTGTAATTACATTTTGCATATTGTTGAAAGAGTTCTTCGTGTCTGGCGCCACAAGCCAACAAAGTCTCTACAGGTCAAACCATATCCACAGGCATTTTCCTCAACACTCACGCCTTGGAGCTGTGAGTGAGTATGCATGCACGTCTTGAAAAACACACATCCCTAGAGAGGCCCTGGTGTGCATCTACTTCCTGTGTCTGTCCCACACATATGATTATCCTTTTTTTGTTTGGGTTTAGACATCTATAGGTTGAAATATACTGTCTAGTAAGGCTAAGACAGCATTTACTTTTGCTTCATTTGTTGAATGTTTTTTTACTCCTTTTCTCAAAATGCCAATCTTGTGGAGTGTGAATTGTCTGAATTAGGCTTTGGTCTTTGATTACAACAAAACAAGCCAGATCTCACAGATGATGCACGGGCATTTCTTAAGAAATCAACACTTCTTTACTTGAACCGCAGTCATTCAGTTAAAGTCATTTTCACTCTAACCTATAATTTCCTTTTTGCCTCAAAAGAGTTGCATATAATAAGCACACTGAGCCTGGTGCCTTTGTACTTAGACTTGGCTATTAACCTTCACCATCTAATGATGTACCTTTATACATTCTAATAATATCTATTAACTACATTGCTTAGTTGTTTTTTTTTGTTTTGTTTTTTTACAAGGGTTTAAGTCATACAAGGAAGCACAATGTGGTCTTCTGTAACAGTTACGTCTTCTGGGCTAGTGTTGTTTTGAGTGAGCTCAGCCAAACTAGGTCACTCGTTGTTTTCCTCTGTTATGACAGTGCCTGGTGACTGCCATTCTCATCTATCTCAAAGCATTTTGTTTTCTTTTCACTCTCCCAATGTAAAAAAAAACAAAAAACACTCCCAGTTAATAGTTTGAGTTTGTTTACTTTTTCTCCAGCTGGATGTAAAGGACATAGTTAACCATTTAGCTTTAGTAGATGTTTAAGGTCATAAAACAACAAGTGACAGTGCACCAAGTGCTTTATAGCCATGAATCATGGTGTAGCCTTTATGTTACAGCCACATACCACAAGCTGGTACTACTACAATTGTGGACTGTGTATTTAAGGACTTGTATGTCAACAGAACTATGCAGTAGTTAGAACATTGACAAATACTAACCTTTAGATCCTAAATTATTGTGATCTGACTGGTCAAAATAATTTTATTTGATAGTCTTTATTGTGATCTAACCGCTTCTGAGTGGGTGCTGCATGCAAATGTCCCATTTACTTCCTGAATTGTTTTCTTTGTCCTCCCCTCCTTCCTCCCTCCCTCTCTCTGTGTACTTCTGCGATTTGAAACAACAGGAACAGCCTCAAGGGTTTTCCCTTGTATCAGGCCAAGTTAATCATTATGGTCTTGTTCTTCATTAATTAAATATATAGCAATTCAGTTTATACATTTTATTTTAACTTTTTTACTTACAAAATCCAGTGTCCAAAACTGCAATACGGTCGAGTGTTTTCTAATGGTTTGGTGTCATGGCAGGTCTCTGTTTGCTGTTACCTGATAAACTGGTTCTATTAGCCTGACGTAAAAGTATTCATAGTTATGAACTATAAGGCTGAAAACAGGTGACTCATGAGTGTTTGCTGTGACGCTTGTTTTGTTTTATCCATGACATGTACAACGTTTTCTAGCATGTGTGCGAATATTGAGCTCACTGTAGGGACTTTGATTAATAACATGGGGGATATGGGTTAAAGTTAAGATTATGGTGTAGTTTAAGCAAGTCATGACTATAGTTAAGGTTAAGATCAGACTCCAGTCTCCAAAAAAAGTTGAAACCACAGCCTGTGTGTATCTAAACAGGTGTATGCTGTGGGGGGCTATGACGGCCAGAGCCGCCTGAGCAGTGTGGAGTGCTACGACTCTTTCTCCAACCGCTGGACTGAGGTGGCTCCTATGAAGGAGGCCGTCAGCTCTCCAGCCGTGGCCAGCTGTGCGGGGAAGCTTTATGTGATTGGAGGAGGGCCAGATGACAACACCTGTTCAGACAAGGTGAGACAGGGAAGTGTTTCTCCCACCAGTACAAAACTATCTAATGTTTATTTTTATTTTCAAAGTATAGCTAAATAGTGTTAGACTCAAATAACAGTTTTTGTCTGGAGGAACCTGTTTAAAAGTAATCTGGTTTATTGTTCCCATCACAGTGACAGTTGATCTGATAATTGTCCCTGGGCAGTTTCAGTTGGTTTTGTAATAAATGCATCCTATTCTTTTTCTTTCATCTGTCTAAAATAACTCTATAGCTATGACAAATTGAAAGCTTTCACTTAAAGTGGAAACATGTAATGTTTTGATTAACATTACATTAATACATTAATAAAAATAGGAAATGAAAGTTGGCAGGCTCTCTCTTATCCTCCATCGAAGCCTGTTATGTTTATATTCCAGACACAAAATCCCACAACAAGAACAGGCGTTATTTCTAAAACTCTGTCTGCCATAACATGCAAAAAGTCACGGCAACCCAGATATGCTGCCTTTTCTGTATAGACCTGTAGTTCTGGTCTAAGGATTTTAAAAATATATACTTTAATATGTGCAACCTTTTCAATGACTATCAAATATGAATGCTACAGGTCCAGTGCTATGATCCAGAGTCTAACACATGGCTGCTACGAGCTAACATACCAATCGCCAAGCGCTGCATCTCAGCGGTCTCTCTGAACAACGTCATCTACGTTTCTGGGGGCCTGACCAAGTCCATATTCTGCTATGATCCCAAAGAGGATTACTGGATGCATGTAGTTCACACCTTTAACAAACTGGTAATAATCAAATAACTATAGTAACCAAGGGAAGAGCTGTTTTTAAATTGTATTTCTTTTCATTGCAGGAGAGCTGTGGCATGTCTGTGTGTAATGGCAAGATCTTTATCCTTGGAGGCAGAGAGGAAAATGGTGAAGCAACAGACACCATTTTGTGTTATGACCCTTCAACAGGCATCATCACAGGAGTGGCAGCCATGCCCCGGCCCATCTCTTACCATGGTTGTGTAACCATTCACCGGTATAATGAGAAGTACCACAAGCCATAGCTGAAAATCTGACCTAAACAAGCACATGCTCTCACTCAAAAGCACACACTAGACTCTTCAAAATGCCAGAACCACTGAGATATTATGTATTCATACAGCATCATGTAGCAGTACTGAAAGAGGTGCTGTTGAATTGTACTCTTTCATCGTCAGTGGTTCAGGACAATAATCTTATTAAGTTATAGCTTTGGATGTGTAACTGCACAAGATTACTAAGTAACAAAAAATACATAACACTATGATAACTACACTTTAATTAGCC
The DNA here is from genome assembly GCF_026225935.1 of Boleophthalmus pectinirostris. Lineage (NCBI taxonomy): Eukaryota > Metazoa > Chordata > Actinopteri > Gobiiformes > Gobiidae > Boleophthalmus > Boleophthalmus pectinirostris. Next base: position 14,822,719 of record NW_026571095.1, read on the forward strand.
TTAATAGAGCTTGAAGAAAGACTAAATTCATAATGAACAAATAGTTTATTAAGAATGATACAGACTTAGTGACTATTTTTAGTGATCTCAGTGACGATTTTTAGTATATGGACAATCCATTTGAAAACTCAGAACCTCCAGCCTCACTGAGGCTCAGAGGCTGCACTGTCTCCAATTAATGATTAGTTGCAGAAGCTGGGGTTTAGATTGTGAGGATTCAGATCAGAAATAGATTAAAGGTAATGATCTTTTTAGGTTTAAACAAGATTTCAGCATTGAAACAGGAAAGCCAAATGAGAGACTTATGGGACCATTCATTTGACCACTTTTACTTCATATCTGGGAACACCGTTTGGTCATGTTTTTTAAATTGAATATACTAAACACTATACTACTTATATACTATCCCTTTAATTAATACCCTAACTCCTAAACCTAATGCCTTAATTAAGTAGTTACTAACTGTTCTTGATAAATGGTTTGTTCATTGTGAATTAAGTCTTTGTTCATGCTTTATTATGGCTAATTAAAGTATAGTTGTTATAGTGGCTGCTAAAAATCAAGTGTTATCAGGTATTCTAACTAAATATTGCCCATCATTGGGTAGTAAAACAACTTTAACCTATTAAAATATAGTTACTGAATTACATTGAATTACGTTTATGTCATGATCAAATATTGATTGAAAATAATGTTCATAATGACCAAAGATTGTGGTTGGCAGTCTATAACCTGCTTTTCCACATTTATGTTTAAAATCAACTCTTTTGTCTATGCCATTCAGTTACACTTCCCATGCAGTTTCACATTGACTGTTTATGCTGTATCTCCAATGATTTATATTTTTATATGTTATCATTATTGATATTATAACATGTTTTCTCTTTAATTTTTAAGTTATATTTTGTATAATTGAATGTTATTATATTTTACCTGACAGTAGAATTAGTAAGTATGCCTGTTTTATGTAACAGTCTAATTGTATTGGTGTATGGTATTGCGGGTTGTTTGTTAGTTCATAGGCCATAGCAGATCAAAACCCAAAGACTGCTCTGAAAAATGTGTGTACCTGTTTGAATTGATGTGGTGGATGGTTGTGACTTTTGTGACTTGTTGGAGTGGATGAGTTGGGGTGTAGCCGTAGCATGACTGCACTGTTAACAGCCTGGTTAAATACTTGGCTGTCAACAGTTTCCTCTGACGCTGGCACCGGTCATCTTTAGATGTAACCCGGGGTAACCGCTGATACCTCCAGTTGTGTATGTTGGATTGCATGTTTACTTGTCAGCTAACAGTGATGTGATTTATACCTCACTCCAGATGCGAACAACAACTCAACTGAAAGGCTTTATAGATGGCTCATGGTCAGTAAAAGTCACCTTTTTGCGGTGTTGCTAGATTAGAGATATTGCTGTGAATATATATGATTTTTATAATTTTTTTTACATATACTTCAAGTGTACTTCCTTTTTTACGTTTGTGTCTTTCTGTGAGAGCCCCAGTTGTGCACTTTGACAGAATCATGTTAAATGTTTAATAGTGTGGCAATTATTTAAGTTTCTTTGTAATTTGGTTTACTGTATCAGTAAAAAATGCCTTATTTTATTTGTGTAAAACAGGACCTGCCACCTCATCTTGTTTTGGCCATTGTGCTGTAGTATACTGGTTTTTCAGCCACAGCCTTTAAGACATTCTTATCCACAAAAAGCTGGGACCGCAAAGCCAGGATTTGACTGTCATACAGGCTTGTATGACATAATGGTTCTTTATTGGTCCAAAGTCTGTCAGTTCAGAAACACAACAGCAAACCTATGCTATGCAGGCTTATGAAAATAGCTTCACTGAGCAGCTAATAGTCAACAAGCATTCCCGAGAATGCATAGCTTTATGAATCTGGTTTTATCCAGGGGGCCAGCAAAATGTGGTGGCATGATGTAGAGCTTCATAGAAGGAAATAGTTAGGGTGATAATTAGACAGTTCAAGTGTATGTGTGTGCGTACTGTGCACATGTATAATTTCACTGAAAGGACGTGTTATTTTGTTGATTGTTTTTGTTATAATCATAGAGGCTCTCATAGTCTACATTACTCCTTGTTTTGTACCAGTTTAACAGTTGTTATTATTTTTTGGTTGCTTGTTGCGGTGAGTTTGGAAATGTGTGTGACAGATTTTTAAACCCAAAATAATGAGCATGCCTAAATTAAAACGACAGTGTGATTTATATTGGAAAAAATTAAATGATCTAAAAACTAATTAAGCCAAAGTATAATCAATTCTGTGCTATAACATGCTCTATACTTACATTAAAAAGTGTATTAAATATTTTCTTGTATGCCTTAATTAACAGTAGTCCATTGATTTTGAAAAGATTCATTTAAAATGTTTTGTCTTTTTGGGGGATTTTCATTGTTTCATCTGACCTTGAATGCTGTGTACAAAAGAGAACATGGATGATGCAGTGGTGTGTATTGAAAATAAAGTTTTCTAAACTACTTTTGTTTGTGTGGCTGAACCTTAATTAACACTACTTGGTAATGACCATGTATGGCCACAGTGGCCTTACAAGCCCAGTACTAGTTAAGGACTTAGGGCAGCCTATGGAAAAATGAATGTGAATTGAAATGAGTGTGCTGGCTGTTGGTTTGAAGAGACAGATCTGTCTCTTGTTGTCTCAAGACAACAAGAGAACAAACACCCCCTGAACCAAACTATTCCTATTGGTTTGAGAAACATTTCATTAAGTTGTCTCTTATGGTTTATGAGGCATTGTGTAAAACAGGCATGCTATGTGTTGCATTGAGCAATAGTTGGTGCCATGAAGACATCCACAAAGCCTTTTTAAGATACAATTTATCATTTGTGGTAATATACCACAGACGTTGTCTGATTCTGATCATTCATCTGAAATTATTCCCATACACACACAAAAACACTGTGTTTATGTGATTGGTCATTATACAGCTGACACTGCTATAAACACATGAGTTATGTCCATTATAAGTTCCTGGCAGCAGCAGTTTGGACTGTGGGTTCAACTCTGTGGAATAGTGGCCCCTAGTGGTGATAGTACTGAATGGTCTAGCTAGCTTATACCACTGGAGAGTTAGCATTATGACTTTGTAAGATCTTACTGTACAGCATCTACAGTGAGCTCCTGATCAATTAAAACACAGTTATTGTGAAACAGCGCTGCACCCAGCGGAGACACACACCGTGAGTATGACTGTAAAATACAACAATAAACTGCAAAGAATGGTGTGCTGTGTGCTAACATTAGCCCACGCTAGCTTAGAGCAACACCACGTTAGCGGTGTGTTCATACTAACTCAGCGCTTGTGCATTATTATACATTAATTTGTCAAAAAAAATGCCATATGCAATCGATAGTACGCTGGCGCGGGACTGTGAAATAAAAAAGTGCATGGTTTGGTTTACACCCCACACACGCTAGCTCGAAAAAAAAGCCTTGTTTATTTAATATATTCTGGCAACAGTGTCCGTCTCCATTCTATGTTCATGTTAGTTCTATTACTGTTGGGTGTGCATGGACACGGCTGTGATGCTGTGTTGTGACTTGTTATAAACATATACGCCTTTATTTAACCAGACAACCATGTCAGGAGTTAAAAGGAAAATTGAAGGCAATGATCCAGACTACGAGGACATTTCCCTTGTCCAGAACAATAAGAGAAACAAAACAGATGAACATAATGGTAAGTGATTGTTTGCCCCCACCCAGTGCATTAACAAATTCATAATAAGGATGCCTTCAACAATAACTTCATGCATGACTGGCAGCTCGGGAAGCAACCGTACTAAAGATTGAGAACATTATCCGGGAACAGTTTTCCATGGAGATGAAAAACAAAGAACATGAAATTGAGGTGATAAACCAGGTGAGCAAAACACACTCCTATTTTTTCAGTTTTCTGTTATTTTTTTAATAACATACTTCTACAGAATACATTTTAAACATTTAGCTCTAACTGTATTGCTTTGCAGCGTCTTCATGAAGCTAGGAGGATGATGGACAAGCTAAGAGCATGCATAGTGGCAAACTACTATGCAAGTGCTGGTCTATCTAAGAACCCTGAAGTAAGTGTTTTGCAAATGCAATTCTCTAACAAGCATGTACAGTGTACTATATGCAGGCATTTCTTCTGTGCCACAGCAGACCACAAAGAGTGACTCCACCATACTGAATCATCCAGCTATCAAAAAGTTCTTAGATTCACCGTCCAGGTCCTCATCTCCTCTTAACCAAGACTCAGAGACTCCTTCTTTGGGCCAGTCTGAGTCAGAGTCCCTCTCTCAGCAAGGAGATGGAGGTGAGAAGGATGGAGATGTTGCCTGGAGAGATGATAGCAACAGACAGGAGCGTAGACCTGGGCGAAACACTGGCAAGGTTGGGGCGTAAAACACAGCATTCAGTTTGAAGGATTATTTATAATGATTGCATAATTCGTTCCATTTTTGGTAGGATACTTTTGGAGTGCCTTCTTGTATTGGTGCTGAATCAAGAGTGACCTTCCACACTACAGGAGATGAGGCTTCTAGACTTTATGTGAAAAAGACCATTGTAGTAGGCAATGTATCAAAGTAAGTGAACTTTAAAATTTACATGATTTTGACCCCAGTAATACTAAAGTTCACATGCACTGGACACTGTAAAAAATAGGCACAATTCAGATTAGCATCTCTTACAGACTCTTGACAACATGCACAAGGCTTCTGTGCCTATAGGCATGTCTACAGTGAACGCAGTGTAAAACTGATGATTTAAAAAACTTTTTAAAATTCAAGTTAGTTTTAATTGTATCAGGCTAAATTGTTAAAGAGAAATCTCCAAATACAAAGGGCATAATGGTGAGCAAAGTTATTATATGATGTACTTGTGTGTGCATGCAAAGTAGATACAGTGGAAGCTTTTTGCTCAATATGTAAACTCTCATTTACATATTAGAATTGTGGTGGTAAATCAGGTTCCATTTTCACTTTAGCTTGTGGTTTAGTAAATAATTTAATTTGTGGCTTAGTAAATATGACCCTTAGAGTAGACTAGATACTGTACATTATGCATGTTGAGGATCTAATACAGGATTTCATTTGATTCTTTCCTGTGCCTGTGTCCTCATGAGCTGTCACATAAATTGAATTTGCTTCAAGTTCAGACTTGATACATGTTTATACATGTTCCTTCAGATGTGTTTTTCATCTGTAGTTGGTCCTGATGCTTGGGGGGGGTTTGGGTATCTAGTACATTGAGACCCTTGGTTGCCAAACATGTTTTTTCCAGGAAGCTTCACCTATGGGCTGTATTCTTAGAAATCTAAAGCACACATACATACCTGTATGTCATGTGTGGCCTGTTAGTAGCTGGGGAAAACAACAGAGTGAACTAGGATTTTGCCAGAAAACTTAACTAACCTTTATAGCATAATAATTTGGACAGTGTTAACTATTTCTTTGATTTCAGATACATTCCTCCAGATAAGAGAGAGGAAAATGACCAGTCAACACATAAGTGGATGGTGTATGTCAGAGGCTCCAGAAGAGAACCTAGTATTGACCATTTTGTCAAGAAAGTGTGGTTTTTTCTTCATCCTAGTTACAAGCCCAATGACCTTGTGGAAGTCAGGTTTGGTTATTTCTACTTTTTTGTCAAAGATACAAATAAACCCAGTATGCCTTTTATAACCATATTATTTATAGACATGTTTACTATTCCTATGACAGTAGTGTACTCCACCTCTTTTTCAAGCATGACTGGTCATGCCAAAGGCTATATGGATGTTGTCAGAGATTGAAAGGTATTCAGTTAAGCAACACTGGGTTGAACTTTCCAGTCTTGTACTTGAAAACAACAACACCACAGTCATAAAGGTCAATGCTGCCCTCTTTTGGATATGCTCTAACACAACTACTCCAAATAGTGAGCCAGTCCAGAAGTTAACAATTGTGTAGCAAACACTATATAAGGCACTGTAGGGGTTTTAATGCACAACTGTAATAAAAACTTTCTTTCTGCAATCATCCAGGCTCTGTTCAGTCAGGTGAACAACCTAGTCCCTCTTGCTCGTGCTATGTAAAGGTGGTGCTGGTCTGACTGGAAAGTATGCACCTTAGAGCAAAAAACTGCGACCCTAGTCCACAAGTTTTTTCATGTGTAAAAGTGTGTCCAAAGGGCATGTACATTAAAATAAACTAAAGCTTTTAGATCATAATTAAAGTTAAGAAAAGTGTTGAGCTGTTACCTCCTGAACATTTTAGTGGACAAAAAGGCAGGACCCAGCTTATTTGTAACTTAACTCTTTTGCTGCCTTTAAAAATAAATTAAGATTCATATATTTCTGCATGCTCATGGCCTCATACATTACCTTTTAATAAACTGAGATGAGTGTATTTCTGATTTCACATTTTCTAATGTGAAAATGTGAATAATACTAAGTTATAAGTTATGTATACAGCCATTGTACACGTGTCTGTCTGAATCTAAAATGACATTTATTACAACTCTTCTAATGTGTCTTTACAGTGAACCTCCATTTCATTTGACACGTCGGGGCTGGGGTGAATTTCCTGTGAGAATTCAGATTCACTTCAAAGACCCTCGTAACAAACGTATTGACATCATACACCAGTTAAAGGTAATAGTTTTAATAAACCATGCAAGAATCACACATTTTGGCAGAAGAATGGTCCACACTAATTCATACGATTGACACAGCCCGTCTTTCTATTCTGCAGTTGGATCGAACCTACACTGGTCTTCAGACTTTAGGAGCAGAAACTGTAGGTTATCAGTGTCAAAGTGTATGACACATTCTTTGCTTTGCTTTCTGCTTTATTGATTTGACTCTGTGCTTGGTGCAGGTGGTTGATGTGGAGCTTCATAGAGACTCTCTTGGGGAGGACTTTATCCCTCAACCTTCATCATCCAAAATGGCTCCCAGGGCATCAAGTCCTATCACTGGGACATCCCTGACCCCAACGCACGGACCGTCAAGTTCTCCCATCTCACATGAACCCATTGGAGAGAAAGGTAAAGAAGATCTTACTTTAACCTTTTCTGTGTGGATTGTGTGAAACTTGATTTACTGCATGATTTATGTTAGATGTGTTTAAGGCATTGTAACAAATGTAGTTTTTATTTAGGCTTCAATCTTGCTGCTGGAGAACGCACACCAACACGACCTAAAACCAGTGAGAGGGTCCCTCTGGGTTCCCAGTGTACCTCTGCCTTTCAACCAATCACAACAAGCTGTAAAATTGTCCCTCAAGGACAACCACCCAGCCCCGCAGAATCCCCAGGAAAGTTATTTCAGCCAATTACAATGAGTTGTAAGATAGTTTCAGGTAAGAGTAGATTATTACAACAGTGATGTATGAGTGATTTAACATTTGTGCACAAGGGTTAAAATGTATTTTTCCTCCATCAGGTTCCCCAATCTCTACTCCAAGCCACTCACCACTACCTCGCACATCCACTGCATCCACCCCTATCCACAGTAAGCAGAGCTCCTCGTCCCTGCCCAATAATCCCTATGCTATTGTTGACAAACCAGGCCAGTTGGCTGGCATTGCTTCATCATCTGCAGTCCTTACAGGTACTGAACTGTCATTTATTGACCTGCTTTTCTTTTTACCGAATATTGTTATCAAATATACATTTAAGCTCATTCTTATTTTTCATTTGTAATGTTCATGGACATTATTCGTAACAAGACCACTAAACATTAGCTTTTTAAACACATTTTTCAATAAGAACAAGAATCACAATGCTCATCTTTCTCAGTGTTTTGCTCTTTTACATAAGGAGGAGGCATTAGATTCAGTAACAACCAGTCAAGCCAGGATTCTGTATTTACGTTATTATCTAGTATCACCTTTCTTATTATTGCCCATATTTTGCCCACTCTGTCCCTCCCACACATCTATGCACTGCACCAGAGATGAGAGTGCTTTTAAGTGCGTTTCAGGAAGCTAGATGGTACTGTTGTGGGTGTTGTAGCTGATTCACTGAACATCATCTCTAATTATACAGTATTTTATATCTGAAGTTTTTCAGGTACTATTGGGACTAATCCCCTTCAGTTCACTAAATGCTCAGAAATTCCACATGAGAGCAAGTATTTGTTGAGATATTTTAACAAATTGTCTGTTCACAGCCTCTACAGGAAGTCCTTCGTCCAAATCAGTTACTCAGGGAACTCGATCTCCTGGACCCAAAGTTCACACTGGCACCTTACTGTCATCAGGAGTAAAGGTGAAATGAACCCTAATGATGCCCAGAGCTCTTTGTAGCATCTGTATCTTTGAAAACATTCTGGTATTAATAGATCTGACACTGACATTTTTAGCTCATGTGCTGGTGCATTGGCAGTGCATTTAAATAGGGCAACCTTCTGTTTATACGAAGGGGAAGGGAGTCTTCAGACAGACACAGTTCTCGCTTCACTTTCTGATACGATTTCTTCATTTGCTGCCATCTTTTCCGTCCTTTTTCACACCTAATTGAGACACATTAATAATACATTTCAAATGATTATGTGCCACCTGGCGATTATTATTTAATTACATTTTTTATGTAAAATTGGACTGGCCTAGTTGGACGTAGATGAAATTGTAAATACACTTTAAAAATTCAGTTTTATGCAAATCATCTAAGTTCTACAAACTCTGATCATATCTTGTTGAAACATGTTAGATCTTTCCTCATTTCAAAATGCACTTGGGGATATGCTTTATCATGAATGCTTTTGAACAGAATTTGAACCTCTTTTTAACCCCTTGTGTTAATGTGCAGGTCATCATAAAGCAGGAGCCTGGGGAAGTCTCCATGCAGCAGCAGCAGATGGTCTCCACGGCAACCAGCCCACAGCAACAGTCCCCAGCTCCAGCAGCACACCAGCTCGTGGCTGTGAAAGGAGGTCACATGATATCAATGTCAGCGCAGAAACAGTCTGGAACGCCAACCACTGGCAAGGTTTGACAATTCAGTTCTCAGTTTTATATGATAAGAACTGCACTGATTTTGGAAAAAAGCTGTGTCTTTTCTATTGCTTATAAGGGATTTAGCCTTTAAAAAGCCATAATGAGGCCCACAAGTTTATTATTGAAGTAACAATCACAAATTAACTTCACTTTTGTAAAAATGAAAGCAGGTGCTTTCTACACTCAGGGTGCACGCGCATCTGTTGTGTTGATAAACAAATAATCCAATGCTAGATTATATTTGAGATATATGTTTAAAAAGTAGGATTCAGTTTGGTGTGCATATTGCAAACAACTTCAACAACATTAACATGTATACTGATGATATGATAAACAATACAAGAATCCCATGCATTTCAACACATGTTCACAGAAGTCTAAACCACAGGTACTGCCAACATTTTTTTGTCAAAAGATCAGATATTTTTCTCTTTCTTATTAGATGGTGCCTTTGCAATGTGGTAACTGCGACAACTCAACTTGTGATTTAATTTCTATTGGTAAATGGTAAACGGTCACATTTTTATATAGATCTTTTCCACCTTCAAGGCACTCAAAGCGCTTTACATCAAAAAACCACTCACCTATTCACACACACACTCACAGTGTACCCCCAGTGTGCGCAGACACTCAGGGCAAGTTGGGTTAAGTGTCTTGCCCAAGGACATAACGGCAGTCATCTGTGGGAGGTGGAATCACACCAGCCAACCTGTGGGTCAGTAGATCTGACCACACATGTTTATGTTAAGAGCGGGATTCAAACCACCAACCTTCAGACCAGTGGGTAACCACTCTAGCAGAGCTCCTGTTGCAGTCCTAATACACACCACCAAGCAGTTTTATGGGTGAACATATTTATTTTTATCTGATACTGTGTTTTAGATGATGGGCATTCCTGTAAGCTCCACACTCCAGTCTGCAGTCAAACAGGTGGCTATCAGCAGCGGACAGCTTCTGGTAACTAAAGGAGGCTCCCCAGCCTCCAAAGTGATTGGTGGAAAACAGGTTTTGGCCCAAGGTGTTGCCAAGGCCATTGTCAGTGGGTCAACAGGGCTCTCTGGTCAACAGGCTGGTGTCAAAGCAACTGGAAGTGGCAAAAGTGGAGGTCAGGGATTTACACAAGTAGATTTATGAAGTACAACGTTTACTTTGTAATAACGCTTTTCATATTTTCCTGTTTTAGTTATGGCTACTCTTCAGTTACCTGCCAACAATCTAGCAAATCTGGCAAACCTTCCTCCAGGCACCAAGCTTTATCTCACAACCAACAGCAAAAATCCCTCAGGAAAAGGAAAGCTGCTTCTCATCCCACAAGGAGCTATTCTGCGTGCTTCCAGCGCAGGTGAGATATTTAAACTCAAATGCTTTTATTCCTTTAATTAATTAATAACAAAGTTTTCATTAATTATACAAAGTGTGAATATGCCAAGTCTACAGTCCCATGTAGCTTTGGCATGTTAGTGAAGTTGTAATGTAGTCAAAACATATTGAGAAGACTGAATCTTGTGTCTCTTATGTAGGTCAGCAGTCTCAAAGCAGCTCAACCGCTGGCTCTGGGGGCACACAGAGTTCCTCTTCTTCTTCTACTAGTCTACCATCCAACCTCTCCTACACGTCGTACATCCTTAAACAGACCCCACAAGTGAGACAGTCCTCTGTTTTACACTTTATAGCATGACATTTGAAATTTAAAAAGTCACTGAAACCACTTTTTTTCTATTTTTCTTTGTTTTTTTGCATGACATTCTGCAGTTCTGCAATTTACACCCAGTGCCTTAATTACATTTGTTCATTAAACAGTACTGATATTGCATTCTACTTGAGATCTGTGCTTTCATGGCTATTAGGGAGTGTAGTGAAATTGTGCTACATTGTAAATATTTTAACAGCATACAGCTTGATATGTGATAAATCTTGTATCTGTCTCTTATTTGCAGTTAAAAGGAAGTGGGGGTGTATCTTGCTGCACAAATATTATTATTTTATTATTTTTTTTATTAAATCATATTTAAATATGTTTGTGCTGTTCCTAGGGCACATTTCTGGTTGGACAGCCATCACAGAGCTCAAAGCAGACTGGAAGCTCTGGTTCAGCTGGTCATTCAGCTTCATCTTCACCCAGTGGTTCTCCACAGGCCATCCGGGTCACAGCTGGGCAGAAAGCTGCCATTTTAGCTCAGGTCTGGATTAACAGCAACTTGCAAAATCTTAGTCAAATCTAAATATTGGTTTTTATAATTTTTACATATATTTTTTCTATTGTTGGCAGGTGGTTGGTGGTTCTCAAGGCACTCAGGTGAAGCTTTCTGATGGCTCTATGAAGACAGTTTCAGCAGCAGCAGGTCATTTGTCTAAACCAGGAACAACAACTTTGCGGATGACCGGAGGCATCATCACAGCTGCCAGTACCACTCCCAGCTCCAGCACAGCATCAGCAGTCAGTCAACAGCAGGCACGTTTCAAATCATCACAAATGACAGTAAATACAATATAAAAATTAAAATAAATAGTTATACAAATTGAAAATGATGAGTATCAAAAAGGTTCAAATAAACACGTGTATGCTAGGTGCAAATAAAAATGAATTCCGGTTATCTGTATTACATAAGGGTGAGTTGTTCAGCTGTATGGAGTATGGGATGAATGTAGTCCTGTAGTTTCTTTTTACTTAATGATTTGTCTAATGGCGCTTTTCTATTTCATGTGGGCAGGCGTCTGACGGTGGAAAGGCTACGTCGCATCAACACTCGCTCCTAATGGCAGCAAACCAAGCAGCAGTAATCAGTGCAGCTAAAAATGCCAGCACTGCAGCCGGGGGGAGCTTATCAAAAGCAGCAGTGACCACATTGGTCAAAGGGAACGCTAACACTGGAGCTAAGAGTGCACCTGGTCCAGCCACTGTAGGAGCAGCCACTAAAGCCATGACCAATACTCCTGTTGGGAGCAAGAGCAGTGGGCCGGGGGCAGTGGTCAGTGTGCCCAAAAGCAACAGTGCGTCACTCATCACTGCAGCTTCATTACTGAGCGGACCGGCAGCAGGGCCAGGGAAAACCACTGCTACTCTCTCAGGTGCATGAAGAACAGTCATGACTTTTATTTCAGACAGTCATTGATGCTAACATGAGTCTTTCTGCTCTGTTCTTAGGGATGTTGAAGATTCATGCTAGTGGTTCTGGCTCCCAACCAACGGTGCTGACTATCCCAGCCAACCAGCTCAAGCAGCTCGGTGTAGGCTCAGGATCAGGAGGACTTCAGACGTTACTCATGCCTGTAGGCAAAGGTAAATGAGCCGTGTCCAATCACTAGCTTAATTAATTTGCTGTATGTGTATATACTTGTATAAATCAAGGTATTTTGAGAAAAGTACACTCAAATCACACATCTAAAATATCTCATCCTGCTTCAAAGTGGACAGAAAGGGTGAAATAATGGTGCACTCACACGAAGCCAAACCATTTGTGCCATGCTTAGGCACAACTGTTGACTGGTAGTTGTTTAATGAAGTAACTCTAATATAATGAGGCAGATATGAGTACTCTCTGTGATATCCTGTCCTCTGTCAAGTTTTGGGTTTAAAAACATTGTAGAGTGTGTCCAAGATAACCATGGATCATCAGCAGTGTTGTTTTGAGTAGATGTTCAATGAGCAATGTTTTTCTCATGAGTAACATCAGCACACATGAAAGGGCCTGTGTAGTAACAGTTGTATGCATTATGTATGCATGCACAACCATCATGTTGTTTTTGCCCACCTCCTCAACTGTGCCTACAGCATACCATGCCTGGGCAATGATAGATTATACTTGCACAGGACAAGCAAACAGAGGATTTCTGTGCTTGGGTGAGGTTAGAATGGGTTAATGAGACCACACCCTAAGTTTCCTTGTTGTTCTGCTCATTCAGTTGTTTTAATTGATGTATGTGTGATTGATAGGGAATTGATCCATCATGTATTTTGTGTGTGTTTCCTATGTGCATTTAGTACTATATAAAGGCCCAGTGTCCAGTTCTTCTCCCCCTTCCTCCTCTTCTTCAGCAGCGGGAGTCTCCCAAAGCCCTGGCAGCCAGGTGCCCCCCTCCCTTGCCCTGCCTCTGGCACAAGGTGAGAGGGGCTAATCCCTACTCCACCTTGATTTGCATCAGTTTTTATATTCAGAGCTCTATTTAGAAAACTGTGATACTCATTTAGACTTGAAGTGTAATTTATGTCTCTTACACATGTCTAATTGTTTTTGCAGTAAAAACTGAACCTGGCTCAGGCTCTGCTGGTCCATCAACACCTGTCACCTCTTCCTTACAAATGTCCATCACTGCACCTTCAACTGCTGTCAAACAAGAGCAAGGGCTTGATACCCCACACAACCTCATTGAGTAAGCTTTTTTTCTAGTTTTCTAGTTTATTCACAATGTACTAGTTTATGACATTTGAATGTATTTATCTTGTATAGCACTGAGCACATTGAGACCATGATGCAGCTTCTGACTGCAGTAGTGAAGAAGTTTCCTCTCATTGTACCAAATAAAAGTAAGTCAGTCTTCAGTACAATGGCAACATGTTTCAGGTTTCAGGTTTGTTAAAAGTGAATGTGTATGGTATCCTAAAATTGATCTGTCTTAATTTCAGATGAAGACTCCCATCCATTTTGTGCCTCCTCTACTGAACAGTATTATTCGTGGAATATTGGCAAGCGGCGGGCTTCAGAGGTACTTCAGAGCTTCAGAGGTCTTTCAGTAAATTTCAAACTCTCCTTGTATCTTCCAATGTCAACTGTCATAGTGCTGAAAATGTTAAAAACATTGGATGCCTGCTATATCTTCAGGACTTTCTCACAGTAGGTATTTGTTACATGGCTGATAATATGCTTTGTCTGCATTTTTTAGTTTTGCGTAATCGGTTTTCATGCTGTGAGCTGAATCTGCAGTTTGTGCTTACCTCACGTTTTCTGTCTTACGTGTGCTTGTTCTCTTCTCATCTCCCTAATATCTTCATCAATACTTTGTAAAGACTAGCCCATCACTTTGCTGTCATCTTTTGCAATTGCTCTCTTGTCAGGTTATTTATGTGTAAGGGAGTTATTCGGGATGTATTCCAGCACAGCAGCATAGAGCAGCTTTAGAGACTATACCGGCATGATGTATCTTGACGGTTTACCCACTTGTGTCACTTAGCTTCAGCGAGCAGTGGCAGTGAAGCGGGTTGTGCAGGATGTGTTGGACCGCTCTCCGCGCCTCCAGGCTTTGACTCCTCCCAAAACCAGAGAAGTGGTGCAGTGGTGCCGACAGAGGGGATACACACCACCTGACCCCGAACCCCAGCGCAAGAATGATGATGAGTCTATAGAGGACATCCTTACGCAGATAGACAGTGAGCCAGGTGAGCCACTGTATGCTATATAGACCACTGTTAGGCTTAGGGCTGGGCAGTAGAATGAGAAAAGTCGAAGTATGACCTCGTACCTGTGACAGTTTGATACTGTGAGTCACTGTTTCTCTGTTGAATGCAACTCTCTTCTCATAGACTCTTTCCCACTCACTACTCTTTTTGATAAGCTCTGAATGAGTAACAGATATATTCCAATCCCAGTGAAATTTCAGAAAAAGCACATTACTCTATTTACTTCTTAAAGGCAATAGAACATCACTATTATTACAATAAATGTACATGAATCAAGATTTTTTTTTTTTTAAATTGCCATATTGCCCACTTGGGCTTAAGTTTTAACACGTGTACAGGGAAAAAGTATAGAAATAACTTAAATTATTTAATAAATTCAGCAGTTTGCACTGTAGTTTATACTGTACTCCTCAGTTTTCAGTAGTTTATACAATCAATCAATAATTTTTCCAGCCAGTGCTTTGTGGGCGTAGTGCTGCTACCAGTTGATCCCATAATGCATTAGCAATCCACTAATGTACAAGGCCACGGAGCACACAGCTTCCATTAGATTCTCATTACTTCCATTTAGCGTCTAGTAAATCGTGATTCTCAGAACACCAATAGATGGTCCTCTTCAGTAACAGTCAACCTAAGCCTTTTTAATTTTGCTGAAACTGGACAAATGTTATCTGCACACTATCATTTCTGGTGTGAAAATGGTTTACCCCCAGAGTGCCCCTCTACGTTGAGTGGTTCAGAGGAGCTGCTGCAGCGATTGGAGCAGATGCAGGCGGTGCTGAAGACTGAGCCAGAGGAGGTGGATGACGAGATCGTGGACATCATCACTGTAACTCCGCCGTGCCACAAACTCAAGGTCAAAGAGGAGGAGCAAGAGACAGACTCAGAGCCCAAATTCTTTCTGGGATCAAGCGCATCAGACCAGTTCGTCAGTGAAACAGCTCAGCAGGTTGGAATGATGAAGTACATTACAGTTTGTGCTAGATAATGACCTAATTTTGGCGTAGTTCTAAATTTGACAAAAGCTGCTGTCATTGTGCGGTGGAATTTAAATACAGAAATTACTCCTTTTTATGTCAAGGCATCAAAATATATGTTGTCTTTTCCTAATTTTGAAATAAATTCCTTTTTGTTTATTGCAGATTGGATTGAGCTTCCAGCCAGTGGAGGTTGACAAAAATGTGTTTGGTCCAGTAATTGAAGCCATGATTTTGAAGGTCAGTTTTGTTAATTGTGTTAGAAAAGAAAAACATCTCTCTTTCTTACTTCCCGTTCACTGAAGGATATGAATTAATATTTTGATGTATTGTTTAATTTTAAGTTTGCTTTTGGAGAGGAGAGTGTTCTGACCATGCTTGTTCCTTCAGGCGACAGAGCAGTTTGCTAGTGACATCCTGAGAGAAGCTTTGGCAGTGGCCTGTGTCAAATCCTCTCAAAACAGGTACATGTTTTTTCAATCCTATTCAAGTTTTTGCCCATGTGTTTGATACATACATTGCATTATATAAAGTTGTACCATGTAACTGTTCTGACAGGGCGTTTCCCACCAGTTTGCCACTATGGAGATTAGGGATGGGCATGATTAGTCGACTACTCGATAATTGATTATTAAGAATTTCGTTGATTACATTCATTTCTAATCGACAAACCGAATGTTAGGTTGCTGTACCTTGATACGAAGCTGCGTCTGACAGCGCAAACACTGGAATTGCGGCCTCAATCCCATGTTTCGGCTCTGGCACCACCTTGGAGATCACTGTACCACTCAGTGAGTGCATTTACATGCACATCAGTATCCCGGTTTTGTCACGGTGCATGTATACGCAGTATCCCAGTTACTGCAGCATAAAGAGCTGTGCTAAACCTCCACACGGATGATCTTTGAAAACATCGCGACACACAGAACAGACTTACCTTCAACATCAACATCCCTCTGTCATAGAAAGAACACTTATATTCCACTGAGTCGTGTCCTTTAGTCCGACAGAAGCTGACCACATCAGCGCACAAGAGTGTTTTTTTTTCCTCCTTCCCCCCCTTAGTTTCTGCAAATTAGCCATGCGGTTTTAAGTTTTGTTTCTGTAAGACTTGCGCAAAACTACATTAAACACATTATAATGTCAAACGGGCTGATGTGGCTCTGTAGTGGTTATGGTTTATTTGTTAAAGTTGAGTTTATTTCTGCAGATTAATAAAAGTAATAATGATGGTACTTATTATTTAAAAACATTAATGATTAATCGAAAATCGATCGTTAATTCTCCTGACGATCAATTACAAATCACAAATGGTCCACAGTATGGCATTAAATTTATCCATCCTGAATTTATTTAATTACAGGTGTTAGTGTCCAAAATACCTTGAAAAATGTGGTCTTGGAGATGGATACATTTTATAGCTTTACAGTGGAACATTGTATCATCTTGAAGACAAGCTAGTGGCAGAAAAGGTATATAGTGCATCTATTTACAGGTTTATACATTATTTAATATTAGGGTGGTTGCCAAAGCAATTACTATTAGTTAATTAGTAGTTCAGAACAAAATATTATAAATTTTTTATGGTGGAAAGTACTCAAAATGGAGCCTATAACAAGACACTGAAACCTATGAAATAACAAATAGAAATTGTCATACTGTTCTTAGAAAAAAAAAAAACAGCTGTTTTATAGGGAAGTGACTTCATCATGATTGTTTTTTTTTGTTTTGTTTTGTTTTTCAGGTCTCCCAGAGAAATCACTGCCATGAACGTCCATCAGGCCATCAGCAGCATTCCCACATGCGACTTCCTCTCCAACATGCATATGGGCTTTCTAATGAAGAACAATTAACACAATTAAAATCCTCACTGCATTTTTTTTTTTTTTTTTCAATTCTCCAGCACAAATTCAAGTATTAGAAATAGGAGTAGTCCATATATCGCTGTAATGCTGTTTATAAACACTGTAGTTTAAAGGGCTCACTTTGGACCATACCTGCCACTGACCTTATGGATACTTTAATATGTAAGACTTTTCATATAGAAGCAAAGCATATTTTGAGAGGTGCTTTTGTTTACATTTATTACAGTATTTAACATCAGTCACTTTCAGACAAAATCATTGAGCTATGGAGCTTAAATTACTTATATGCAACATAATTACTAATATTGACCTCTTTCAAACCAGAAATATGCCATTGTGTGTTGGGAAAACGTGAATAAACTGACACATTCTGAAAACCAATCCTGCTGGACACAAATGAAATCATTTAAACTTACATCAAAAACAAGTACCTCAATCGTGTGTTTTCTGAATACAAATAGAATACCTTCTGACCCTTTTATGAAATACTGTTGTAGAGACTGTTGAAGTAACTGACAAGAGAAATATTTATTTTATTAAGAAGTCTGGACCAGTGGCCAGATGAAAGTGCTTTTAAATGTTCAAATGACCTTAATGTATTTATCATGGGCGCACAGTGTTTGACCAATTTGATGTGGAAGGTGTTTTATATGTATCTATGGACTGCAGTGATGCAACAGTATGAATCTGTGTGGATGTTGTCACTGTGTCTTTATCTTGGTGTGTGTAATTGTAACTGAGTATACTGGGTTATGTGATGTTAATGTCTGATTGTAATGTGCCTGGAATGAGCTTTGGTGAGATCATGTCTATTGTGAAGATGCCCAAATGTTGTAATTTCATGTTTTAGTGCAAACCAAAAATAACTAATATTCTTGTAATAAAAGAAAATAACCTCCTCCGGATTGTCATTGGGTTTTACATTATGTTTATTCTAATGGCACCAGTATCTGAATTTGTCAAAGGGAATTATTTATGAATTTAAAATACACATATTTTCACTTTGTAAAAAGACACATTTTTAAATATATTATAATTTCTGTGCTTTCGTATTAGCTTGAACATTATAATAGCAAAACCTATTGTTGATAACTTACTTAAAATTTCAAGCATATTTCGAGCAACATCAAAATAATAACTTAATGCATTCTGACACATGACTTATTTATCATTCCAGCTCTTGCTTAGAACATACTCTAATTGCTTTTTAAAGTGCACGCACACTAATTTACAAGTAACTAATGGAAAAAACTACGGGAGTCATGCATATTCTTATCCATTATCCAACCTTAAATTTGCACTGTGCAACTTTTCTGGTAGAGGACCCACCAGTTACTTGCCTCCATGAAGATGTTATTGCTTTACCTCTATTATTGCAAAGTATGGCATTAAACCTTTCGATCTCCATAGAAACAAGGAAGAGATGACTTCACTCACAGTAAGAAAGGTTTTTAAAGGTATTTTTGATCATCATCATAATCAAATAAATGCATCTTGTACAAGTTTATATTGTGGAACTTTACAGGCAAAGGATCTCCATGGTAGTGGTCCCCCAACCTGAAAAGCTGCGCAGTGCACCTTTAAATTTTTCACGACGGGCCACAAAAATCCTTGCATAGTTTCTTCTGTCCTGCAATTAATTTAAATAAAAACATTTTGCTTTGTCACTTTCAATCCTTGAACATCAGATGTTGAAGACCCTGGATCCGCTCTGAAAGATCGCAGTAGGGTTGGGGGGGGGTTTGGTCTTCACCAGATGGTCCTGCAAAGTGAAAGTAAACACAAAAACAAGAACTCACAGATGACGAGCAGTAGAGAGGCTAAGTGTAGAGGATGCGTGTAATGAGAGGAGACTGGTGGGACTGAGCCATCAAAGAGAATCGTGTTCACTGTCAGGAATGAGACACACAAATGGATAGCTTTCTGGTCACTTATTGCTTGTGCTGATGGCAGCTCTTCTCAAAAGCCTGACAGAAATCATGCTGAACTATACTGCACCTTGGAAAAAGCACTTACACACTAATGTACAGAACTGAATACTTGTCAGGGGGGAGGATTTATTAGGAGTTAATTTGTGAAGCTGGGATCAAATAGAGGGGAACAATGGTAAACATGTGTAGTACACGTTTGAATTATAGGTGTGTTATAACTTGGTTAGTTGAGGATATGAAACCTACTTGTTTCAACAGAGATGTTATTGCTGTCTTTGCCACCAGGCCAAATTTCAGGTCAAATCTGTGGAAAGGCGATCACTCAACAATAATAATGCCAGTTTCAATGTATATAACAACCTGTAATTGATTAATTCCAAAGCAATTAAATCCATAACATTTTCAAACGTAGATAAGTAGAAAAATAACACAGTGCACCTTTATTTGTAATGTAAGGTAATATTTAAAAGTAATACGCTATAACACCCAAATGAGACAACGGGTAGACAATGCCTAAAATTTACAAGTTGTTTTTAAAGGTCCTGTATTACACAACTGACTAACAATTGACTCTTGGGAGCTTTAAGCCATGTCCTCAAAAATACCTGGACATATATAAATACCTTGTGTTTTGTTTCACTCGCACATGTTTGAGTAACCCTTTATTATTCAGTCTGCTTACATTTGCCAAGTTCAAAATGTTCTGTTCCACTTTGTGATGTGGTGTAGTGGTAGTTTTCATATTAACAGCTCATTTGAACTTTTTCAGCAGGCAATTCCAGGACTGAAGTCATCCAAATTATTTTATTTTGATGTGTACGGAGTAGAACACTTCCTGCACAACCGCATGACATCACAAGGCGGAACAGGTTTGAGAGAAGAACAATATTATAACATGGATCACAAAATAGCGTAGCTTAATATGAGCCTTTTAAGTTATTGTATCAAAGTAAAAGTAAAAGTTTGCTACATAAATATGAGTACACCATTTTATGATAGAGTTACTGAGTTATAGCTATAGCTGTAACGCTGAGGCCCACTTTGTAAATAACTATAGCACATAATATTATTGCTGTAAAATAAACTGTAGGTATATGTTGCTATATATGAAGCTACTCCATGATTTCTGGACCTGTAAGTACAGTTGCCAAAATCACTACAAGATCTTGAATTCAAGTTTAGGTCTCTGCATTGTATCTTTACCATGGTTGACAGATGACATGGTAGAAATCCACAATCTCTTTGCTTTTTAGCTTTCTGTCAGTGAACATCACAAACAAAAAAACCCTGTTCAGGACGGGTTAGATATTGATCCAGAGATCCACTTAAAAGCCAGTGCACTCATCTAATTATATAGCTGCTTTACATGTATTTTTGTCTGCTAAAAGTGACTCAAATGTGTCCTATAAAGCAATGTTTACACTAATATTATAACTGGCTGTCAAGAAACTATCCATTACCAGCTTTCATGGGTAATTTGTATTCCTCCACTGGCAGTAATGAGCTTCGGAATAAAAATGGGGCCAGGCTATTTCAGATGACTTGCATATGTCTGGTGCTGAGCTTGGAAACTCTTAGTGAGACAGGTCCTTAGAGATGGTCGGTGCAGTGTCCCTGTGCTTTTCAATATGAGACTGCAGCTCTGTGGGTGGCGAGCACATAGATGTTGGTGTATGTGAGAATGAACCTGTTCACCCCTTCTCCCTCACCCTCCTCCTCCCTCTTTCCTCACACTACAATACAGCAGCTCTTCTCAAATAAGATTCAGCGCCAAAAAGACTGCAACCGTGTGCAACAAGGCTCTTAAACAGGTAATCCATCACGCGCTGCACTCTGGCCCCCACCTCCCCCTGTGCAGTGGCTTTCTCATCCTCGCTTATCTGTCTTCACATCTTACTCAACTTCCACTTTTTTCTCCCATCAGAGACATCAGAGCGTGCACATGAGATGAAAAGAGGTGCAGGAACAGAAGTGTAATTTGTCCATGACTGAGGCAAATATAGCTGAGTCTACATTTCATATATTTCTAAACAAGCTGTGCTTTGGTCCATTTCAATATCCCCTATGTAACCCCTATTAGAGCAGACTTGTAACTCTTTAACATTTCATTATATAACCCCACAGTTTAATATACTAGTAGTAGGTTACTTCTGTAGCCAAAGTTGCCATGGGTAAAGTGACTGGCATCAAGCCCTGCCACACACTCATAGGCAGTGTATGTTTAGTGTCTTGCCCAAAGACACGCCAACTGTACGTTTATATAATAAATACATATCTGTGATTAAACACTGATAGGGGGGATTGTATTTAAATTTATTTACTGGCTCATTATACTTCATTACATTATTACAGACTCAATCATGGGATACACTCAAAAGCATCTCTAAATTTTGTTAACTTCATCAAAACACAACAAAAGTGAAGTATTTTGCCCAAGGACACAACAGGAATATGCAATGCTGGGAGCTGTAAAATCAAACTATGAACTTTCCAGTTTGTGGAAGATAATTTCTAACCAGTTTACTGCCTCTTTATTGTAGAACCTACTTCTACCAAAACCATCCTCTCCTCTTTGTACCAGAGTCTGCCTGTTTGGCAAAAGACACTCTTCTGAAGTCATGGACAGCGTGGGAACAAGGCAGAGATCCAAGAGAGAGAGAAAGAGAGAGATCCTGCTTTATGTGAAGACAACAGTCATTAGAACAAAGGAAACTACTGCATGTGAATTTTAGCTTGTTTAGTCCCCAGAGATTGCCTAAACCTTGTTATGTAGTATAAGCCACTACAAGATGCTGCTATTTTTACTCCACAAAATATATTCTTACAGTGTTCAAAAGTCATTATCTTTGCCTGAGGGACCAAAGTCTTAAATCACAAGGGAAAATCAGAAGGGAATGACTACAACAGAAAAAAGCTGCAAAGAACGAGTTTCCTGCATGCTCCCATCCAGTGCCTTTGCCTTGCTCATCCTGCGGATTACACAGCACCAGCCACACAAATCTCTCTCTCCCGGGAATCACCCATGTTAAGAGTCTTCAGTTTTGTCAGTCAGGCTTTTTTTAAAACCTGAACCTTTCAACTCACCTGGGGAGTTTAAAGCAAGATCAAAACAAGATCAAAAACAGCAATAACAAGAACAATGGAAATTCTTATGAGATATATTTCTGTTACCAGTATGTTAACCGAAAAAAAAAGGTTATTGAAAAAATATCACTTATGGGTAATTGACAAACGCTTTAGCTATGTTTGTGGATTTGAACTGCTATCTATATTCATATACTGTAAGGGATGCTGTGACATTACAAAATATTAACACCAAGGCTTTATTAGATTGTCTTACAGAATTTATTTACCCCTGAAGTTAAATGCAGATGGGTATTATAACTGCAAGTAAGGACTGCTGTCATGTGGATCTCCATTCTTTGAGAACGCAGCAGTCAGAAAACCAATGTTTCCATCTGGTAAATAAAAATAGCGATGGAATAATTTCTTCATAAATGTTTAGTGTCTGTGATTAGTTTGTTTCTACTCCGTGTAGTACATCACAGTCTATGAGATGCAGAACAGCTCTGATGATGAGATTGTCATGCCTCATTGTACAAATGTCAGCAAAGATAATTCTGTGAGGGATGACACGTATGAGATAGTACAATTCTGACACATACCATGTACTTTAAAGGTCCTATATTACACAACACTGACTGTTGTGAGCTTTACGCCATTATAATGTTTTTACCTCATCAAAAACACATCTGGAGTTGTGTTTTGTTTCATTAACACAAGTTTGAGAAATCCTTTATTATTAGTCAGTTTACATCCCAAATTCATGTAGTGGTAGTCCGCAAGTTGGCAACTACCTTTTACCTTTTGTTCAGTAGAGACTGGTAAATCCAGGACTGAAATTATCCAAATTATTCTAGTGAAGGTGTATGGAGTACTCAGTGGAGCACTTCCTGTATTACTACATGCCATCACAAAGTGGCACAGAAAAAAAAAACTCTCTACTAAATTTAAGAGTTTGTGTGTTGAACATGGGTGAATGAAACAAAACACAACTCCAGGTATGTTTTTGATGAGGAAACAACATTAGAACATAGATCAGAAAATAGTGTAATATGGGCCCTAATTCACTCAGATATTGTACCATGACTGTGGAGACCCTGATGCAAGCATTCAGTGTAGCAGTAATAGTAGTTGCAGTACAGCAGGCAGTTGTATAACAACAGTGGTTGCAGTGGGAATAGTAGTTTTAGAGGCAGTATTGTTAGTAGTGTTAGTAAACTTTTTTTACTCTTTCTTGATAGTAGGATTATAGTAAGAACATTGTACTTTTAGTAACTTCATTCATGTCATATGTCAAAGATCTGATTTGACATTATTTAAGATGTTGTAATGCACTCTACATCTGAGACTCAAACTGGACCAGTGTAATATGACAGTGTATCCTGCTTGTGACTCCTCTCACTTTGACCTCTATCAGACATGCTGGGTTAGGACATTATTTCATACATTATGCAAATAACCAGGACTAACGATTATTACACCGCAATGTGTTAATTACTTTTTTTTTTTCACCCTGGCCTGAACATCCTGTTATACTCAGAGTCAGGCCAGTGGAGCTGACAAATAACACTTTACTCCTAAAGCACATCAAATTACTGAGTCCAAAACCAAGGTCTTTGCACTGGCAGATGGCACTGAATGGAGAGGAGGGGGGACTAAACCCTGGCTTTCCCAAAACACTACACAGGTCAGGAATTATAATCCAGAATGACCTGATGAACTGTGTGCAAATCCTGTCACCATTCAATTCAGATTGAATACTTTTCTGAGAACATACTAGTGTCCATTAAGAGGCATAATGCAAGTATGCTTTTGTCCCCATGCTCATATGCATCTGGCATATTGCATTTATATAACAACCAGAACCACAGTATTCAAGGTTGTAATTATTTAGATAATATGATGTTCTCTTTCATAAAATATCTTGTCTCCTTGGGGTCTTATAAAAAATGTGCTAACCCCAGAGTTTAGTAGATTTGAAAGCCAGTTTGACTTTTTCATCCATTGCTACTAAAGCCCAATTTGTGCACCTCTGCAAAGATGTTCTGAAATCTTGTATTTGTTTTGTTACATATTTCACTATCAAAAAATCTAATGCTGGTTTAAAATGTGTACTGTAAACTGAATCCTGATTTAATACATAAATTGCTAATTTAATCAAGTAGGCCTATTTGTCAAAAGAAAAGGGCATCTACATATTTTTCCAAAATAGATGTATGGTCAGTATGATTTTTGTTTTTAAGTGAGCAGCTAAATCTAAAGAAATTATACAGTACTGAAACCCTACTTTACTTTATGTCATTCACTTTGAGATAATAAAAGTCCTCTATGGCAGATTTACTCTGATCACCACCGTTCTAGGTCAAAAACTTGAGAGTGGCACCAGCAGATTGTTACCTAATTCACACTTGGTACATGGCCCGGTTTAAACAGCTGGGTGACTTTGAACAACTTCTGCACAGAATGCTGCATCACTATTAAAGTATCTATGACTTGAGATGTGAATCTAATTTCAGTAAACTCACCTCTCCCTCTGACAGTATAGTTTGATGGGTGCTGGAGGGGCTGTGACTCGGGGCAGGATGCACTGGAACAGTCTGTACATTAGAGAAAGCAGAGGGGATTACACTGTCATGGGATGGTCCTGCAGACCTGTGGGTGTCCCCGCTGTAGGCCGCCTGGTAGCTGGTCTCAGGAGCCACGTGGGATGCCTCTGTCCCAGGTGTAGCACACTGAATAGGCTGATTTTTCCTGCTGCTTTTAGCCGGCTTCACTCCTGTCCAGGGCCTAAACTCTTGTCTGGAGGGAAAGAAAACTTGAATAAACAATTGTATTTTAGATGTTATTCCAAGGTAAGGAATACTTTGAATTGCTATTTATCTAGACATACCCACCTGTATGAACTGGTTGGACTCGGTTCGGTGCCCTGCTGCTGCCCCGGGACTTTGTCCCCTCTGCTCCCTCGGTGAGGGCTGTCAGAACCCGTCCTGATCCAGGGAAAGTTGTCCTTCCTGGGGATGGGCCACGGTTTATAATCCTGCTTGTACTGAGTTACGGAAGGGAAAGGCACGCCGGGAGGCTGGTAGTCCTCACGAGGTTTGTAACTAGGCTCCCTCACCGTCCTGAAAGAGCCGCGCGGTCCCCGGGCGTCCGAGCGCGCAGAACCGGAGTTAGTGGCGCGCGGAGGGCTGGAGTAGTCGTTAGCAGGTGCGCGCTCTGACGCGGATACCTGTTTAGTGACAGACCGCACTTCGTGCTCTGTAATGTCCGAGTAGTTTTGTATGGTCAGTGGGACTGACAAGTCCGACTTATCGAACTGGTTCCAGAAGCGAGCCAAACAGCACACTCTGCTGATGCACGGCCATGCCATCCCCGTGCCGTGCGTAAAAGGCAAAGGAAGAAGAAAAAAAATAAGATGTTAGAGAAGGGGTCGATGATCGGTTACATGGAGTCAAAGTAATAACTCCATGCAGTCTGTGCCCTAAAGTCCATAGGCTTATCAGCGGCAGCAGCAGAGGAGTGCTGGGCAGCCAGAGGAGCTGCTCTGCCATGGACCGTCATTGAATATTCTCCTCACGTGGTCTGTGACAGCGCTCATCTGCGCGGGGAAATGTGTGGGAATTATTCTCATTCTGCGCACCAGTACAGCAGTAAGGCAAACAGGTGAGTAGAATAATTAGGCTATATTTAGGATACCTGAGTAGGCTTACATTTTTAATAAAAATGTATTCAGACACCAAAGGCTATGGGTTTATTATGGCATGGTTTGAATGTGTTCTTGCACTGCTCCTTCAGATGAGAGCGTCTACAGCGCATGCATGCCGCTTAGTTTAGTTGATTTTGAATGCATTTATTAATCATAATTTAGCTGAGGCCGTAGTGCTGAGGTTCGACTGATTCAACCAGGGGTCCGACATAAAAATATTGCAATACTGCCATCTGTTGGATAGACGTAGAAACGCATCTACGGCTCTCAGTCGATCTTCCACCTTTGTCGGTCAGTATGGATGAATAGTTTTACATACATGTGTAATTTACGATTTACCGGATT
Organism: Boleophthalmus pectinirostris; assembly: GCF_026225935.1. Lineage (NCBI taxonomy): Eukaryota > Metazoa > Chordata > Actinopteri > Gobiiformes > Gobiidae > Boleophthalmus > Boleophthalmus pectinirostris. The sequence goes on from NW_026571095.1 coordinate 14,848,996, forward strand.
AACTTTTTAGGAACTTTTCTGGAGGGGTTGTAAGTGACAATTTCTGCGTTGACGTTTATTTTATTTATTTATTTATTTTATTGTAACATCGTGTAACCCCCTGCTCTATGCTTTCAAGGTCTCCACGATATCGTACTCTGCATTGGCAAAGTTCTTTGGCGCATGTATGGTAGCCTATGACTTGTTTTTCTGCCTGTTTGAAAGGAGCAATAACAGTACAGAACTTTCATTATAACTCATTGGTACAGAGGCTGGGCAGCTGTTGTAGCCTTGTAGCTAGCCCATGTGTTTGCACTCCACGCGTTGATCATAGATCTCATGTGTCCCATCATGAATTCGGGTTTAAGACCGTGAGATCTGATATATCGTAATCAATAACACGTTAATCGTAAATTCAATGATGGAATTAAATTGCGAATATTGGGCTTATACAAAATGTTACGTTGTGAGGGAGTAATGTTTTATTTGTTTTGCTGTAAAGTCCTTACAGCTGGCAGAGTGACTTCCGGTGAGAAAGTAAAGGATCCGGTTAGGAAGAAAGACACTAAAATAAGAGACCTTTTTGTCTGTTATATATGCATTATACACATTATCTCACTATGAACACAGCACACAATAATATGGGCATACTAAAGGTCAAAACAAGTATTCGAATGTTCTGGCAGATTGACTTGCTCAGATGTCCAGAGGTGGAAAGTAATCATGTATCTGTAGTTTAGGTAAAGTTTTGAAGTGGATATTTCACAGAGGCTCAGTAAATCCTGGGCTTAACTCTGGCTAATCTGTCCTGAGGCAACTCAGAGTTTTCTGTTTCACTAAACAGATTTAGAGCAGAGTTAAAAAAATAGTCTGATAGTAAACACTGAGTTTAGCAGAAGACTTTATCAGTGAAGCCCAGAAACCATGGCAATGGGAAATTAGAGGAATTAGAAGTCATGAAGTAATGTGACTGTGTATCAGGTCAGGTCAGGTTTCAGTAAAATAAAAATAAAGAAAAGCATAAATGAATACATGTGAAATCAATGAATTCTTGTTAAGACTATAAGTGCACCTGGTCCATCTGTAACTGACCAATTAGAGCTTTCCTTCAAGGAGCAGACTGATTAAACTCGGGATTAGAGGAATAAAACCTACTCTGGACCAGGTTAGGTTCACAGAGTTACCATGGTGACTGATTCAGGGTTTAGGTTAACTCTCTCCATTGACCACTTTTCAGGGTTGACAACGTCGGCATTTGGCGTAAACCTGCTTCGTGTAACAGGGCCATAGACTGTACAAAGAAATACACTATGGTTTTAGTTTACTTCAAACATTTAAGAGCAGGTAGGCTATCCATACTTTCTACTCAATAAAATTTGAATTATATTACTTTTTACTTTTTTACTTTTAAAAGTACTATTTAAAATATGTAGATTATATAGTAGAATTTTTACTTGAGCATCGGCTTGAATACTTGGCCTACTGCTTCCACCACTGCAAATGCCATTACATAAATTTTTATAAAAAAGACATTATCACACCTACTTTATTTTTTATTTTGATAAATGTTTTTGTGGAGCATGTAGTGATTTGTTGATTATACTTTTAAACAGAATATGGAACATTTGCCAGAGGACAACTCAAGGTACAAAGATGTCGACTACTGGGATGAACGCTACAAGACAGAGCAGTGCTATGACTGGTTGGGTGACTTCTCCAAATTCCAGCATCTGATGGGACAGCACATTAAAAAAGAGGACTCCATTCTTGTACTTGGTAAGCTTTAGCCTTATTTTGTATGCATTATTTCAATTAAACATTTTTATCATCAAGTTAATTATTACATTGCATGAATCTCTTTACATGTACTTTTAATAGTAGTTAGACAGTGATTGTTGTGGTGACTTTGGTTGGTTGGGCCAGCCTCTGTCCTGTCTCTTGGGATTTTCCAAGTGTCTCTTGCTTGTCACTGTGATGGTCAATTCAATGTGCATGCCTGTCACTTAGGGCCCTATTAAAAGTGATCCTGTTAGACACTTGAATCCTTTGCTTCAGAAGAGGGACCATGAGTCATTATATAACTGCAGATTAACCCTCTACATTTTCAAGTTGTTATGCTGCATTTGTAATGGAAAAGTTTAGATGAAAATCTGTCCACTAGGTGACACTGCTCCACAGAAAATATAGAGAAATAGTGTGGATCACTACACACAGTCCTGGTACCTGCAGTACCTGATTTCCATACTTCCACAGCTCCAATATTTTAATACATTTGTAAATTTTTTGGGACCAATTAAAATAAGAAATATATTTAAATTACACCACTAAACTGTAAAAGCATGTCATGTAAATTGCATTTAATTCGAATAGTAAATCTTCAAAACATTTCTGTTTCTTAAGCTCTTGATGTTAATGTATAAGAACAAGCTGAAGCAATGGAACTCATTACTGGATTGCTGTACTTCTACAGGGGGATAGATGCTCTATACTCACTCTCTGCTATACACACACACGCACACACATTTGTGCGTGTTTGTGTTTGTTGGGGGGTTGTTAAATTTGTGTCACCGGGTGACAGGGGCTTTCTGTTTCCATTGTGTAAAAGGCTTGGAGGAAAAGGGGAGCTTGTCATACCTTTTATTGTGCTTACTTAAAGCTATTGTGTTTTTGTCAGGTCCTAATTCTTCAAGACAAAGTCTCTTTCAATATTATGACAACAAAATTATTCCTGTGCTAATACAGTGGTGTCACACAATTGTGAATAACATGTAAATGAGCTCTTATTGTACAATCCTTGAATGATAGATACATAGTATACGGTTTGGGTTTTCCAGGGTGCATCATAGGTACACCTACAGCAGAGGCGTCAGTGAGCTCTAGAGCCTGATGTATAAAATAATGTTGTGCTCATCTCTGCACAGCACTGCAGTAGACATTACCAGATCTCCCATTTAGAGCCAGAACAGAGGCATTAAAGTGCTCCAGGGCTCTCATCTCACAGGGCATCTCAGTCACTTTGTTAAATCATGGAAATGCACATTTCTGTCAGCAGCACGTGTTGTGGCCTTCTTCAGCAACACACATGCACAAACTAGGAGCTATATAGGGAAGCCTGCTGTAAAGATGCAACCGTGCTCACGTGTTCTATAGACATGAAGAGCTCTTAACAGCACTTAAACACTGTCACGCTTGGACAAATGCCTGCCATGGCAGGACACACATCCCTGCCTAACTCCACTTGTCAAGTCTGTAAATCCACACAGATTATTGGCTTGTATGAAGTGACACAATAAATTACTGTCACTGTAGCAGAGGGGGTTGAAAAAAGACGAGAGAAAACATTGGAGAATTTAGGGGAGAATTTAGGGGAGAGATTGGAGGTACTGTAGTGCTTTGGTGTGATGAGTAGATAAAGGTATGGTAAATGACTAATCAGGTTTGGGCCACTCCACAGTTTCAGATAGGGGTCATTTCCATTAAGCTAATGTGAGAAGAGCACAGAGAAAGACTCACTGGAGGCTAGGGAGCATCCCTGCATACTGATTCTGTTTTATGCTGTCTTCTGGGTTTTCACTGATCTGCATTTTTATTATGTCTGTCAGTTCATGTAAATAAAGCTTTCTTTTCTCTCATCTCACTGTTTTAAGGTCCCACCTTATAATTAACATGCAGACATCTATGTAAATATAAATATTGCAGTAAACTGTAATTCAGGTGTTCTTTGGTATAGTCCTATACTCATTTTTAATAATGTTTGTTGCATTTTTCCAAAATTATAACAGCGAATACATTTTTTCATCAATCTAACTTCAGAAGAGGCACTTTTCTGTGAACCCTGTGCACTCTTATACACTCTTGTGAGTGTATAATGCAAAAGGCCCATGCCATGTGGAACATGTACCATAAGAAATGTAACTGTAATTTCTGTTTTATCCAAGACATCTTTATTGTGCATTATATAGAAAAGCTTAGATACAATAGTGTCTGGGAGAACAAGACCCAGGAGCATAAGTCCACGGTGAAGGATTGTGTTCTGCCCACTCAGACTCCCACAACAGCTCCTGTGGCACTAAAGTTACTTTAATAGGAATAAATAAAATAAATGGTTATATGCATTTTTGTCGGGGTTATAAAACAGGAATCATGTGACAAATTTCACTTTCCAAATTAAACCTGGTTTAAGGAGTATATTAGATTTCATGGTGTCAATGTGTGACATAACTTTGCTTGCATTGGCCAGGCTGGTTGTGTGGTGAGGCCTGAGGTTATGTGTGTCATAGCATTGCGTCAAACTATCCTGGACCCCCCTTTTGCCCCCACCTGTCTTCTGTATTAGCAACATTACCAAACATTAGCGCTGCTGATAAACCTGGTCCAATGATCTTCTCTTCTTTTTATGGCCTGCTTCAGGCGCCGGCCAATGATGTTATGAACCCACATCTCCCAGTGGTCTGAGTGAGCACCAACTTTGACGATCATCCCGCAGACACTGGGGTATGATGTCACGGTTATGTTGCCCTGGGCTGTGCGAGTGGCAGGCTTGTAGGGTCAGACTACTTTATTCCCATATTTTACATGAAAAAGCCTTACAGTGCATTAAGAATCCTTTTGATTGATTCCATTCCAGTAAATATCCATGTTACAGTGTATTACACAAAACAGGACTATAAATTGTGGAGAAAAAGAAATTAGTAATTTATTTTCTTCCATTGTCAGAAAGACTATACTGCAGGGGTTCTAACCCTGGGATCCAGAATGCACACTTCTGTCTCCAATACTTGAGAATAGTATTGGAGAGGTTTCTTTTTTCTTTAAATCAGCACTGTAGTCATGCTTTAAACAAGTCTTTCTTGTTATTGTAGACAATATCTTTATTCTAAATTTCCATATTTTCAGTATAAAATTTTAATATTTACAATATTGCTCTCCTATGCATAAACTCTATGCAGCATACTACATTAACTGAAGCCATAGCCCATTGTCAGTGATTTGATGCTTAAGCATTAGAGACAAGCTTTGAGTTTATCCTACTTTGACCTTACATCACTGAAATGTGTGTGATGAAAGAAGGTGATTATTTGTCAAAGAATGGTGACAAAGCCTATCTGTTGCACAGCTGCTCTATGTCTGTGTGCAGTCAGTACCATAATTACAATGACATGAGTTGTATTAGGCACATTACAGCACAGGGCTGTTTTATCACCTCTTGGCTTACATTATATTGTAAAGTTCTTGACTAGGACATTGAGCGATTTTCATGTGTTTAAAATAAATAATTGAAAATTGTGATCAATTGATATGAGTAAAAAAATATTTTTTTCTGCCAAATTGTACAGCCTTATTTGTTCCAATAACGTATGACACACACACACACACACGCGCGCGCACACGCACACACATGCACACGCATACACACACACACGCACACACACATAGACAGGTGGTATCTGCACATGCTTTGTATCTAGTTTGGTGTTCACAGTCTTTATCCTTCAGAGCTCTCCCTGATTCTATATTGTGTTCCTTACCTCATGTGGCCAGTTTTCCCATGACTTCCTGTTATCTCTTTGTCTACCCTCTCCTGTCTATGCCTCACATTTGACAGTACTTTGGAGACCACCCGAACAGGATCATGCTTGTCTTGTATTTTGCACCTGTGAGGCTGTGAGATAGAGTGCTGGGGAATAAAACAGATCTGTCACCAGGCTTGGACACTTCACGCCTGCCTTTCCTCTTATTGACTGTTCTACTTCCTGTGGCAGACTGGATGGAGCTGGGTCATGTGATCAGATAGACTTGTATCAGCCTGTCACTGGATTTGTAGAGATTGTTTCGAGGTGTTGAAGGAATGCATTATTAAATATATAAGAAGTTATATGCAATATAGATCAAAATAACATGTGTTTTGGATCAGGATTCAGACATTGGAGGAAGAAACTGGGCTATTTTTGTTAAATGGCTCCTGGCCTAAATTCATCATACAAGAATGTCTTACTGGATATTACTAGGCCTGTCACAATATGAAATTTTGAAGTGGGAAGTAAATGTAGACAATAAATGATAATATTGAAAATAATTTATGCCACTGATACAATAAGCATAAAGCAGGATTAACCCCAAAAACTATTCTAAAACCATGAGCTGCAATAAATAAAGGGCATAATGAGACACTTTAGTAGTTAGTTTGCATCTATAATGAGTCAAAAAAGTTATTTATTTACCCTCTACAGCTCATATTTTATCACTGTACAGAAATATACCAAAAAGCTCCCCAACTGTACAAAGAAAAAGTACCCCTGATAAAAATTGACCCCAAAATCTGTTACTACTATTATTAACATATACATATATTTAATAAATTGATATAAATTATCATGACAGGCCTAAATATTAGGTATAAAAACAAAAGCATTTGTTTCATACTGAATATAATTACCAAACTCACTGCACCTCCATGTTGCGTCAGATTGCAGCAGAAGAGCATCTACTGTATGAATGGAGTCTGGACTAGTATGAATGAAAAACAGACTGAAGGAGAAAGTACAAAATGTAGCAACAGAGACGGACATCAACATCAACATCTTCATTCATTGCAACACTATTTGATACATGCTTTGTACATACTGTTTCTTGTCTGTGCCTATTGATTATTGGTGTTTTGTTTTTTTTCTTATTTCTCTGGGATTCCTAACTATGGTGCAGTGAGTAAGCCAGTGGGGGCAACCCTCCCTCCAACTATACCCTCCTCTTTTTTGCTGCTGTAAGAGGCGGTCTTCTTTATGAATGAGCCGCAGAGCTACAGAATGTGAATGGAAAATGCAAGAACCTCAATGAAACACTGCAACCAAGAGAAAAAGGGGGAGAGGCTTGGTGAATGAATGCACACGACAGAGAGGGAGGGGTTGTGGGGGGACGATTTGATCAGAATTTGAAATAGGACTCGTATGAGATTGGTGTGTGACTGGTATGAATGCTGATCAGGTAGGAGGATGCCATGGAGGAGGCCTGGTGGAGCTGCCTTGCCTGTGAGCCAATGGGAATCACCACTGCCCAGCTCACTCAGTGTCCTCTGTAAGCTAGTGCTTCGTGCGTTGAATACTAACAGGTTACCCGGGCAACCACGCCCGAGAGATCGATGGTACTGGCCCGATAAACAGCACAGCCTCTGCGCCTGTGTGTGTCACTGGAACTGTGGTGTTACAAAAGGGCTTTCTTTGTTCTTGGACAGTCAAATGGTCTTTGCTTCACACCCATTTTGTTTAATTTGATCAATATTGGTGACTAGAATAACCAACAATAAATTACTAAATATAACTAAAAGTATTTTGGTTGTTCATATTCATTGTGGATATTTTTTCTGATATTGTTCAGACCCTTTGTTAGTCTTATTGTCAAATAAATATTAATATTAAATAAAGTAGTCAAGCAGTTTTGAGCTAAGAATTATCCCTATGCTTTTTACCATTTCATTTACCATTTTACCATTTCATTCTCAAAACATCCCTATTACACTATAGTCTCTTACTTATTTAGTTGATTCATTAGTCGAACTAATTTGTTGTAATTAGATGACTTATAATTTTTACAGTGTCTCCAGTCGACCAAGAACTTCCTTCATAACCTACAGCACTAATTGTAGATCCATCAAAACTGTATGAATGAATGTAGATTATTTGCTTATTTTTGATTTGGGATTTAAACATGCTTGTACAATAACAGTTTTAAGTATTATCTATAGTATTGATTGCAAGTCTTACAAACATGGTATTCTTCTGATCTTTGTAAATGTGAGGGGGGGCTGTTTCTGTGAATGGCCTTCTCCCTGAAACTGGTGCGGGTGGAGGTGACCACACACTGTGCTGACTCACCGTAATAACAGAGTGCTTCAAGGGGAGTCGCCGTGTGCCTGCTATTCACTACTTCAACAAATTATACCGTATGCCAGTGACTACAACTGACTACTTGATCTGATTAAACACAAGAGGCATACAATTACTCTTTCTTTGTACAAGTGCTACTGAGGGAATAAAAAGTCTTCTAAGGCCTTGAGTGGGTCAGAGTATGATGTGATGATGGGGTTGGAGGCAAGCTAGAAAAGTATGGTACTGAAGCAATGGAAACGCACTGCAAATTATGAAATCATATGTTACACAGTTAAAGGATTCTTAATTTTAATAATAATATATATATATATATATATATATGTATATATATATGTATATATATATATGTGTATATATATATATATATGTATATATATATATATATGTGTGTATATATATGTATATATATATATGTATATATATATATATATGTATATATATATATGTATATAGTATGTATGTATGTATGTATATGTATATATATATATATATATATATATATATATATATATATATATGTGTATATATATATATATATATAAAAAAAAAAAAAGTGTTTCTCACCTTCCACGGTGGTAGGTCTCTCTCACCCTCATTCAGCTCGGGTCCTCTACCAGAGGCCTGGGAGCTTGAGAGTTCTGCGCAGTATCTTTGCTGTTCCCAGTACTGCACTTTTCTGGACTGAGATGTCCATTGTTTTTCCCGGTATCTGTTGTAGCCACTCTTCCAGTTTGGGGGTTACAGCCCCGAGTGCTCCGATCACCACAGGCACCACTGATGCCTTTACTTTCCAGGCTCTCTCCAGCTCTTCCTTGAGCCCCTGGTATTTCCACCACGGCTCTGCTCTGTTTCTTATCCACCACCACTATGTCTGGTTGGTTCGCCATCACCATTCTGTCAGTCTGTATCTGGAAGTCCCATAGGATCTTGGCTCGGTCATTCTCCACAACCTTTGGAGGTGTTTCCCACCTTGATCCTGGGGTCTCCAGCCCGTACTCTGCACAGATGTTTCTGTACACTATGCCCGCCACTTGGTTATGTCGCTCCATGTATGCTTTCCCTGCCAGCATCTTACACCCTGCAGTTATGTGCTGGACTGTCTCAGGAGCCTCTTTGCACAGTCTACACCGTGGGTCTTGTCTGGTGTGGTAGATCTGGGCCTCTATTGCTCGAGTGCCCAGGGCCTGCTCCTGAGCAGCCAGGATCAGTGCCTCTGTGCTGTCCTTCAGACCAGCCCTCTCAAGCCATTGGTAGGATTTCTTGATATCAGCCACTTCAGTTATGTTTCCGGTGGTACGCCCCATGTAGGGGTTTGTCCTGCCATGATGGTCCCTCCAGCACCTCTTCCTCTGGACCCCACTGTCTGAGACATTCTCTGAGCACCTCATCTGCCGGGGCATTGTCCTTGATGTACTCAAGGAGCTTGGATGTTTCATCCTGGACAGTGGTTCCCACACTCACTAGTCCTCGGCCCCCTTCCTTCCGGCCTGCGTACAGTCTCAGGGTGCTGGATTTGGGATGGAACCCTCCATGCATGGTCAGGAGCTTTCGTGTCTTAACATCTGTGGTCTGTATCTCCTCCTTTGGCCATATATATATATATATATATTTTTTTTTTAATTTATTTATGTGCTGTTATATAGTTTACCTGTATTTGTCCTGTAAATACTTGGCAATTTAATCCCAATTTCTGTTCAAATGCTTGCAGTGAATGAATTAAGTGGCATCTTGAAAGGTACAATATTAATCCAGTGCATTATCCCCCGTTACATGTCCTTGTATCATTCAGAACAAAATATATAATTTATTTACATCAAATTCAAAAAATCAATTTCTCTGTCTTCTGGGTTATTTTTGTCTTTCCTTTGTCTTTTAACTACTATGTTTGTTGTTTGGACTATGTGTTTATCTGCCTGTCAGTCATCCCCCTTTGGAAATTGGGAGGCAGTTCCAGACCCACACATCTTATAAGGCATTTGTAAAGCATGCGGTCTTGGTACAATATGAATGCCAAGAATTTATGAATTGGAACATCTGCAAAGGAGCATATCAGATTAGCTTTTTGTGCCATGATCTCAGTGTATTGCGGCGTAGGGGTGTAGGGTTTTGTATCATTTCAGATGCCCTTTTACTAATGTACTTTTACTTGTCTTTTAATGTGCATGTCTGTGAGAGGTGGGCAGATATCGGTGATTGACATTCACTAAACCTCCTTTGTTTGCACTACACTTGTACATCTCATTAGCCTGGCTTCTCTGCTCTCCTTTTCCCTCTCTCATCTCTCTCTCTCTCGCTCTCTCCTCTCTCACCTCTGTGGACAGAGACCAAAGTGAGTAAGAGCAGGTGTGCCAGGTGCAGATGCCAAATCATCTCTCACGACCTCAAGTGTTATTCAGAAAACTCGCTTTATTATTGTATGATCCATCTTATGAACTTACTGGTTTATGTTAATCTTGTACACTTGTGTAGTTGATATTGCTGACACTTCTGACAGGTCACTTTTCACAGTGATAGGATAAATCTACCTGTCACTCACTGAGAGCATAACAAAAGCTGGCCATTAGAATGATTGATTGAGGAAATGTAGATGAGACTTTTAAGCACAGAGTTTCCTCTTTAACAACCACTGTGAAGAGTGATTTCCTTAACAAGTGCTGAAAGCTTGTAGTCATGTCTGGACATAGTGTTTCTAACAACAAGATATTGAACAGTTTACCCCAGGTGAAGTATTGAGCCACCACTGTAGCCCCACATTAGCCTTAATCCACAGATGTGTGAAAAATCTGCTTACAGCTCACGTACGGCATCATTTCTGTAGTGATCACAGTGGGTGGACTTCCTGTGTATCATCTTGTAGTTCATAAGAGGGAAAACCCTGTAAGCAGCTAATGGCAGAGTGTGCGTCACCATTGTCCTGAACCACAGAGTCCTCTGCAGTGACGCACTGCTGTGGCTGTCAGGCTGCAGTGCTAATGCAGACTAATACACCTCAATCAGATGCATGGGCAGGAGCGGGCTCATTCGCTCTGTAGATTCAGTGAGACAGGTTTTTATATTTACATTCGCTATGGTTTAGATCTTGTGCGTGGGTTGTCTGAGCCCATTTTACTCCCCATGTGTAGACTGGTTTTGATCCAGATCCAGAAGCCATCTCCTATCGAAAATTCTCATAACATTCAGAACAAAATATCTAACTTTTTTCCCTGAAATAAGTAATAGTTTGTTGCTTTGATTGTTTGAACTGAATTGCCCTTTGGGATTAATAAAGTTGTTGATTGATTGATTGATTGTTGAGTCTGTAAAAATCCGCACTGTTTCTCAGTCCTTTGTTATTGTAGAATTTTCTCCTTTTTATGTGTAAGCCGCCATGTTTGTTTTTGACGCAAAAGGAGCATGTGTCTCTCTGATTGGTTAATCTGCCAGTCAATAACGCCCTCTGAAATCAGGGAGACAGGTTACGGCTCCAGATGCACTCCTCTTTTTAAGGTTTTTTCAAAGCATGTGGTTCTGGCTGGCCAGGTAAGTAACTTTGGGGGGTAACCCTGTGATGGTTTAGCAGTACTAGGAAACTTTATCAGTGTAGATTTTTATGGCAACACCTGAAATCATAATCTGCTCCAGACCATGGTGCTATATTATGTTATTCATGACAAACTTGTGCTTTAATCTTGTTTATTCATCGTATTCAAATTAACTCTCTGGTGACTAAATACTGACACCATGTGTATCATATAGCCATTCTCTATGGCCCTATTAGAGGAGCTGAATTAGATTTTCCAAATTAATAAGAAACACATTCTAAAGATTAGGATTTCCCCAAGTCATCCATGGTATCGTGGCAAAATAGCTTTCTTCTGTATTCACATCTCACACCATCTCTCTTTTAGAAACAATACTCTGACTAAGTCCCCCATATTTTGTGACCAGTGAGTTGTTCAGCTGTTTGTCTCTAGACGAGGTGGTGCCTGTGTGATTACATAATGCTGTCGGCACAGACCAATAGACCCACACCTTCAGACGTCTAAATGTCCAGTCTGTCCCACACAAGGCCTCTGCTGCATACTGAATACAGACCACACCTCAACTCTGTCTCCTCTCTGCCTTCTAATAAACACACAGGATACAGATAGATCCAGAAATTAGATCTTTTTTTTAATTGCTCAGTTTCAAGTTCTTCTTTACAGAGTCTTTCTATGGTACAATTTTCTGTTAAGATTTAGTTTTTGGTTAGAAGTGATTTAGACTGCAATTGTATTTTTCTTTAATCTACCATCTACAAGTTTATAAATTTTTTTTTTTCACCAGTAAATAGCAGATGTGAAACCTGTTTCCCTCTCCCGCCAGATTGATATGTGTAGTACTCTGAGTTGAATCAGTTTGAGATGACGCTCGCTGAAACTGATTGGAAAACACAGAACAACGTGACTTAACTTTACAGCAGGAGTCTCTCAAGATGGATTCTTCTGAATTGCAAAGTTACCTCACCCTTCCTATGGCCTTTGTTCAGACTCACCTGTACTCTCTAGTCTTCTTCTGTCAGACCAAAGCTGGCGCACTATCAGGCAGCAGTGGCATAGATGGCATCTAATGGTGGTATGTGAGAATACAACAGGGGCTGGTCAGAGAATCTAAATACATATGGTATCTTTATCTTTACAGAGATTACAGAGATTGAGATTACACATTTGTGTTACACATTTTATAAATTGCATAACCCTATAAAGTAGGCTAGTCCACTTTAAAATATCAATCAAAATATTTTGTTTTCCATTATTTGCACAATAAAGCTGCACAATTTGTAATACTATTTCAGATCAAAATGACTCCTCCTGACAAACTTGTTGCCGTAACACACAATCAGCACCATGCCTCTCCACTCTTTTCCTTTAATTATAAAAACATTTTTCATTCACTCAACTAGGTTTTTAATTGAAAAACCTCATCAGTCTGATATTGTGTAACAACCTTTTGATGTCAAGGCAGAATTGCAAGCTATAAGTGTTCTTTTTGAAAGATTTTTACCAAGATGACAAGATGCTTTTCCATAATTTCTGAACTCCATGTCAAGCATAAACACATGTATATGCTATTTCACCGCCTGCTTAACTTAATGTAAAGATAAAGAATTATTTTTTTTACTCTTCATTATTATGTATGTATTTTTAGATGTCACGTTTGACTGAGGCATTATCCTGTGGTTCTAACAGTGCCATTAGAGCATAAAGAGAATGTGTATGCATGGCCTATATTAGCCTGCACAGGGAATATAGGAGCCAGATGGTGTGCCATGCTTTGTTGGGCCATGGCATTTTACTTTAGGCATCAAGTCTCAAAAAGACATGACATGAGTATAATGCACCATCTTAGCTATGTACAGTGAAAGAAAACATTGCAGACAGTTTTTCTTGCCATGGCTACCACTTTACAGGGCTGGGCAAAAAAAAAAAAAAAAAAAGATTGCATTAATCACATGAGTTTGAGTGATTAATCGCGATTAATTAACAAATTAAAAAGTAGTGTACAGCACACTTTTATTGGAAATGTAAATGAAAGAACCATACATCTGTTGTGCAAACAGCATTTCTTTCACAGGGGAACCCTCAGAGCCTTCAAGGTATTCAGTGAAGGCTCAAGAAAAAATATTGAATGGACTTTTGTACTATTAATATATTTTTTCAATATTATTTATGCAGTGAGTAATAAACACTACACTAGTAATAATTTCTAGATCATTGTTATAAACTTGGACTGATATTTCTTGGGAAACAAAGGGTTAATATAATGGAATGGAAATGGACCAATCACATTTTTTCTTCCAATGGTATCTGGGTAAATCAGTGACTCCCCCTGCAGCACTGAACTAAAGAAATAAGATCAGCTCAGAGCGCACGACTGGTCCGGCCGGTCCAGCCCTTTGTGTGTGCGTGTATACACACACACACACACACTATTTGTGTAGACTAGAGCATGTCCAGACTCAATTTTTTTAGTACGTTATATTAGACATACAAATTAAAGGAAGCCAGTTTCTTCAGCATCATGAGTAGGGCCCAACCGCTATGGATTAGTTGTGGCCGATACGATACTGATAAAATGGGAGTTGGAGTTGCCAATAGCCGATATAATCACCGATATATTTAGTGATGTAAAAATTCACTGTAAATCTTGAATTGTTTAAAAAACTTAGGTTTGGCTCTGGTGGATTTTAAATTGGGTTTGTTTGGCAACATTTATTGTTATTCTGACTCTTTTCATCATATTTACATACAGTAGATTGGCCTAATGGCATTTTTGCGTCACATTCTAGCTACTAGTGATGAGTATTCCAGTTCTTTTTAGAGAACCGGCTCTTTTGGCTCGGCTCACCAAAAGCGGTGGCTCTTTCGGCTCCCAAGTGGCTCTTCAGATTGTTTTGTTGCAAGCAGGATTAAACCAGAAATGAACAAGGACTGAAAAAGGACTAAAACAGGACAAAAACAGATCTAAACCATGTGTAAAACAGGACTAAACCAGAACTGAACGAGGACTGAGCGTCGGGACTCGGTCTCTATCTCTCTCCCTCTCTCGAGCCTAAGATTAGTCCTGGTTTATTTATTTTATGCTGAACTACAGCCAAATATTCAAGATTTTTCTATTCGACGCACACGCATATTTTCTGAAAGTTTCGTTAATATCATCATTCACACCTCTATTCACAGCTCATTTACATATCAACGCTGGTCCAGTAACATATATGGCCAATATAGTCACTTTACAATAGGCCAATAGAAGAGAAAACTGTTTATGTGTGAGAGCTACAGCAGCTAATTGCTAACCAATAACAAATAGATAAAGTCGACATATTTCCAACACTCACTGCTCACACAGGCTCCTCCTCACATCACAAGTGTGCACTAATAAATGTCCTTTTAATCTGGTCTCAAACCGATTGTCAGCAAAAAGGCTGCGGGTGTAAACAAGAGCATGTGAGTGACGTGACTCTGGTGGTGTGTTCAGGGACGGTACGGCCACGGGCAGAGACAAATGACTACGCAGATAAATACTGATGCGGAGCCACATATTAAAATATTTATCTGTCTGTAAATTGGATTAAATGAACATAATATAGAGAGTCTAAGCTTTATAACGAGGTATAACATGCCCACATGAAATATCGGCCCATGTTTCCAGGTGCTCATATCGGCTGATAATATCAGCCAACCAATATATAGGTCGGGCTCTAATCATGAGGTTATTCTGGGTTGTATTTTTGCTAGTCTGAGTAATCCTGTATTGTTTCACTTTTTGTCTACCCCCTATTGACACCCATTGACTTTTTGTCTACCCCCTATTAACGCCTATTCTGTAATTGTAAATCGCTGAAAAAAAATTTAACTATGGCTATGGCATCATGTCATTAGAAGCAGGGCTTGCAGAAAATCACTTCTTTAGTTTCGAATAAGAAGCCAATAGACTTCTCTCTGTTAGTCAATGCTTTTTTTAGATCACTATTATGGTTTCCAATGGATTTGATGTAAAATAATTCTCCATTTATGTTTGATGGTACAGTTTCTTTGATGGTACAGTTTCCTTGGATAGCCTAGCTCTTGGCTAGGCTTGGCTAGGTGGTTCTCAGTCTGTTGGAATAAAACTTTGGAATGAATTGTTTGATTTGTGAATGCAAACGAACCAGAGACTTGATCGAGACCAAGAAGCAACAATAGTCCCTGCACTAAAAGTCACTGGTCCTCTTTCCCATTAGCCCAAACAAAAACTACTAGCAGGTGAACCACACTCATGTTGCCTTTCAACACATCCTCAGTGCTATTTGGCCCATTGTACTGCCGTGCATTATGCTTGGATGACACATGGGTTCCTGTCACTATATGCTGCTTATGAAGTAGATGTTTGCCCCCTTTCTTGACTATTTGATGAAGCCCTTGAAGTGCATGTGCCACATTTCTGTTTATTTATATGCCCTCTTTTACTTCTCAGTCATTGCTGTAGTTTTTGCCAGAGACTTATCCTTGCTCTTTTTCTTTCCATCACCTCTGTCCACTGTGCTGGTTCAATTCCTAGGCTGGATTTCTTGCTTTTATATCTTATCTTCCTAACCTGACATCCTGCTCATCTTGCTCCTTCTTGGAGTCGCAGGTTACATAATACAAATCAGAGATGGGAGTATGTAGGCGAAGGGAGAGATGGAGGAGGGGAGGAAGAGGCTCCGCTGCTTTTACAAGAAAACCTGATGTTGTCATGGTGTTCTGAGCAATGCTTGTCTCATTCCACTAAACATCAGTTTCATCTATAATTGAAGGTTTAATTTGAAAGTTTTTACTTTAGTGGGCAAGATATCATTCATTATTATTAATATATTATTGACTGGTGCCTACAATTTTAATAGTTTTAATGCTAGCTCTCTTGTTGATTAATTCCACAGAAATGTATTTTCACAATGTTTTCATTGAGATAGTAGACATTGGATAGATAGAATAATTGACAACAATGTTAAAATATGATGTAAAGGTTTTCAAAAGGTTGGTAGTGGATGGAAATGTTGTGATTTTATTATAAATATTAAAAATACTTAAACATGACCATACATGACCTGACCATACTCCAGGTCTATCATTATTACTATATTTATGAGATTGAAATAATACCATGGCAACATGATCCGTATGTGGTTTTGTATGAGGGGCCATTCAAGACATTATTCATTCTGGCCCTCTCACATACATACATTCTCCTCTCATATACATGTATTTTTACTCTTGTATGTATATGCATGTGTATATATATATATATATATATACACATACACATACACATCTCACATACTATATATTACATATACCTGTATATTTCATCTTTTTATTCAGAACATGTGCATGTGAAAGGAGAATGTATATATGTGAGAGGAGTGGTATGTATGCAAGTGTAAAAAATGTACGTATGTGAGAGTGACATATATATGTGAGAGGGCCAGAATGAATAATGTCTTGAACGGCCCTTCAGAGTTCTGTCTGACAGATTTCTCAGATTTGACTTTGTTTGGTTTGTTTGTATATACTCTATACCGTTGTTTTTAGCCCATGCTGCTTCATCCTCGGTCACAGACAGAATCAGACTGGCCCCGCCCCATGTGGATGCCCCTCCCCTTTCATCTGTGTCATGATTACACTGTGCCCCCCTGACTTGGTGATGTAACTCCTTTTTTGTCTGCAGACTTTGACCAAGCTAGCCCTTTAAATTCCCTTTCTGTCCCAGTTCTAGCTCTGCACCCTCCCTGGCTGATTTTGAGGGTTTAATCTGTTCGTAATGCTTTTCCCAGCAAGGGCTCAGTGGCAGTGAGGGAAAGGACTGAAGTTTGGAAGGTCCCCAGCTGATTTGGTGCTCCAGTTGTACAACTATGAATACTTAAAGCAGCTTATAGGAGAGTATTTTGTCCTGGTTACCAGGGCTGAGAATCACAGGGTCCCTCACAGTTCAATACAATACGTGAAACATGGCTCATAATACAATATTATAATTTTTTTTTAGAACCAAATATATTTTAGCAACAGTTTTTCTTTGTTATATTTCTTTGTTAAACCGCTGTTTGTGCTTTAAGTTAATATTAAATATATCTATTTTCTTACGCTAAATAAGCAAAAAAATTCTGGTGTTGTCACAAAAAAAAAAATAAAAATGCTAAAAGACACCAAAAAATACTCTAAAATATGAAATATTAATAAAGCAGCCAACGATAACGATACTGTATCATCTAATATAGTATAACAATATTAAAATTTTTATGCACAGCCCAACTGGTTACACTTTGACATGAAAAAATGGTCTTTGAGTAAGACCTAAGTATTAATTGCTTGAGAATGAGAGCAAAGAGTTAATTTGCTATGAATTCCACTTATCCCACCCCCTGTGATAATTTGCTATGCCAGTCCTGCATCCAAATATGGATCTAAGTCCCAAAGGCAACTTGACCCTAAAATTTCAAATAGTTGTCTCCTCTTCTTAATTCTGTCTGTTTAGCACATACTTTTTTAAATCAGGAACACACTCCCTGCTGTCAGCGTAACAGTAGCTCGGCCTTGGTAACCCACACCAAGCTCTGTTTTCTGGTCATTATTACGCAGCAGTGTAGTCTGGGAAATGAGGACTCTTAACCATCCCTTAGAACTGATGGGGTGACATCATCTCTATACAAATAAGCACTTTTGTGATCAGTGACATTCAGTTGGTAGATATAATAATTAACATAGTGAATATTTTACAGGAGAAAATATGCTATGTTATCCTTCATAAAAGATGCTGTAATTTGGTATTAGATCTGTTGCGATAACACATTTTGAAGTGAGATATATTGCTGAAGACAATATAGATGATAAATGAAACTATATAGAAGATAACTCTAAAGCAGAATTATCTGCAAAAAATGTTCCTCAGTACTAAGATAAATACTGAACCTCAGAAACAGTTCCATCTATTATTTATTGAACAATAAGTAGATATAGTAGTTATAGTGCCAGGCCTATTTGGTGTAGGTGAATGTAAAAAAAACATCTCTTTACATTTTACAGTTTCTTCCCTATGGTTTTGAATAGAGCCCGACCGATATGGATTTTGCTGTGGCCGATATGAAACCGATATAATGGGAGTTGGCGCTGCCGATAGCCGATATAATCGCCGATATATTAAGTGATGTAAAAATTCACTGTAAATGTTGAATTGTTTAAAAAACTTAGGTTTGGCTCTGGTGGATTTTAAATTGGGTTTATTTAGGCAACATTTATTGTTATTCTGCCTACTAGACTACACTAGTGATGGTATTCCAGTTCTTTTTAGAGAACCGGCTCTTTTGGCTCGGCTCACTAAAAGCTGCTGGTTCTTTTGGCTCCCAAGTGGCTCTTCAGATTGTTTTGTTGCAAGCAGGACTGAATCAGGACTGAACCAGGTCTAAACCAGGACTGAAAAAGGACTAAACCGGGACTTATTTATTTTATGCTAAACTACAGTCAAATATGCTTGGTTTTTTTATTATAATTTTTTTTATCCTACGTACACGCAAATTTCTCAAAGTTTCGTTTTTAGCCGCTGCCGCTGTCAAACCACGAATCACGCGGCGTGAAGAGAAAAAAAGTGAGAGAAAGAGAAAACACGGCTCCCAATAAGGATCAGGTTCCCGTCGTTCCCTTCAAAGAGCCGGTTCTAAGAGTCATTTCGTTCGCGACGGACCCATAACTAGTAAAGAAAGTAGCGCTATTAGCCTTTAGCCGTAAATACGTGCGCGCCGCGGTAATTAATTATATGCAAATGTCATAATTCACACGTCTGTTCACAGCTCATTTACATATCAATGCAGGTTCAGTAGCAAATATACGGCCAATGTAGCCAATTTAGAACAGACCAATAGAAAACAGTCTGTTTATGTGCGGGAGCTACAGCAGCTAACCCATAACAAATGACAAAAACTAGCTTCAGAGTCGACATATTTCCAACACTCACCGCTCATACAGGCTCCTCTCACATCACAAATCTGCACTAATAAATGTCCTTTTAATCCAGACTCAAACCGATTGTCCGTAAAAAGAATGTAATCTCAGTGTTTGGATCTGTGTCTGCGAGTGTAAACAAACACACGTGAGTGACGTGACTCTGTGGTGTGTTCAGGGACAGTACTGACACACACAGACAAATGACTCCGTAGATAAATACTGATGTGGAGCCACATATTAGGACATTTATCTGTCTGTAAATTGGATTAAATGAACAGAATGTAGAGAGTCTAAGCTTTATAACGAGGTATAACATGCCCACGTGAAATATCGGCCCCTATCAGCAAGCATATCGGCCGATAGCCGATATGCCTAAAGTTGCCCATATCAGCCGATAATATCGGCCAACCGATATATCGGTCGGGCTCTAGTTTTGAATAATCATTACAGTTTGGTATGTAGCCAGTTTTTGTGCATGCATAGACCAGGGTGAGAGAATATGATGATGATGGCATTATATTTAGGACCTGCCTTATTTGTCTTATAACCTGATACTATTTAGAAGCAGAGAAAATAAGACTGTGGTTCTTGGTGTCATTGAGTATGCAGTTAGAGTCAAAGATGCAGCAAACGCCTCACAGTGGCAGCAAAAGAAAGACTCTGAATACATTTAAAGCACTGCGCCTATCTCTTTCTACTCCTTCTCTGTCCCTATAGTTTTTTCCATCGCTCAACATTCCTTTTTACAACACAAGTAAACGTTCATGTACTTGCATCATCTTGCATTGATGGTTCTCTCCCATTCTCACTCTACAGGTTTTCGTAACTTTGCAGCTGTCGCTCTACTCTACACCTTTTACTATTAGCTCTTTGTATGATCATATATGGACTTCCTATGAGAGTGACATCACAGCTAGCTCCCTTGTCTGTTTTTCTTTAGCTGCTGGCAAAAAGGTCACAGACATCCAAGGTAGAAATTAGACGTGTTTGGGGCAGGGAGGATGAGCTCAGGATCGGAGACACCCATTTAAACAGATGGAATTCTTCTTGTAGCCTCTTCTTCTTCCTTTTCTTCCTCCTTTTCCTTCTTTTCCTCCTTTTCCTCCTCTTCCTCCTCATTCTTCTCTTTAGGATTTATGAATGGAGAACTCAGAGTGCGTTCAAACATCACTAACCAACAGATTAGCAATTATTTAGATAATGCAATCTGTAAAAAAACAACATATGAAAAATGTGTTTTTAAAAAAATATCTTGATATACCTTTAGTTTTATTCAGTCTTCTCTGAAATATTACTGATCCTGAAGTTATTTACAATGAGCACTCTGAACTGAATCCTGCTTTTTATTATAGCGAATATAATTGCAAGACTTTTTTTTTTTTTTTTTTTAAATCATGCAGCCCTAGTAACAGAGTTTTGGTTATGCGGTAAACACTAAATGGTCTATGTATTTTACCTCTTTTACCTCAATATTCTTGGATTTTATTGTTCCATCATGGAAAAGGCTTGAATGAAGTCTATGCATTTGACCTCTTTAAACAATATTCATGGATTTTATTATTGCATCATGTGAGCCCTGAAATGGTCATGATCTGAGTTTCTGAATGAATCAGTGTCTCTCACAGTCAGTTGAGAGCAGCAGGGTTAGGACTTTTAGGAGCAGACTGACTGTGACTCATTCCTCATTTAGCAACTTCACTGCTACCAGCTGCTCACTAGTGGCCCACAAGAAATGGTGCACTGTTAAACCAGAGTGGATAGTGGATTTTTTACATCTTTAATCTAAAACTAAGCTATTGTTTTGACAATGACTAAAGTCAAGTAAATAAGTGATTTATAGTGGTGTATTAAATTGTAACATGCAGAAGATGTAATGATGACGTAAAACTGGTGCCAAAACACATACAATTTCTAATGCTCTTCTACCTGATTAATAAATTCTATGTATTCCATAAAAATCTAATTATTATAAAATTTCTGGACCTGTAGGATCATTTAAATGGCATGTAAACTTCAAAATCTGATTTCATATGTGATTTTAATGGTCTTATTAATCAGAAAATCAGAAAATAATTTTTTGAGTGCGCATGTAATCGCTGCATCTGAAACATGATTTTAACAGCAATCTAAAAATATAATAAAAATAAAATGTAATGGATAATTCTGTATTTTAGTATACACACATACAGAATTTATACTGTAAAATCTACAGCATGTCTATCACGGTCTACTTCATATTTTCATCATACAGTATCAATGACTTCTATGAACCTTTCTTCGATACATCACACCTATACTTTTGCTGGGGTCATGAACAGGATGACCGCAGCCGGACAGTTATAGATGGTTATTTTTGTGTCCGAGGGAGCGTCAGGCAGAGGAGTAACTCACCTCTCATCAGACGCTGGTGACACAGTGACACTGCGCAAAGACATGCTATTTCCTCCCATACTGATCGATATGCTTGGTCAGCCATTAAGCCCGCTGTGCCTGCACTCATCTGTAAAACCTGATCCATACGGCATAATCACCCCAAGGTCAGGCTACGCGTACATTTGCATATTCTGTACACCAGCAACTTCTACTGGCAAACTTCACAGCTTATCAATGTTTTCATGGACATAGTACTATCTTAATATGGGGTTTTCTGTACTGTGGTACTACCCCTCATCCAGTTCATGTTTGGCCCCGTTTAGTATTGACATTGTTGGTTCTGTCCTTGTTTAGTTTTGATGTGAAACATTTGTTTTCAGTTCTTAAGCAATTATTACCAGAAATGCCATGTCATTTTGTCACATATTTGTGAGGCCATCCTCACTGTTTTGGCCTCATTACGTCGCTCAAAAGTTGGTCCAGTATAACTTTGAGGTTACATAAACTACAAAGCATAAATCTTTTATCTATTAGATATATTATATATCTATTATTCTATTATTACATTCTGTAGAACATTATATGATGTTGATACACTGCAGGGTGTTTCTTAAAGACATCTACTGTGATTCACAAGCACTTGAACCTTCTTTCTTACATGCATCTGAATATCTGCTTGTTGGTTTTTTTTGTTTCTTTTGTTTTGTTTGTTTTACAGTTATGAGGGTTAAGCAAGTCTATACTCATGGACCACCTTCTCATTTAGGCTTTGCAGAGTTGTATAATCCCCTCATGGAATGCTTTCCCACAGTTTCAGATTTGACTGGAAAACAGCATTCTTAATCTTTGGCATGTAACAGAAAGCTCAGTTCAGACATATTGCTTTTTACATAACAGCAAAAAGAATCAAAACCCAAAACTGTGTTGCATCATGCTCCACACTCTGCCTGCAGGTAGTCATTGTAGAGAGTCCTTTGCAGACTGTGGCAGTTACCTCTCACTCACTCGTGCATCATATACTCTTACATAAACTGCTGTCTTTAGTTTCACACAGAGTTAGAGGTTTTTTCCGAATGCAATGCTCAGTGTGAACCATGTGTCTTCAGGTGAACTGGTCCCTTTAAACACGGAAGGTCTTGTGATGTGCTCTCATTGCTCTGAATCATAACCTTCTCTCACCCATCTCCTATCTTGGCCATATATCTTATTAAAATAATTTGTATGCCTTACTTTTCATTCTTGCACAAATTTAACTAACTTACTGATACTCTATTGCATTATGTTGTCAGTTCTCAAACAAGTACAGTTTAAAATAAGCAAATTATTAAAACAAATTTCAACTTCACTTCAACTTAAACCTCCCTTAAATTGTTGTCTCTAATGAGGCAACAAATTTTGCAGCAAAGAGATTAAATAATCACCACAGGAATAAAACTTGATTGCATTCTGTATTTCCTACTTACTGTGTATGCCATGTATGTACAGTCTGTATTGTGAATAACCCCCAGTGAATTTTTAACAACAGATAAAACTCTGAAATCCTGGCCATGACTCTCCATACCCCTTTAAACACTGTCCAGAGATGACAAACTAATGTAATTTGTGCTAATCTCAATCCAAACTGGTTCTCACGAGGGCTGCCAAGATTGCACATCACAGACTTTCTGAAGCACACATTTTGTGCTCCAGCAGCGTGATGGAAAAATAAATATTGGTACCTCTGCAAATGACTCAGCACTGCTTTAATGAATTTCAAGGGGAGTGTGAGGGGGAAGCTGTTGACAGGCACAGCTGTTAACACAACTGTGTAAGCAAACAGTCATGGCCTTCAGCCTATGGTAAATCATGAAAATACTATTGCATTAAAAAAAAAAAAATTATTGATTTTGTTTTGTCTAATTGGATGATTTTTTTAAATTTATATTTTAATCAATAACTGTCAGCTTGGCAAACCATTCATTTTTGCCTGGCTTTTTATATATTTTGAGAGAACAACAGTAACAGACCAAAAACACAAACAGGCTACAAGCACAAAGGGCCTACTTACCATTCATCCACAAAATTAATAACTAACTGATGCATAATTAAATGTGTAAGGCTGAACATTTTTGTCTTTTGGAGTATGCAGTCAATAAAGTAACACTGTATTTCTTTATATGCATAACATACAATGCGAGGAGTTGATATAAAGAGTCAGCTAAACATGGCTTTTCTGTTGTTTCTTCCTAGCCTAATTCCCCTGCTTGGAGCCCATCGGAGAGGCTCATTCATACAGTGGAGTCCTTCCAAATGTTCACCATACGAAAGTCCATCAAGCAGCCACAGATACAGGCCCAGGATTAATTATACAGGCACTAATTATCTCATACACTAGTTACATAACCAAGAGTGCTTTGAGAGTGAAGGAAGGAGGGGACCTGAGGAGCAACTAGCCGGAAACACAAGATTTTCCTCTGGTCACAACACTGATGCAACTTGTCTCAAGTGTCTGAAACCACTGTTTGGAAAACAGCATAAATAAATAAGTTTATATATAAATCAGGTACAGGTTGGCAATTCCTCCAAACTCTATGAATCATTCTTGTTTAAAAAAAAAAAAAAATGAGGGAAACTTTAAAGCAGTTTGCATGAGTCATGCTATTTTGTGTGAGCATGTGATTAAAGTCAAAG
This sequence comes from Boleophthalmus pectinirostris, assembly GCF_026225935.1. Classification (NCBI taxonomy): domain Eukaryota; kingdom Metazoa; phylum Chordata; class Actinopteri; order Gobiiformes; family Gobiidae; genus Boleophthalmus; species Boleophthalmus pectinirostris. The sequence goes on from NW_026571095.1 coordinate 14,873,375, forward strand.
AACGCCTGTCATAGCAATTACACTGCTTAATTAATCCAAAGCAAGCCAAGAGGCGAGATCTAATTGGTTAAAACAAGGCCCAGTGTGAAACTATCCAAAGTTATTACCGTCATGATGTGTGCCCTTAAACTCACGTGCCCCTTACTGGTCACGTGAAAAACGTCAGGCTTCATTCGACATCATGAGCTCATATGCTGTCATGTCTTAATACATACATATATATATTCCAAAAACACAATGTATCACAATGTGATATCTGTATCTGACAATGTGATCTGAAGTACACTATACTAGCCAGAAGGATACATTATGTTAACTTCAATCCCTATTGAAAAAAAATTGCACAAACACTATCAGCCTTAATGTTTTTGTAACTTAAATTGTTGCATATATGATTCATAATGCTTTGCTGCAATAACCCTTATACCCCCACTGTGGAGTACACATAATACATCTTCCCAGTGTTGACATTTGCATTAGATGCGGCTGAATTTTGAGAAGGCTCACTGTGGCATTGGTTTATCTCATGTTAGCCCAGAGTGTGGGGGATTGAGGGGCTGTTTGTTGTTGCATGTAGACCTCATCTTTCAGCAGGCCTGGCCCTTTATACTTCCTTAATGTGTCTAAACCAATCTGGGATGTGAGTGAATGTTCTGCATGCTTGTGACATCATGGAGTTTCCACTGCTGAGCTCAGCTGGGGTCACAGATAGCAGCTCTGATATTTGCGCTCTGGCAGGGGTTCCCCACCCAGTGCCCCTCCTGTCCTGACCATACAAGGAGTCCTGGAGGGGCTGTTTATGTGAGGGAGGGCATTTGATAACGCAAAGGTCATACTGTCCATGGCTGCTAACGGTCTAGATTGCAGAATATCTTAATGGTTTCATTCCCCATTAAGTAGTGTTTTCAGTAGATTGTCAAGCATTAACATTGTTTAAGTAGATGCTAGTGAAATCATTATTTTATACCATATAATGTAATGTCTTACATGTTGCTTTTCCCAAAAAAAAAAAAAAAAAGTATCAGGTTTCTCAAGGAGCCTAAACATCCTTTTAGGTGCTTTCCACAAGGAGCTTTTAAGCATTGGCAGCTGCTTTTGATGAAACGGATCGACTTCTAAACAGACTAACACTTTGAGGCATTGGTCTCAAATGGATAAAAGCTGTTTGTTTGGGATGAGTCCTATGATGCTTATTAAGACAGGGCTATGATTTTCCATCACACGTGTATGCACTTTCACACAGTGTTAGCAGCAGAAGTGATATGACACCTCTAACTTTAGGCTCTGTCTCCACCGCTCCACCAGATTATCTGGTTAAGATGCAGCGAGAGGAGGCTTCAGCTGCCTGATAACACACTTTAGACTTCACACAGGTTTAGCTTTTTTTTTCTTTTTTTAATTTAGTTATGATAATTAAACACATTTGAAAAAAGCTGTGTCTAAAGTAACCCACTTACCCACTACACCTATACAAAGGCAATTATGGCTATACCAGCTTGTCCTGATCTCATCAGATCTCAGAAGCTAAACAAAGGCCTGGGTAGTACTTGGATGGGAGACCACTGGGAATTCCAGGTGCCACAGTGGGGTGCCAGTGCCAAAAAATGTAGTTGTGTCCTTAAGCAAGGCACTTCACCCACATTGCCTAGTAATAAAGTGGAGTGTGTGTGTGAGTGTTTGTTCTTGATTGGAGGGACCAATGGTGCAGATTGGCAGCCTCGCTTTCATCAGTCTGCCCTGGGGCAGCTGTGGCTACGATAGTAGCTTACCACCACTGAGTGTGTTTTGAATGAATAATGAACTGTAAAGCACTTTTGGTGTCTTGAAAGGTGCTATATAAATACAATTATTAATTGATGAATGAATTAATTAAATGTGGCAAAGTGTCTTGCCCTAGGACGTGACAACAGCCTGCATTGGTTGTAGCACTACCCTGTTGTCATGTCCTAGGGCATGGCAACAGGGTAGTGACTGAATGCTCTGAGTCACTAAAATGGCGCAACAGCAGTATCCTTCCAGATAAGGGATAATTTAAATGCTAATAGTGAGAACATTTGTCTGTTCTTTAAAATTTAGTTTTTGTTTTTTTTCCCCAGAGATCTTTAGCTATAATGAACCTTTCTTTTTTGAAATGGGATTCTTTATACAGGTAGTTCAGGTGTGCAATGAGTATATCCATGTGCAAAGGTCAGAGGTTGCAGGGGCCACCAGCTGATGTCACAGAGTCAAAATAGAAATAGTGTCCTTGGTGACAGCCTAGCAACTGAAATTATGGTGACAACCCCGAGGAATGTGCTGTCATGTGACACCCCTTCCATTCCTCCATGGAAAATCCAAACACACTTCGGGGCTGTGTCAGCGGGGAGAGCCCTTTGGAAACAATGTCAAGCTCGCTCACCCAGGGATTTCGGGGGCAGTACTGCAAAGGGAGAGTTGACTTCCACCATGAACTGAAATGAGCAATACAGCCATGAAAAACCCACTTGTTTAATTAAATGATTGTCATGTTGTTATTTATAATATATAACCAAAGCATGGTATATTATAGTATAGTTTCCATTTCTATGTCTGCTCACATTTCTTACATTTACTTAGGGCAGCAGGCTCTTTGATCCTAGCTCCTATCACTACCTTGGGCTCAGTGTGTGCATACTGTTATGTCCTTGGGCAAGATACTTATCCCTTTTGGCAATGTGTTAAAACATATTTGTAAAGTTTTCCTATTTAATAGGCTATGCTTGTAATGGGTGCTTGCATAATGCTTAGGTTTGTATGTAGGCATTGGCGAGTTCCCTACTGTGTGAGTAAAGTTTAATTCTTTATTATCTGATTTTTATAGTGTATTATGTATAGGTCTGCAGGTGCAAATGAAGACCTAGCCGGTGTGAACCTAGCATAGGTTTTCTGTATAAAAGACAGAAACACACAAGCATATCAAAATAGTAACCAAGTGTTGTTTTTCGTGTGAGGCTGCTAACTGCATGAGTCTTCCACACACGTACATGTTTCCAGCTTTGGGGAGTTGGTAATTAGTGAAAGCAGTAAGGTGATAACAAGCAGCAGCCACACTTTAACAGCAAAGGTGTCAGTGCAGGATATCACAGCCCCTCGCATTACACTTAAAAGACATAAGCTCTGTGCAATATGTAATATACAGGCTTATGAAGGCAGGAAATACATCTTTAATTTACAGTTGACACCATGCTCTGTCACACATTTTTTGAATGAAGTGAGACCTGCAGGAAATTTGCTTAAACATAATGCAATTAAATAAGGAGTGTTGGTAATAAAAATTAGCAATCTGTTTGATGCATGCCAAAAATGGCACGGATTGAATCCAGTCACTGAAGTAAACAAACTCAAGGAAATATGCATTAACCTCTCAAACATACTATTTATACTATTACATACATGTTGTGGGGTTCTGTTCAACATTACATTAATAATATAACTATGTTACTTGTCTCTGCCCATCATTAGTCTGTGTAGTCTGCTAGAGAAAAGCTACCGGAGGATGAAGTTGGCATGCAATTTGAGAACTTAAATTGGCTGTTTAAGGCTACACAAGAATGAACAAAAACAATACATACTGTATAGTGTCGCACTCTAGGCTGAATGTTGCACATTTTGGGATATCAGTCATTCAGCCCTCCTTTGCTCTTATTGTGAGCTGCTTGGGTGACAACAACTGCTCTGGGGCAGATTGGCCCTTGAATCATACATTCATATACAGGGTCATGTTGTAGTGTCTTGCCTGAGGACATAAGAGTATGTTATTGTAGGAAAGAGGTGGGAGCCTGACACTCAGGGAATTGTGTTTTCTTATTTGGGTTGAGCACTTTAATTTTTCTTAACCACATGACTCAAATATGTGATTGCAGTTTGTATACAACTTGTTGCTATAAATCCAGAGAGGCATTCACAAATGTAATAAAAGAGGCAGAACATTTTGTGTGGAGTTTATTGAAAACCAGCTGTTCTGGTAAATACAGAGTCCTCTATTGCAGTGTTGGTTTGAAAGCTGGAGAGCATTACAGTATTTTTGTAAACATTTGAATGTTATGCTTTCTGGGCCTTTCCTCCTAGTTCTATGAGTCACTGCCTTCTTTGAGCAGTGTTCAACTTCTCATCTGGCATTACACTCTACTTTAATGTCCATTCAGTGTATCTCATCAATGTACAATCAAGGCTCATTGAGGCTCTGTTTCTGTTGGATGGTTATGAATGAGCTGCAGTGTGGACATACACTGTAGTGTAGAGTATGTTTCATAAAGCACAGGAGGTGGTCACAGACGTGATTACCATGGCAGCCACAGACTGCCTCTTTAATCACATTCTGTTGCTGGATTGATCACACCATGGTTTGCTCATACTTGGGGACATATGGATTATGACTAATCAATAAAAAAAAAATCACACACAACTTCCAATGCTTTTGATTAAGTGAATCATAGAAAAATACTGTTAGAGCTCCACAGTGAAAGCCTGCTTCATCTTCCTCTCCACCACCAGTCCTCTACCTCTTGATCCTTTACCATCTCCAGTGTCTAGGCTCTGGGAGCACATCTTGTAAGTGCTTATCAGCCCATGCTTGTCCTGGCATTATGTTGTCTGTAATACAGCTCCTCTAATGCTCCTTTGCTTGTATGTGAATTGAATTATAAGTGAATATCATGTCCCTTGATGGACATCTGTGTTTAAATGTCTTTGTCAATAGACAGATCTACTGTACTAATTCCTCCTTTTATGATTTGTTTTGTCTCATTTGTAGGATGTGGGAACAGCAGCATGAGTGGAGACATGTACATGGCAGGATATCATTCCATCACCAACATTGATTACTCGTCTGTGTGCATCAGTGCAATGAGCTGCAGGTATAAGGAGTGTCCCGGTATGACCTGGCAGCAGATGGACATATGCCAGCTCTCTTTCCCTGACGCCTCCTTTGACGTGGTGCTGGAGAAGGCAACGCTGGACGCCCTTATGGTGGAGGAGAAGTCTCCCTGGAGCATATCCCAGTCGACTGCCACCTTCATTCACCAAGCTCTGACTGAGGTACTGTTAATCGCTTAGCTTATTTATTTTATTTATTTGATGAGACAGGGACAATGCACAATTTTTACATTAACCTTAACAGGAGAGATGTACCAGGTTGTAGCATGAGTGCTAATTAGGGATGTCCTTTGATTTTGAGTATTTGCCGATACAGAGTCCCGATCCGATACTTCTATAAAACATTATAAAATGAACTAAGAGCAAAGAATAAGATCCAGGATGTGTGGGGATCAGATTGTATTGATTTCAATGTGTAGTATTTGGGCTGAACTTAGTGTGAAAAATCAACTGTCCAAAACTTTAATTTTATTAACTTTTCTAACCATACACCATCATTGTTGAAAATATTGACTTTTCACAGTATAGTTTTGGAATGTGTAACTTAGTAAACTTAATGAACTGGACAAAACAGGAACCAGACCAGAATTAGATCAGACCTGAGACTAGACTCTGCACAGTCTACAGTTTGTATATTTGATATTATATGGAAGCATGTGCATTACATTTGAAACATTTAGGCTCGTCTATGATATCCAAATAATACAAAATCTTATCAAATAAAAACGAGATGACAGAAACCCCACAGCCTCTCCCCCCGGCGACCCCCACTCCCCCGCACCACCACCACATCCACAAACCCACAGCGCAGCATGAGCCACAACATCGGTGCCACCGCTCAATAGACGTTTCATGCCGCTTTTCCTACCCTCCCCGCTAAAAGCGCCAGCTCCGTTGCACAACATGCAAAAAAACACCGCCTTGTGACGACGCCATCGGCCGCGCAGGTGTGAACACGGGCCACAGAACCACAGGTAACAACGCCCGAGCACGGCACGGCCCAAAAGTCCCAGCACCCAGTCGCGATAAGTGGACGTGCCTGAGCAAATCCCGCGCCTCAGAAAAACTGTTGTGTCCTGTGTGCACAGTTTGTTATATACGTATATTATTTATCCGATACCTGATCGGACCATAACGGCCGAGTTCGGATCGAGTTCACAGTCACGTGATCGGCGCCGATTTCCGATCACGTGATAGGATCGGGACAAACCTAGTGCTAATTTCCACCTGTAGTCCCTGGGCAGATTCATTGCTTGATTGTATTTAACTGACCTTAGCTATCAACTGTTCTTCATGGAGACCTGCAGCATGTTTTGGTTTGTATCTAATAAGGCTATGAAAGAAATGAGTCTATCAGTAATATAATTCTAACATTTTGAACCTTAAACTGCAGGGATATTACAAAGAGGGGAAAGTAATTTCGACTGACAAGGACCTCTAAATATTTAGAATACTTAGAAAATATGTTCTTAAGTGCTGTTAACATATAATAAACTTCATGAAACAAAAGCCAAAATGTTCCAAAACCAAAGCTGTTTTCCACTGCACACAGACTTGTTTCTGCCTCAGACAGAGCTACTCTGTGCTGCGACACTGCTACAAGACTTGATCTGTAAATGAGTGTGACTGCAGTGAAATGGGTAATAGAGGCACTTTACATTTGCACCTCGTCCACAGACCATCAGTTATCCATCACTGAGTGCCCTTCAGCTGCTGACTGCAGCACTAACCACCACTGTGTCAATGTGACAATAACAGTGTTTTGGCCATTAGCCATGCTTGACCTTGACACAGTAAGACAAGAGTTTGTTATGCCTGAGCTCACTCATGATGCACTGAGAGCTGCTTTTGTGAACAGACTGTAGGTGGTAACATTTTGTTCTTTAAACATTAATGATGTAGTGAATGAAGAGAAACGGTGCATTAGTCATTTATTCTAATGGAGCAGTGTGTGAGAGGCCGTGTTTGTAGTAAGTTGTGTTCTGGCCTTTAACTTGACAGTCAGTTATTTGTCATTGTAAGGTTGTGGTGGTTTTGATTGAGTAATGGATATGTGTGTTTGAGCAGAGAGCTGTATTAAACTAAAAAAAAACTTGGATGATAATATATTGATCTCTGCAGAATTGGCAGATTGCCATTTGGACTCTATGTTTTTATAAAATAAAAATTATATAACTTTCCATTTTCTACTACTAACTACTGTCACAGTGTTAAGAGACATGATGCATCCTAAAATTATAATCAGACAGATGGTATTTCTTTTCTAATCTGCCACGATAAGGAGAGCTTTAATGCCAGCAGCTTAAGTTTGACTGTGGAAGTAAACAAAGGCATTACACAGACAGTGAGTCAGGGATGGAGGCTGACAGACAGTGGCTCACATGCACACGTCCCAGTGAATGGATGGATGGTCCCGGTGTTTTCCTCTGACAGGAGGAAGTATTAAAGAAGGATCAGAGAGTGTGTTTGGGGTGCAGATGGGAGGATTTGAATCTCTTCAAAAGAACTAAGGCTGATCTCACGATACAGGCTTTGCAGATGGACATTGCAGTCAGTAGTTATTATTACCTTAAACTTAATTTCATGTCCCTGTCTCCCTTCTAAAGTGTTTATTATGTTTTGTCTACTTTCTCATAAAAAGAATTCTACCAAAATAAAATCTATATATTTTCTCTTCTATCTATCTGTCTATCTATCTATCTATAGATATAGATATAGATATATATTTTTATACATTATATAATTATATATAATTTTATTAAAAATTGCAACCAAGGTATGTATGTATTGGGACATGTAGTAACACTTAAATTCACAGTCCACAAGTCATGCTCATTTTGTAAAATGCCCTTGCCCTCTATCCCCACCCACTGGGATTAAATCAGAAGAACACAGAAGATTATCCAAAAGAGCAAAGTTATTCTCTTGAACGAGTCCTGCTCAGGTGGCTGCTGGGAGCTCTGTTGATGTTGTCCTGTTGAAGCACTCAGTCAACATCAATTAAAGGAAACCTACTCAGAATACTTTATCTGATTTCTCCAGAGAACCAATTAGAGAGAATTTTTTTCCCAGTCTAGAAGCAAACCAAGAAGCTGAAAAATCATTTGTTCAGAGACATCTAGTAATTACCATTAGAACTAAAAGTATTGTATTGCCTATTTATTTTATTTTTTTCTTGACCCATGCAGTTGAGTGCCTTTCCTGGCATAGTTGGTGCATATGGTTTACACACAGTAGTGCTCTAAGTGCACTCTTACCTGGAGTTTATACCAGGAGCTTCAGCTTCCTACATGTAGCGTAGGCGTATACTTCAAAGCGTCAATTTACACCAGAGGGAACAGCTGGTCCTGCAACGCTGGCCTTTATATATTCTCACATTTAAACACCAAACTATTTTGTATTGCTTACATATTCATTGTTGAGTGAAATAATTTGTTTAAAAGTATACAATATAAGTTTACAAAAGGCACGGTGCTTTGCATGGCAATAACAAGCCAGGGATGTGGTGCTCACATTAATTAGTTATATACCATTTAAGTTTCAGTGTCTTATGTGCCATGCGCCTTTCCCTTCATATGTTGTCCTTGGAAAAAGTATGGTTGACATTCTGAAGTGTATTATATTTACCTCCACAACTATAAACCTCATAGTCCAGTGTTTTTAGAGAACTTATTTTGAAAGGGTGTCAAAAGTTTATTTTGACACCAGGTGCTGTTTTCCTGTCTTTCCCCAGCTAAAAAAATCTAGACATGCTCCCTGGATGCTGTGAAATTAGAACTCAAACCTAATTTGAGCAACACGTAGCATAATTACACCCACTGGACGCTTGTGTGTCATTGTTGGTGTAGATTGTCTGACTAGTTAAAATGAAAAGCGATTCCTGCACATATGCTGCACTTAGGTTAGGTTAGGTCCCCAATTGTGCTGCTGTGATTATAAAAGTCGAAACATGACCTCCTGCATGCATTTAGAAATCTTGTTTGGATTTGAGAAATTAGTTTTTTCTAACATGCATGTAGATGGCATGAGCCTTAATGTATGAGCCATAAAGGTCATAGCACTGTGGTAATTTTCATCTTCCACTTCACTTCTTAACTCTCTCAGTGATTTTAGAAATAAAAAATGACCTGTCGTAATGTACCCAACCTTAGCAGCAGCACCACAGTGAAAATGAAAAGTTTGGACATTTGCCATCAGGAGGTCCTGACACTGTGAATGCCTCAGAAAATCAGACAGAAAGGGAAAAAGCTCTACACACCAAGACCAATACGGAGTCCCACTGCTGCGCTTCCCCAATGCTGTATGAATGTTTGTGAGGCAGTTATATTTTTTCTCTCTCTCTCTCTCTCTCTCTGTGTGTTGGCGGTCACGATTCCAGTAAGTTTATTTCCCTGTAGCTAAGCAGATGAACTCACTTCCCGCTTTCATCATACAAAACTGAAATAGAGCAAGCAGGTGTACATAAGTCAGTGGAGGTAAATGAGCAGTTATTGGGAACCTGTTTGTTTTATCTACAAATACCAAAAACTGCTGCAAAATGTTGACAAAACATTAATAAGTGTGGATCTGCGTAAGTGCAAAACAAAGGAGTGAAGACAAGAACAGGAACTGACAGAAAGCTAATGAGCAGTGTGCCAGTGTGAGAACGAAAAGAAGTGAGCTAGCAATGTAGAGCGCAATGGGAGGGAGGTAAGCTGAGCACACTACTGTAATCTAAAATCTAAAAAATCGCAATTAACTGTAACTTCCACATTAAACATAAAGTGGTCATACTGAACTCACAAGTGCGCCTTTCTACCTGCCTGATCATTCCTAAAGATTTACTGGAAATGGTGTACAATGGGTGTGATAACAACAGATCCTGGTTGTGTGTCAGTGGTAGACACAAACACACACACACACACTAATAAAAGCTCACCGTAGACACCACAATGCACTGAGCTGTGAAATGTATTTCTCAGGCTGACACACTCTATGAATCACTCTTACTGTTGCCATAGAGACGCTTTGGTTGAATATCTTCTTCTCAAAGTAACACTTTTTAATTGCTAACCTTTAGTTTTGTTTAAAGAGGTATGGACTTGTTTGATGCTTGTTTCAGGGACAAAATAATTTAGAAATATATCAGTTTTAGTTTCTAACTGTTTTGGCTGTGGAATGAGTTTAGCGAAAATTTCTAACTGGTCAAAGAGCACAGTCAGCAGAAGAACAGTGTCCCAGAGCTGTTCAGCATGCTGTGTGCGTTCAAGGGCACCAGCAGCCCTGACGAAGCAAGCCTTACAAAACTGTGAGATTAAAGTATGCTAATTCTGAGGGTTAAGTCAAAGCTGCAGTGAAAGGAGAAAAACAACAGCCATATTTGCTTTGCTGTCAGCAGAGGGTGATGTTCAGATTGGAGTTTTTCAGGTGATTGATTGTAGGCTACAAACTGGTGATGAAGCATTTTCAGCACTTCACAGATGTATGAAGCATTGTTTTTCATTATGCTTTATGTTATTGTTTTGTTTCTTTTACTTTATATATACTAACTTGTTTATTACTACTGTCACCATAATGGGTCAACTCAGAGCATGGAGTTATAGTGTCCAGTGCAACAGGTTCACTGATGTAGCTCTGTGGGTGGGGCTTCTAACAGAAAGTTCTGTAAAGCAGCATGTTCATGAGGGCTGGGCTTTGTGAAAAATATTATACAGGAGCGTGAGATTGACAGGCGGATTGGTGCAGCGTCTGCAGTGAACTGGTCTGTGCCCCACAAAGATCTACCAACTTTTAATTTGGACAATAACTAGGGCTGGGCTAAAAATCTATTAAACCGATTAATCATTTAAGGGCCAAAAAATTTGAAATTGCATTGAAAATGCAAGAAAGGCTGCTCAGTGCAGTCACAGAGCATCAACTCCTTTGAAATCAGTGTCGTCAAATTAAATGTTGGGGGTGTATGTTTAATGCAATACTTTGTTTTATCTCTTTCATAAAAGATTTCCCCAGTGGCGAGTGTGTTAAATATGATCACTGAACACAATCTTTTTTAGTTTTGAACAGTAGTTTGCAAAATGTTTTAGTAGCAAAGGGGGCAAAAAAATTGAAAATCGATTTGAAAATCACATTTTTTCTTTGAGAGAAAATCACCCAGCCTTAAAATAAACCCATGTTCAGTGCCACAGCTGTTACTCCAAAAGGAAAAGTAGATGGAAACCTTCTGGACTTGATACCTCATATATGACCCAGCCTTATGGTATGCAGTCCAGATCATCATAAGTGAGAGGCTTGTTTTTACTTTGAATGTTCATATTTGGTTGTTAAATAACAAAACATACCGTAGCCCTTTAATCCCCAGGAATCCCCACTTCTTGCTCCCTGTTATATTGAGAACAACACTTAGCTGTAAGTGTGAAGATGCTCCTGTGGTGACATCACACAGGTATAAATCGCACCAGGGACAGATTTATTGACACTGATTGCTTGTCACTGCCCCCTGCTGTGCACAGTACTTCCTGCTCCATTACGGGGAACCTGGGATGTGTGCTGAGAACATAACCCACAGGGAATATAATAATAATAATACAGGCCACAGTGATGCAGTACATGTGAATTGCTAGCTTTGTTTGTAACCAACTGGCGTTAAATTTGAGATGCACTACCAAAGAGGTGACGGCTATAAAAAAACAAATGGAAATGCTCTTTCTTACCTTAAGAGGATCGTCAATAAATTTTTAAATGTCCCATGCTCTGGGTGCATCATTTAAAAACAAAGCTGTGTATCTAAAATGATGACAGAGCAAATTTGGATCCACCTTTTACTATCTGGGCATACAGTTTCATATTTGACCCCCACTTCCAGATAGGGGCTCTAAAGGCTAAAATCTTGACAACAAAATTATTATGTTGTTGTGATCCCTCATCCTACATTCATACATTGACTTATTGTTCAATACTTGACAGATGGAACAATCATTTTTGGGAGTCATCTTGGGTACTTTTTCTTTGTATTAGTGGGAAGATTTAGATTATTTCTCTGTGCTATGATGAGGTTTGACCTGTAGATACATTAGATCATTATAGATACAATCTAACTAGTACGGTAAATGGTTTTCATTCTGCTATTTATTTACTGCAACTCACATTTTTAACAATATTGCATATATTTTTTGGAGGATAATTCTGCTTTAGGTTTGAATTCAGTATTATAATTTATATATTTCTTATTATATATTTCTTATTGTTTATCTATATTTACTTCAACAGTATATCACACTTCTAAATGTTTTATCATGACAAGCCCATAGACAACTGAACTGGTAGTATCTATTCTATTTTCATCTTTGCTTGAAAAACCTTGTCCAGTTGAGAACATTTGAAACCTTTATTACAAATTCATGTTCAGCCTGTGCATCTTTCCCCGGTGCTGTGGGTGTCCCATCTGTGCCCTGTGTGGCATTGGGGTTTGTGTGTGTTTGGAGGGTTCTTCTCTCCTCTCTAATGAAGTGAAAGTAGAGCAGTGGAGCGCACGTGACGGATGGAGAGCGTGGGTGATTTACTGCAGCCTGCGCATGTGTGGACAAGAAACAGTCAAGGATCAGACACAAGATTCAAAGTGTCATCCCAGGTTGCAGTGCACATTTTAGTTTTTCTGTGCATATCGCTGTGCATAGTGCGTTAAATACTTAGTTTGGTTGTGTATTTGTCTGTGGCGCTGTGTGATTGTCGGTGTGCCAGAGCTTCCCAGGCTCTGGAGATTTTCAGCTCTGCGTGATTCTCTACACGTGATTTATAACATTCTGCGCTCGGATTGGCAGATGGCCCACCGCGGACACTTTACCACCACAAACAAACACATATTTATTTCCTGTCTAACATGATGAGAGACTCTGAGTGAAATCTATGGCTTTTTATGATTTTGGAGCTCATTATGGTAAAATGCTTTCAGTGTTCAATGTTGGACTAGTTAAAAGATGTACTATTTATTGATTTATTTTTTTTATTTGAGCATCATTGTCCCTTCATAACAGTGAAGGCATTATGATTTCAGTGCACAGTACATAGCTGAGATGCACAAATGGTAGGTAGTAGGTAGAATATTAAAAAAAAAACTTATTCCAGAATTTAGTAGTTAGCTGCTAGTGTGCTATGTCTGCAGAATTTAATTACAATTTTGAATATATAGAAGTATAACACTGGTGACTAAAGCCAGCATGCAATTTAAATTAAATTAAATTACAGTAAATTATAAATTATAAAAGTAATTATATCTGAAAAATCACCTCAAACCTCTACATAGAAATGTCACAGTAATTGTTGACCAACTTTAATCTTGTGTCCTACTTGTCATAAATCATTTTTCCTATATGCGCACGGTTCACCTCACTCTCCCTCTCCTCTGTGCAGCCTGCTCTAATCTGATCCTGCAGTGTGAGCAGGGAAGTCCCGCGAGCCAGAGCCCCTCCTCCCCCCAATCCTTCAAACACGCAGTATTTTATGTTTAGCCAACTGTCCACTATAGGATATAACTCATACAGTAATGCTCGTAAATGGTTTGCCAGATGAAACAGGGCAAAATAATCTCACCAATGTCACTAGATTAGGTTTTAATGCATGCACTTAATGTTCTAATACATACAAACACTGGCCGTGAAGGGATGCTGCAATCAATAATAACAACCACAAGGGGCAGTTGCTTTCTATTGAATATTTAGCCATTAGACTTTGTGGTACAATTAATAAAGCATTTATCTCTGCACTATTGATAATTTACAGCTGATGTCATCAACATTTCCTGGGGGTGTGGTGCTAACTGAAAGCACTATTTTGTTAGAAGCTCTGTTACTCAATTTAGACTTAATCTGAGCTTCATTTGAACACAATCAGACAAAAACTGTAAGCTACTGCAGCCTACAGTTTATCTGTAAGTCACTTACACCTTTTTTGTCAAATCAAACACCTAAAAAGGACCATGAATGCTCATATTCATCACAGGCTCCTGAAAATTAGTTGTTTAAATACATTTTTGCATTTCAGTTTTGTATTTGTATTTATATCTTAAAACTTTTTGTCTGTGTTTGCTAACGTGTGCATTGTGTCTGAAGTGCTGAACATTCTGTCAGTAGATACATGTAGCACACCTCCAGCATGATATCACTGCAAATTATTAATAGAGGATTTTAAGTCCAAACTTATTGAGTTATATGGCAAGAGCTAATTGCTATAACTAGCTACTATCTTCAAGTTATTTTGAAATCTTTCAGAAACTTTCCACAAACTTACATGACTTCTTCTGGATGTTCTCACTGAACCATTTCTACCAATATATTTAGTTCAACCTGTATTATTGAGTTGTCTTTACATAAACTGGTAGTTGCAGTAGATGTAAACATAAATAGACAGGAATGTGAGAGGCGCGCACAGACACAACACACAAACACCCGCCCACCCTGCAGATCGCCGTTGCCTCGACGACTGGTATCGACTACAGAGCACTGTTCCTATGGAAACAGTGGATGCCTAAAGGAGGAAGATCATTAATTGGAATATATATGAGAGAGGGATGAGGAAGACAGGGGACAGGAAAGGATAATGAGAGAGTGTGGTCAGAAAGCCCTCCAGAAAAACTCTGGCCATTACACACATACATTACAGTGTTATTTTTCAATGTGCTCTCTTCAATTATCTCAAAGTGAAAAATCCATACTGCATACAGAGTGAATCACTCATGCATAGAGGTGTCTATTTAACCAGGAAAGATGTGATAAACACAGCTGCTGGTAAACAGTGAGGGGAGAAATACAAAGGGGATCCATATTTGGAGGATATGAGGCAAATCAATCTGGGTCATAGTGAAGCCCTTAAAGAAGGTTAGTAGACTACACAGATCTCCCTAGAGTCAGAGGCTCTGGGTGAGGTGTGCAAGTACATGATGTGTCCTGCTTTTCGGAGAATTTAGCCTGTTCAACTTTTTTTCCCCTCTACTTTCAGAAGTGCATAGGCGACAACCAAACATTCAATGTACAGTGAAGTAGCTCTGAACAAGAGGAGCTGTGATGGCAGCCAATAGGACATTGCATTTACAAATTTAAAAGATGATTTCAGATACTTTTTTGTTTTAGAGGAGACTAGAGAACAACATGGCAACATCTTACTTAACTAAATAAAAGTCAGTGATCTGTTTCCCACTGTGATTTGTATAGTGACTATAAGAATAAATTGATTCCTGTCTTGACAGGCTTTTCTATTTTTCATGGTTTGGAACTGGCACACAGTTCTCATGACTCTATTTGGCTAGTTCTCGTTTGTGCCACTAAATATTTCTGAAACAAAATGAATTATTGTAAAGATCAAAATCAATGCTTGGTTGTTCAGAGTGCATATTTTCATTTCAAACTGAAGGAAACCAATGAGCAGCAATAAAGCCTGGCTCATAAAAATAATAGATTGTAGTTCTACATTACAAGATCTGCTTTGTATCCTCAATGTTGTTGCAGTATCTCCACTCTGCTTCTTCCAGCTCCCTCCCTTGTCTCTCCTGTCTTTTGTCCTTCGATTACAGCCTTAGAAAGCAGGGGAATCGATAGCAGCACTTAAATAGAGGCTTCTTTAAATCACAGCATTGTATAAGTAGGAAGGAAGACTCTGCCTGCTCCAAATGATTTAGTTTTATTGTGAAATTTTAATTGTAGCAAAACACCATTTAGTACGACGGAGTATAAGGGTCAGATTAAAAAAAAAAAAAAAAAAAAGCGCTACGAGAATAAAGTCGTAACATTTTGACATTAAAGTCGTAATATTATGAGAATAAAGTCGAAGCCAGAAAAAGTCGTAATTTACGAGAATAAAGTCGTAATTTTACGAGAATAAAGTCGTAATTTTATGAGAATAAAGTCGAAGTTAAAATAAAGTCGTAATATTATGAGAATAAAGTTATAATATTACGAGAATGAAGTTGTAATAAAATCAAAGTCAAAGTGAAAAATGCGGCAGAGGAAGAACCTTGTTTTTCAATATAAAACTAAAAATAAGAAAACGAACAACAATTTTCTTCATTATTTGCGCCTCCGGACTGAACCAGGATGAAACCAGGACTAAACCAGGACTAAACGAGGTCCGAGACCAGACCGGGACTATGACCAGAAGTTAGACAAGGACTGAGTCAGGGACCAAGACTGAGACCGGGATCAAACAAGAACTGAAAATGGTTCAGTCCTGGTTCAGTCCGTATGCGGCGCAATATTCCCACTTCGCATTTAAAAGTCACGTAAACGCCATTTCCCATTTCCGTGATTTAAACCAGGACTAAACTAGGATTAAACCGTTTTCAGTCCTGGTCTGGTCCCGGTCTCAATCCTGGTCTTTCTGGTTTGGTTCCAGACTTGATTTAGTCCTGATTCAGTCCTTGTTCAGTCGAATGAACAAATGATACACGGATTCTTCTCCTTTAGAAAATGCTCCAAATTCTCCATTCTCCACTCGTTCATACTTTCCGAGCAGCCTATATTCTCGTAATATTATGACTTTATTTTGACTACGACTTTATTCTCATAAAATTACTACTTTATTCTTGTAAGTTTACGACTTTATTCTCGTAAAATTACGACTTTATTCTCGTAAAATTACGACTTTTTCTGGCTTCGACTTTATTCTCATAATATTACGACTTTAATGTCAAAATGTTACGACTTTATTCTCGTAGCGCCAGCATGTTTTTTTTTTATCTGACACTTATAGTCCATCGTAATTTAGAAATTGTAGGTATTTTACTATATTTTATGCATTAGGGATGGGACATGATCTCTTCCTATGTGTTTTTGATTGGTCAGAATGGGAAGTGCTGGTTTTGCAATTACAGGAAGCAAATTAATAAAAAATTGTGGGGCTGAAATTATTAACTGGATTGTACAATTGTTTTATTATAAATTGTGTCTAAATCTCATCTTGTTTCATTCTCGTTGATCCTATCTCATCCCACCCCATCATGCATGTTTTTACTTCAAAGTACATACAGGGAAAAAAAAATCAAACAATGCAAGATAAATTGGTATCTATCTCATTTTGAAATATGCACATGCATTGCATAGTACTTATTTGACAGTATCTAGCTTTTATCCTAGAAAAGACAAGTGTAAAATAAAACTAGTTTGACAAGACAAACTTCAGTGTGACATAACAGACTCTCAATGCAGCCTGTTATGCCCAGTACAGTGCATGCACAGACTGGGCCGCAGTGGGCAGAGCATTAGACGTGTTTGCAGAGGCATTCATGTGTGTATGTTGGGAGTGTTTGGAGATGGATAGGGCTCGGCTAACTGTGAAAACTATGCCTCTCCACTCAACAGATCAATCAAGCCCTGTCACTCCCCCTCTCTTCATCTCTGCTGCCCACTGGACCTTTTACTGCGCGTCCCGGGTCAATGGCTACACCTCGTGATCTGCTGCAGTCCGCTCCCACAGCTCACAGGAGACACTTAAATGCCATTTTCTCTTCTCTGGCACAGGTTCACATGCAGTTAATGCTTGTTCAGTCTCAAGTGAGCCAATCGACCCTCCTCTGTTTTGGGCTAATGGATACAACAAACGTCTAACAACAGTCAACTCCACACTGATTTAGACTCCTGGGTCTTAACCCATTGTCTATAAAAAGTTTTCTTGGAAATACAATCCATCTTGAAGTGTGAATGTGACTTGCTTTTTGCTGGGACAGTGTTGGGAAGAACACTTTGAAAATGTATTTAGTTGTAGAATTCATTAAAATGTTCTCTGCAAAGTATTCCGTTACATTGTCCAATCAGAGTACTGTATCCAGAGTACTTATAATACTTTCACATTAACTTGCATTATATTATAATGTAAAAATGAATAAAATAACATGTTTGTTCTACTACTTGTAATACATGTATTTATAAACTAATAAAAGAAGGATGCGGAACACCCATTGAAGCCTAAGTAGCGTAATCAAATACTACCATATACAATTTCTTTTTTATGTTAGACAGTACTGTGTATTCTGAACACCACCAAATGTGCAACATTACTGGAATACAGTTCTCCAAATTAGTATTCTAAATACATGTTTTTAATATGTTTTTAGTTTCTTCCTATCACTGTGTGAGTCACAGTGCTGCCGTTTTTCAGAAAGAAATTTTAAATTTAAATACATTTATTAACAGTGTCTTGACTGCGCCATCAGAAGTGGTCTTGGTCTGCAGCAGTCTGTCTCTCCCTAAAGTTGTTCAGAGAAGGAGCTGTGTGAGCCTTTGTGGTGCAGTTATGATCAGTTGGCAAGTGGTTATAATGTTGTGCCTGCACTGCAGTGTGAGTTGCGTAATGTTATTTTCATATAGAAAGTTAAACCTGTATTTTTGGGATCGGTGCTGTGGAGTTGGAGGTAATTTTGCTCAAGGGCTACAGGATCACTAACAGTGGGTGTTTTAAGACATTTAAACCATACTTTATTTACACGTGGGAAGCATAATGTGGTTTATTTTTCAGCATAGTTTCAACCAGAGGGAAGATGCACACAGTTTGAAAATCTATGTAAAGTTTTCTTTAAAGTACTTTTACACACCTTTGGGCTAGAATGTAATGATGACAGAGAGATATTCTAGTGAGAAATCAGACCCTTAACATTTGGGTTGTAAACTAATACACATCCCCTGGTCTGATTACAAAAGGCTCTTGTAAAACTAGCAATCATAAGGTGTCAGTAATCAAGATCCACCTTCAATAGATCGCAGTCTCTTGCACTGCACTAGTATTGGTTGATATCGACTGTCAGCAGATGTTTAAAGTTGTAGCATCTGAATCCGTATTGGAACTGAAAATGCTGGATTGGTGCATCTCTACTCTTTACAAATGACATGGCTAAGCAAAATAGTAAATGAGCTCTTGTCGATTTGTGCCCTCCTTGTAATCTTGTGCCTCCTGAAACCCCTCATGTTCTGGGCCGTGCAGCTGCCAGATGTGCAGAGATTTGCCTGGAGAACATCTGGCCTCTATACTACAGCACAGAAACACAATTATGCTGAACTGTTATGCGAATGACACACAATCTACTACACATTCACTAAGTTAGGCCTGAGTGCTAGAAGCTGGCGAAGGGCCTATTAGTTTCGCAGAGCGATGCAATACTAAAAGTAGCCGGGAAGTAAACTGATGTGAAGTGAGTTGCCCATAGTGACCAAGGACCCTCGCCATGACACAGGAATTTCCAAAAATCCAAACATTTCAAAAAATCAATAAAATGGTGCATCAGCGCCCCCACACAAGAAAAAATTGCATGCCAAAATAAAAAAATCATGACATTTTTTTATTATGCCAATGCCGTCTGCTCCACCAAGGGTCAGCAATATTGTATTAAACTTTTCAAAGCATTTTCTGTTTTTCTTTGGTAGTTGGAGTCTCACTGAAATTGCCCCTGACATCATCCACATAATCACACATGTAAGTGACACTTAGCATGATACAAAGAGTGTTAAAGTCCCCATATTATACTATTTTGTGATCTATGTTATATCGTTGTTTCCTTATAAAAACATACTTGTAGTTTTGTCTTGTTTCATTCACACATGTTTAACTCACAAACCCTGCACATTTACTGCAAAATCCATCCATCCATCCATTTTCGTCCGCTTATCCGGGGCCGGGTCGCGGGGGGGAGCAGCCTAAGCAGGGACTCCCAGACTTCCTTCACCCCAGACACGTCCTCCAGCTCCTCCGGGGGGACCGCGAGGCGTTCCCAGGCCAGCCGAGAGACATAGTCCCTCCAGCGTGTCCTGGGTCTTCCCCGGGGCCTCCTCCCGGCGGGACATGCCCGGAACACCTCCCGAGGGAGGCGCCCAGGAGGCATCCGGAACAGATGCCCGAGCCACCTCTACTGGCTCCTCTCGACGTGGAGGAGCAGCGGCTCTACTCCGAGCTCCTCCCGTGTGACTGAGCTCCTCACCCTATCTCTAAGGGAGCGCCCAGACACCCTGCGGAGGAAACTCATTTCGAGCGCTTGTATCCGCGATCTCGTCCTTTCGGTCACTACCCAGAGCTCATGACCATAGGTGAGAGTAGGAACGAAGACTGACCGGTAAATCGAGAGCTTCGCCTTTCGACTCAGCTCCCTCTTCACCACAACGGTCCGATACAGCGACCGCATCACTGACTCGGGGTCTTACTGCAAAATTACCCTGCAAAATACTATTTCACCTTGTGATGTCATGTGGTGATACAGGAATTGCTCTGCTGTGGTTTTTAAACTCCATACATCGTCTCTACAATCATTTGGATAATTTCATCCCTGGAAGTGCCAATCTCTACTGAACTCAAGGTAAAAGGTAATTGCTTTAGATTGATGATGAGATGTAGACAGCATTAGTCAAACATGTGAATGAAACAAAACACAACGTCAGGTATGTTTTTGATGAGGTATCAACATTATAGCATGGCTAAAAGACTTTGACGTGTGGCTATTGTTCTGCTTGTGGAAAATATTCTCAGTTTCTTGCTGACTGTCAATTTCAAAGGGGAGGCAGTTGGATCATCCAGACTTCCCTCTCCCTGGACACTACAGAAGATTTGTGAAATGATGCCACAGCCAAATTACTCTTGCTAGGTGAATTCAGTCAGACAGTCTTGTCACTGGAAACTTAACTTGATTTAAAAGTTTTGCAAGTAAATACAGGACAATGGTAGACAGAGGGTAGGTGAAAACATTTGTAACATCAATATTTTAAAGAGGAGGTATTATTCAAAATTTATAATGTTCCCTCATCAGAAACTTGCTTGAATAAGTTTTAGATTCATCCATGCATGTTTGAGTAATCTAGTGATCTCTCCCGGGCCCTATTCCTTATGGATAGCAGTAGAGCCTGACCGATATGGATTTTGTTGTGGCCGATATGAAACCGATATAAAGTGAGTTGGAGCTCCCGATTGCCGATATAATCGGCGATATATTTAGTGATGTAAAAATTCACTGTAAATCTTGAATTGTTTATATGCATAAATGTGGATCATTCACATGTCTATTCACAGCTCATTTATATATCAATGCTGGTCCAGTAGCAAATATACGGCCAATGTAGTCACTTTACAATAGGCCAATAGAAAACAGTCTGTTTATGTGCGGGAACTACAGCAGCTAATCGCTAATAACAAATAGCCAAAACTAGCTTCAAAGTCGATGTATTTCCAACACTCACCGCTCATACAGGCTCCTCCTCACATCACAAGTCTGCACTAATAAAAATCCTTTTAATCCAGACTCAAACCGATTATCAGTAAAAAGAATATAATCTCAGTGTTGCGCACCGCCATGGGTGTAAACAATAGCACGTGAGTGAAGTGACGTGACTCTGGTGGTGTGTTCAGGGACAGTACAGACTCAGACACAGACAAATTACACCGCAGATAAATACTGATGCGGAGCCACATATGAGGACATTTATCTGTCTGTAAATTGGATTAAATGAACATAATGTAGAGAGTCTAAGCTTTATAACGAGGTATAACATGCCCACGTGAAATATCAGCCCATATCAGCAAGCATATCGGCCGATAGGTGATATGTCTTCAGGTACCCATATCGGCCGATAATATCAGCCAGGCGATATATCGGTCAGGCTCCAGATAGCAGTACGATTATTTTCAAAGCTCAGCCCACAAGCTTATGTCACAAATGCTCCCACACTGCTATTTTCCATAAATATACAAAAGCAGGATATAAAATAAGACACTACAACTTCACCAACCTGATGGTGATGTGCAGTAGTATCATTAGCCGATGCAATGTGATAGTGCACTGAAGAGGGAGTGAATATAGCATTTTCAAAAGGATAAAAGGTTACATGGTGAATACCCCAACCCCATAGATGTGTAATACCCTCTTTTTAAGGATTGTTTTGTTTAGTAGTAGTCTTTTAAGGTTTAAGGAGTTTTTATTAAGGAGCATCAGTTTCCCCAAAGTCACTGCATCACTAGACTAAAGTATGTTTTATTGTTTATGTGTCTGCAGAGTCACATCTTTGACTTCATCATATTTGTTATGTTTTCTCTGGTGTCATACATTAGTGTTGTGGAGGGTGCTGTTGACTTTGCATTGCTCCTTCTCAGTGTCTGACTGCCAAAGACTTTCCAGTGTTTGTGTGTACATGTGCCGGCTCCCATCTGTCCTCCGCTGCTCTCTGCCACTCAGGGCCCATATTGTCTGAACACCACACACTGCAGGGCTGCTATCTGACAGCACTTAAATAGACTAACACAACCGGCCGCGCACCAACTCCAGCCAGGGAAGATTAGAGACAAGATGAAGACCTGAGGAGGAGGAGGGGCTGATGGGAAATCAAGTGCTGTGCCAAGGTTGGCCAGTCTGTCATTTCTGGGAACTGTTTTCAAATTTTATATCATATTTCAATTCCAGTGCTGAAATCATTATGTTTCCGTCTTCCCTAAAGCTGTCAACAAACGGGATTTTTTTTATTTTTATTTCTTAGCATCCGATTTATTTCTAAGCATATCTGTTTATAATATGACCAACCTAGCTGCTATTAGCAACAGAAGAATGAATAGAGCATAAATCCTTGTTTGGCTTTGGGCATCACTGTGCTTATGTAATGTTTGCTTTGCACGGCCATCAGCCCAATCCCATGAATGTCAATGATCCCACTCTCTCCCTCTATCCAGAGTACAGTTGTATTTTAACATGACTAAATCCCATGAAATCTCTCTAATGCAAAGTAAATGTAGTTTTTGTAATTGTGTCATTGCTTATACCAAAGTTAATTAAAATATTTTCAAAACTTTTTCTGTTTTTGTTTTGATCCATTACAATTTTTTTCAATAAAAACAAATATGATTTCTGTGTTAATTTCATGGATTTAAACAAGGCAAAACAGTTTAATTTTTTCCTCCAAAGTCTAAACCACATGCATTTACTGACACAGGATTGGCTGTAATATTCATTTATCATTTTATACAGGTGGATCGTGATCTGATTAATTATAGAGCCAAACGTTGATGCTAAAAAAGATATGAGCTTTAAACAGGAACCTTCAGCTTAACTCGGGAGTCTTTTTTTTTTCTTCTTCCATGCACACTTTTTCCCTCTCACCTCACCGGCAGAAGAAAAAAAAAAAAACCACCACTAACTCCTGAATCTCTTCCAGGCCCTGTTTCCATAGCAACAGGTTACCATGGAAACTAGGTGACAGTGCAGTGCATCCCGTCTGCTTATCGGCAGGGAGAGGTGCAAGAAGTTTGTTTTCTTTTCTTCATCTTCTGCTTATAAAAATTAACTGTTTGATGAAAAGAAAATATAAATAGTTTGAACATCCACTGTGTAACCATCTTTTTTCCCCAGCTCATAAAAAACAGAGATATTCCGCACCAGATTATGGCAATAATATATAACAGCTGGTTTCCATCTGCAGTCCCTGATTTACAGAAATAAATTATACAATTTAATTACATTCAGTCAACTTTCTGACCCATACACACACGTCATATAGCATCACAAACGTACAATACAACCACATACCTTAACAATAAGCATTAGGTATTTTCAATCTTGAGTCAGTCTTATAAAATATATATTAACCTACCATTTCTACCTACTCACTCTTACATCCTACTATGGTCTGACTAGTAGGGCACAATGAAATACATACATTCAGATGCAATTATCCAATATCATATAGACTTTTTTTTTACTTTTTCTTAATGCATTGATATTTTCCCACTTTATATTTTATATGACTGCAAAATACAGCAGTGCCAGTAAATAAATAAATCATTTGTACATTTTCCTTTCTCTCTGTTAAATACGTGGCATGCCCTACTTTGTCTGTCTAATGTTGGGGTAGTTCGCTGTAGTCGCGTGCACACTGAGAAATCTATGTGCTTGAAATAACAATACCACAGCTTTCCAAATGATGCAATTATACAGAAATGGCAAAAATGGACCTCGGCTTTTATGTCGCTTCAAAGTCAGATCCCACAAAAAGAAAACAATAAGGCTAAACAATGCAGCTCACGTGTCACTATGGTTACGGTTTGTGGAGCACCCCTTAATTGCAACTGGCTGAAAATATCTGCTAAGAATTTCCTATTTAATTTTACATACAAATGCAAAACATATTTCCATTGGATTAATAAAATGTATTAAGATGCCTCTATGCTGTCATTCAGAGATAGTGGGCAAAAAGGGAGACGCTATGACAAACAAACAAGCAGAAGGTGTGATAGTGATACACTGTGTTACTCTACGGCTAAGATGTATCATGATCTGTTACTAGCAATGTTAAATCGATTTTTATGTCAATATGTTTAGATGGGAAATTATACAAGCAGTGACTCAGTGTGTGCAAAAAGTAAACATCAAAATAAAAAAATGGAGCTGTAAGAAGATGTGCTGTGCCCTCAAACTGGAGTGCTATAGTGTATTGTTTATTGTTTATGGGCAAAAGATCAATAGATTCAAATAGTCAATGATAGAGAGAGAGATTTACAGCCAATCTTCTGTAAGTACAAGCTTTGAGTTCAGATTTTGGAAGAATACATTTGCATATTTATTTTTAAAATACATTTTATAATTTTTTTTTTACATTTCTAAAAATATTATTTAGGATTGAAAGCCTATGTATATATTTTGATAAGAAAAAACAAACCAAATGAATCATTAAAAAATTGTAGAATCAGTAAATACAAGGAGAAAAATCATAATCCATTTTTGGTCACTGCTGTGCCTTGGGAGAAGTCTGCTAAAGCTGTACTTGTCTTAATTTGTTGTGTTGAGGTTTCTGAAACTATTCAAACATTTTTACACACTCTTTCAATATACATAGATAGATGGTTGGATGGATAGGTGAATAATTAAATGAGATTTTGTCACATATTTTTTTAAGTGATGATGTAAGAGAGATGAGTTTGGTTCTTTTAATTGGACCACTGAACCTCTACATTTGGCCTGCAGGATGAACCACTGTAACAGAAATAGCTCACAAATAATATCAAAAGTCCACCACTACTTTATGCCAGTCACATGAATACAGAGCATCTCCTGAATTAGATGTGACATTTTCAGGTTGGACTAAGCAGCTTGGTAAAAAATAAAAGTGAAAAAAGGGACCAATGTTGTCAACAGAGGATGATTTTTTATTTTTCTTTCAGACTTTGAGGTCCAATGTTACACTGTAGCTTTGATGCTGTTGGCGAGATGTAAAGGGATTTGTTTTATCCATCTGGGATTAGTCTTGGTGAAAAGCACTGATGTTGTTTTAATGTTCATAGAAACTGTACTTACTATTGTACTATTGCACTGACATTCTACTTTAATGGTATACTTTACTGTCTCTGAAGGAAAACGGGTTCTCTGTATCTCAGCCATCCATCACTGCTGCTGGGACTGTCTGTGAGGAGCAGTGGGTGACCACTGTGTGTGTCCAGATGTTGAGCTTGGCTTGGTCAGGAGCCAGGAGCTGGAGGATTAACATTGTGTTTGTTTTAGGCTGAGGTGGGAAATCTGTGTGCTCAGAGGAAACCCAGAGAAGGACAATAGAGGTTCCACCAGAGAATCAAACCGAAGCCCTAGCCACTCTTTTAACAAAATAAATATTTTCATGACAAAGTCAATATTTCAGTTCACACCATACTAATTACATGATATTACAATACTAATAATACATTGTGGTGATACTTGTATTCCCTAAAAACACTTGAGTGACTTTGCAGAACATTATTTAGGAGTTAATCTTCCTAACAGACTGACTCAGTGTTGTGATGATGTGTCCCACCCCTTCATCTATGACTCACTACTGCTCCGTAAACATGGCTCCAGACTCCACGGGGGTCCGGACTCCGGAGCAGTGGAGTTGGAACCACTTTCGGACACACGTATGAAACCTTGTTAAGACAAGATCAGATGAGTGCAGTGGCAGGGGAAACCCATCCTCTTTAATAACTCAGGCCCTTTGAGTGGCAGGTGCAACACCTCCGGGACAGGCTGCATGCACCTATCTGAGACATCATGCTGCAAATCAATCAACAACACACAAAGCACCCTGGCAAAGACTGGCAACAGATGAAGCCTCTTTAGAGTATATTAGGTGGGGTCAAAAAATAAGCTGATGTACTATCTTTCAATATTATAAATGGACTTTCAGACTGTTGTAGTGAAGAAGGAGCTGAGTTTGAGACACAGCGCTCAAATCAGTCTACATCATCATACGCTCACCTGTGGTCATGAGCTTTGAGTAATGGCCGAAAGGAAGCAAAAGGTCATGGATACAAGTTTCCTCTGCTGGACGCTCCCTTAGAGATAGCGTGAGAAGTCACAGGAGGAGCAACTCCATAGAACTGGGTCTAATGTTTTTTATCTAATTACCTTGTGTTTTGTGATCTGTTCTTTATTTTGTGATCTTTTCTGTACATAACTTTAGTAAATTTGTCTTTCTCTGTAGGTGTTCAGCTGCATTGGTGGAGTTGTTCTAACTAATTCAGGGTAATTTCATGAAGACCACCATTTTCTAAATCTGGTGCAACCGCAGATTAATCAGTTAGTGAAATAATCAATGAATACAGTCTGGACCATGCACAGACAAAAGAGATTTATATTAAGAAAGGGCTCTAAATAATTAGATTTGATCATCCAGTTTGATGAAAAATGATCATTTGTTTCTGCCCTGTAGGATTAGCATACATTATATGCCTTTTTTGTTTAGGTAATCTGAATATCTGTTATAACTACCTTCATGGTCTTGTTCACGCAAACTACTTCTAAAATATCGTAGTCCAGACATGCGCCCATACTCCAAATTAAATTGCACTCAGGTAGATTAAACATATTACTTTAGCCTTTTGAGGGCAAGACTATCGGGTTTTAGAGTTTATACGGTAGGTCACAATGCCTAACAAGAACATTTTATTTTATTATTTTTATTATGAACTCTGTGAACTTGGTGCTCAGTTTTCCTGTTGTATTCCTCCACCTCTTTCAAAATGTAGGTGTGTCTGATATTTTTGTCCATGATCAAAACTGCATTTCTCGTTCTGCATCTTTACAGTAGGTCTTGGAAAGGTTACATTCTGCTGATATCTGAAATCCTTGTGTTCTCTGCCACTCAGCTAGAAGCTTGTGGGTTATATTCTGTGTCCTGCCGTATCCATAGTTGTTAATATGCTGCAGATTCTTTTTGGTACAGCCCAGCTTAGAGAGTATACTTGTTAAGTAATTCCTGTTTTCTGCTTTACCTTTTATGCTTTGTCATTATGTTGTAAAAGGCACAGTGACTATAAGATCTACTAACGCACACAGTGTTGAAACACATTGGTTGCCCAGATGATTTTATTTTACTTTTCCCAAAATACAAAGAGTGCCTCACATCATTGACCTCTTACGTTTTAAAGGTACTTTGTAGGTTTTAAGAGATTTCCCAATGTGAATGAAATTATGCTAAAACAATACTATGTATGAAGATATAAAATTACTTAGCCTCACACAGAATCCAGCACAATACTTCCAGTACTTGTGTCTGTCTGGACATGTGATGGTGTACACTTTACACCATGTGATCTATGAGCCAGTGTTTCCCTGTGCTGTTTTTAGCTGCAGATTTATGAATGGACGGCAGGATGTTCCAGAAGGCTGTCCTGTCCCCTTTTGGGTGCCCAGGAGACCCTCTCAGCAGACCGGCATACTGGCCCAGTTACTTCTACACTCACCCTAGCTCTTCTCTGTCACTAGCAAACTCCTATCTCTAGCACACCACTCAATCCAACTCATCAAATCAACAGATTTTATTGAATAGTCCATTAAATTACCGGTAAATGATTTTTTGCATGAAAATTGCATTGACAAACCCAGTTCAGAATGTGTGTGTTAATAAAAGTTTTGGGTGTAAATAAAGATGGCTACAATAAAGTCATTAGCCAGTCTCTGCTAATGCAAGTCTGGCCCACTCATTGTTACTGGATAATTGCAGAGGAGGAGTAGTGAAGGTTTGATAAGAGTAATAAATGTCCTGGGCTGGTCTTAAATTTAGAGGCTGTGAAAAGAGACCAGCCAAAAGGAGGTAACCACTCTCCCTGGTTTTGACTTGTGTCCTTAAGCCAATAGAATTAAAACCATGCTTTGTTCTGGTTTTGAAATGGCTCATATTTATGTGTGCTTTGAAACTATTGTGTCTAAGCAACATCCCTAATTAATTTACTGATCAGGCATTACATTATAATCACTTCAAACTGGAGGTCATGTTTTCAATGCAGA
Organism: Boleophthalmus pectinirostris; assembly: GCF_026225935.1. NCBI lineage: Eukaryota > Metazoa > Chordata > Actinopteri > Gobiiformes > Gobiidae > Boleophthalmus > Boleophthalmus pectinirostris. The sequence goes on from NW_026571095.1 coordinate 14,901,501, forward strand.
CCTATTAAAACACTTTAATGTGTGACGACATTTAGATCAAATTTACTACCCAACTGTACATTGCGTTTTTGTAGCTTTGTGGTCTAAAACATTGTGCTTCTAACTATGGTTAAGCTCTGTCTCTGCATTTTACACTTGACACGGTTCTTACAAAAGTGAACTGTTTTAATGACATTTTAAGTTTAAAACACCCATATTATATGTTTTGTTATCTATGTTATACTGTTCCCTCATCAAAAACATAGTCAGAATTGTGTTTTGTTTCATTCACATGTGTTTTGTTACATTCACACAAATCCTGCATATTTAGGCAGAGTTCTTCTCTCAAACAGAACAGAGCAAACACTCTATTCAGCCTTCCTCCACTGTGTTTTTAATCTCCATACACCTTCACTAGAATCATTTGGATAATTTCATCTCTGGAACTGCCAAACTCTAATGAACAAAAAGTAAAATGAAGCGGTAGTTTCATGACATCACAAGGTGCAATAGAGCATTTTGAGCTTTGGGGGTGTTGATAGACTAAAAATAAAGGATTACTCAAACATGTGTGAATGAAACAAAACACAACTCCAGGTATGTTTTTGAGAAGGTATCATGGCTTAAAGCTCACAAGAATCCATTCTGTTCAATAGGATCTTTAAGCATTGTTCAGTACATTAGTTTGTTTGAAGAATACAATCACACAGGCCAGCCAAATCTTCTTGCATGTGTTATCTGTTGCATAGCCCACCATGGTAAAGTGTACTACTAAAGTCTAGTCTCTATTATTATAAATCTATTGCTTCTATTGAAAGCTTTCAGGAAAAGGCGTAACGTTCAGTTGAATACTTCAAGCTGTCACAAATACAGAAAATGCTGATAAATCAAACTCTTTCCAAATCCAGCTAGAATAGAAAGCACAGACATGTTTTCCATTCACAAATGTACAAAGCGTCTACTCTTTTTATAAACAAGTTTGTATTTCTTCTAAAAAGACAATATCAGCATGGCCATGTTTATTTTGATTCATTTGGGTTCTTTATTTATTTAATTATTCATAACAAAATATACAGTAAAATGCCTGCCTATACTCAACAAAAGTAAAAGGTAGCTGCAGCATGTCGCTTCATGACATCACCAAGTGGAACAGAGCATTTTGGGCTTTGTAGATAAACAGACCAATAATATTGGATTACTTAGACATGTGTGAATGAAACAAAACATAACTCCAGGTATGGAGCTTAAAGTTCACAAGAGTCCATCCATCCATTTTCGTCCGCTTATCCGGGGCCGGGTCGCGGGGGCAGCAGCCTAAGCAGGGACTCCCAGACTTCCTTCACCCCAGACACGTCCTCCAGCTCCTCCGGGGGGACCCCGAGGCGTTCCCAGGCCAGCGGAGAGACATAGTCCCTCCAGCGTGTCCTGGGTCTTCCCCGTGGCCTCCTCCCGGTGGGACATGCCCGGAACACCTCCCGAGGGAGGCGCCCAGGAGGCATCCGGAACAGATGCCCGAGCCACCTCAACTGGCTCCTCTCGACGTGGAGGAGCAGCGGCTCTACTCCGAGCTCCTCCCGTGTGACTGAGCTCCTCACCCTATCTCTAAGGGAGCGCCCAGCCACCCTGCGGAGGAAACTCATTTCGAGCGCTTGTATCCGCGATCTCGTCCTTTCGGTCACTACCCAGAGCTCATGACCATAGGTGAGAGTAGGAACGAAGACTGACTGGTAAATCGAGAGCTTCGCCTTTCGACTCAGCTCCCTCTTCACCACAACGGTCCGATAGCGACCGCATCACTGCCGAAGCTGCACCGATCCGCCTGTCAATCTCACGTTCCGTCCTTCCCTCACTCGTGAACAAGACCCCGAGATACTTGAACTCCTCCACTTGAGGCAAAGACTCTCCACCCACCCGGAGAGGGCAAGCCACCTTTTTCCGGTCGACAACCATGGCCTCGGACTTGGAAGAGCTGATCTTCAGCCCAGCCGCTTCACACTCGGCTGCAAACCGCCCCAGTGCACACTGCAGGTCCTGGCTCGATGAAGCCAACAGAACAACATCGTCCGCAAACAGCAGAGATGAAATCCTGTGGTCCCCAAACCGAACCCCCTCTGACCCCTGACTGCGCCTAGAAATTCTGTCCATAAACACAATGAACAGAACCGGTGACAAAGGGCAGCCCTGGCGGAGTCCAACATGCACCGGGAACAGGTCTGACTTACTGCCGGCAATGCGAACACAGCTCCTGCTCCGGTCATACAGGGACCGGACAGCCCTTAGCAAAGGGCCCCGGACCCCATACTCCCAGAGCACCCCCCCACAGGACACCACGAGGGACACGGTCGAATGCCTTCTCCAGATCCACAAAACACATGTGGACTGGTTGGGCAAACTCCCATGAACCCTCGAGCACCCGATGGAGAGTGTAGAGCTGGTCCAGTGTTCCATGGCCAGGATGAAAACCACACTGCTCCTCCTGAATCCGAGGTTCGACTATCGGCCGAATTCTCCTCTCCAGTACCCTGGCATAGACCTTACCGGGGAGGCTGAGGAGTGTGATCCCCCTATAGTTGGAACACACCCTCCGGTCCCCCTTCTTATACAGAGGGACCACCACCCCGGTTTGCCAGTCCAGAGGCACTGTCCCCGACCGCCACGCGATGTTGAAGAGGCGTGTCAGCCAAGACAGCCCCACAACATCCAGAGACTTCAGGTACTCAGGGCGGATCTCATCCAACCCCGGCGCCTTGCCACCAAGGAGCTTGCCAACCACCTCAGTGACTTCAGCCAGGGTGATGGATGAGTCCGCCTCCGAGTCCCCAGCCTCGGCCTCCTCCTCGGAGGACGTGACGGTGGGATTGAGGAGATCCTCAAAGTATTCCTTCCACCGCCGGACAACGTCCCCAGTCGAGGTCAGCAGCTCTCCACCTCTCGCACTGTAAACAGTGTTGGTGAAGAACTGCTTCCCCCTCCTGAGGCGCCGGACGGTTTGCCAGAATCTCTTTGAGGCCGTCCGATAGTCCTTCTCCATGGCCTCCCCGAACTCCTCCCAGCTCAGAGTTTTTGCCTCCGACCACATGGGCTGCAGCACGCTTGGCCCGCCGGTACCTGTCAGCTGCCTCAGGAGTCCCCCGAGCCAGCAAGGCCCGATAGGACTCCTTCTTCAGCTTGACAGCATCCCTTACTTCCGGTGTCCACCACCGGGTTCGGGGATTGCCGCCGCGACAGGCACCACAGACCTTACGCCCACAGCTCCGAGCAGCTGCATTGACAATAGAGGCCGAGAATGAAGCCCACTCGGACTCCATATCTCCGGCCTCCCCCGGAATCCGGGAGAAGTCCTCCCGGAGGTGCGAGTTGAAGGTCCCTCTGACAGAGGGCTCCGCCAGACGTTCCCAACAGACCCTCACTACACGCTTGGGCCTGCCAGGTCTTTCCGGCTTCCTCCTCCGCCAGCGAACTCAACTCACAACCAGTTCACAAGTCATTTTTGCATAATATAGGACCCTTTAAAATATTAATTTGCAGCTTCATATATTGTCAAGATGTATAGAAGAAAAACCAAAAAGCTAAGTTATATACTGTATACTAATACTGTATGGACTGTAAAATGGACATCAAGATGCAGACTTTAAATATTTGGATATTGTCTTTTTCTCTCTTTGAAACAGCACAGCTATAAGAAAACATGAAAATGTTGAAACAAGCTGAAAAGGGCCTCTCTCGTAGGCTCATAATGCGGTGATGCTGGGATCGTGACGGTGGGCGACTGTGGGCGTCTCAAATGTGCCTCTGCTGTTCTCTCTCCACCGGTGTGAAAAGTAGTTCAGTAATTAAAGCAATCCTCTCCTTGCTCTCCAATGTGAAGACAAGGCAGAGGGAGAGGAGGCTGTGGGAGAGATGAGAAGAATGAGAAGATAAAAGCCAGAGAGGGTTATTTTTGATGCAAAGTTGAAAAAAGCAAGTTTTAATTTTAGCTCGGCATGCCAGAATGCTGTAAGGAGACACAGTGGTGCTTGAATACACAGATGTTGATTGGTTAGACGTGGTTCTATGTACATACAATGAAGTGCATTAATTTAGCCTAGAGACAGGAGTTTCCTTTTTATCTCTACAGCATTGCACTAAGGCTTTCAAAATTATGTAAAAAGGATTTTGTTGATGCTTCATTTGAGGTCCTTGTTCACTGTCAGATATTTTAATTTAGCATCTTCTGGCATTCCTCACCATCTTGTTTGTGTTTGGATAAGAGTCCTATCCTGACCTAAATCTGTTACTCGGACCGGCACTAAACTTTTGTCTCCATGGTAACCAGCCTCGCAAGAGACAAGAAGAATCTATCCACTTGTAAAGTCTCAATGTTTTCTCATGTTTTTTTAGGTAGCCCACACAAGTAGGATTTACAGCTGAGATGCAGATAATCTATAGACCATCAGTATACAGTTCGTTAGGGGAGGAGGCGGGGAGGAAGGCAGAGCAGTGAAGAAGACAGTGTCTCTGATGTATAATTTATCAGTGCAGTGGTGGGCGGAGGAGAGGGGCACCCAGCATCGCGCTCACGTTTTCACTTCTCTCTATAATGCACAATATAGGAAGAGTGGCACTATGTCTTTAAGGAATTTCTTCTGTGTATTAAGTACTAGATTCTACTTTTCATCATTAAAAAATACATTTTCTTTTTAAACAAGTTAGTTATGTTTCCATTAGCAATCATATCATTATTATCATTAGCAATAGCAGTAAGTATGGGTATGGTTGAATGGTTGTAACTACTTTAAACTTTAAAGAAATTTTATACTTTTTCTTAAAATTTTAACTTTCAGATTTATCTTTCATTAAAATGTTGTGTTTTAGCAGTCAGAGAACACCACTAAACATGACATAAGCTAAGTACAGCGATGTCAAATTTGACAGCTATTAGAAACTTTATTGGTAATTTCTATTTTACAAAGCTATCCATTGTATGCTTAATGGCAAGGCAAAAAATGGTGTGTCTTAAAAAATGCTGCAAGTATCTTATAGCATCCCAGCTATAGAAGAGCAAAAGGAAGGATGGAGGGATGAGAACCATTATAGGCACAAGGAGGAAGGTTGTTGCACTGGTGGAGGTTGCACCATACCACTAAACCAGTACAAATTTGCTTTATTGGATAGACCTCTGTTGATGCCTTATTCGCTCACCATTCCTTTACCACTCCTCCTCCTCTTCATCAGCATCTTTTTTTATTTAATTTCCTCAACACGTTTTTGCCGTCCACATGGCTGGCTGCAGGCTACTGGTGAGGTGCAGTGGAAGAGAGAGAGGCAAGCGATAGGCACATTCCTTCAGGGAGGGGGCTGCAGTAAACAACCAGAGTGGAGAGCAGGAACGGAGAGAAATTTATAAAAGATGATATGAAAATATGACCTAAATAAGTAGTCCACCTCCTCTCTGCTTCTCTCCACTGTCCCACTTCAAGTTATTGTTCACAGTGTTGGCAAAAACAGCTGTGGAGGCCTGCTATTAAGAGATAGAAGCCTGTTGTTTTAGTATCCCACTGACACGCTGTAAATTTAATGGACACATGCTACTGCTGCTTATCCCCAATCCCCCTACACAAAATTATTTTTAAACTGACTTTATTTGAACCATCACCGTTGTTACTTGGTTAATTTATGTCTAAAATGAATAATGTATTCAGCATTTTTATGCTTTGAACTTCATTTGAATAAACAACAAGATGGATTTGAGCTTATTTTTGCTTAAAGACGAAGAGAGCAAAATACTGCATCCATGACATGATATGCACAACAACAAGAGCAGAAAGGAGAAGGCGTAGGCTTAGAGTTGCCTGCAGATTTGGAAGTAAACTGTGAGTATAATCAGCCTTTTCTAATACTTCTCTGAATAAATACTGATGATCATAGAGATACTTTTAAGGTGCAATGTGTCATGCCTTTTGACTAATCAGTACAAAGGCCATGTCTTAAGTCAACCAAGAATTTCTTTTGGACAACTGGGCTGGAGATGCGCAACTACCTTACCATTCCTTTCTGATCTGGTTTATTACAAGATGCCCAGCTCAAGACTAAACTTGACTGTGAGTGTCTTAAAAATATTGATGCCAATTGATTGACTATTGATTATATTTTAAAGGTCTGCCTTAGGATGTTTAATGTGAACATTTCATGACATTTGTTAAGACCACCATGTGTATCACACCACAACACCATTTCTATCAGATAAAGCATTGCATAACCAGAGGGCCCTCTGCCTGCCTTGGCCTCAGTTTTCTACTCTTCACCAGGACTTCCTGGGTCTACAGAATCGCTGCATAAAAAGCCAGAGAAGAGGTCTTGTAGGGACAGAAAAACAAAGTTTGTGTGAACTTTAAAAAAAAAACTGCTTGGGTGGTCTGCATTCAAATTATTGTGCAAAGGTCAGGCAGGGTCCCAAGTCCATGTTGTGGCTCTTTGTTAGCCCTTGTTATTTATTATTTGAAATGTTGTCTTTACATACTATTGTTGCATTTTTAAAAAGCTGATTTAGCTCAGGGCTAAATGTTGTTTACATCATTACTTACTGAGTAATATTATAAACCAACTAACTAACAAAATAACAGCTTTAAAGGATGCTACACTACAGGAGAATTAGTCAAATTTTTGGCTGTGATTTGCTTCTCCCTGTGTTCGGGGAGGTGTGACCTGACTTTGTGTCTTCGTGAGGGATTATGAAGCCGCTCCGCTGCGCTCCTCATGTGTGTGGGGACAGAGCGTCAGGGGCAGAGGAGTGACGGACACAAGATGCAAACTCAGTAAACAGCAAAAATAATAATAAACCCAATCCACAAAACAGTGCTGTTAATACAGTTTGAAGCGTTCTTTAAAAGTAAAAAGGCGAAAGTTGTTTCTCACATGTGTCTAGTAGTTCCTCTGCGAGGATGTAAAATCCACACAGCGCGCAATCAGAGTGAAGCTGCAGATTAGCGATAGTCACTCTACTTCCTATGTATTTTGTTGCCAACAGTCTGTGCAGTAAAGAACGTGTATCTAAAGGGTGGCAGTAGCTCAGTTGGTAGAGCAATCGCCCACTGATCTAAAGGTTGGCGGTTCGAATCCAGCTCTTGACATAAATATCACAGGTTGAGCAGTTAGATCCACTGACCCACAAGTTGGCTGGTGTGATTCCAGCTCCCACAGATGAATGCTGCCGTTGTGTCCTTGGGCAAGACACTTAACCCACCTTGCCCACAGTGTCTGCGTACACTGGTGTGTGAATGTGTGTGTGAGTGGTTCCTTTTTGTAAAGTGCTTTGACCACCTTGAAGGTGGAAAAGCGCTATAGAAAAATGTGACCATTTACCAAAGTATTGCACCACATTTCACAAATACTAATAATACAGTTTTGACTTGTATCTAAATTAGAAGTCCAGTGCTCTCATCTTTTGAACACTTAAGTGTCTTTTAAAGCAAGTGGTTTTACAGGAAACAGCTGATGCAAGTGCGCTCACAACTTTTAGGCCTGTGGCCGCAGCCATATCCTGTAGCAGTCTTTGCGGTTGGAGATTTACAATCTCATGTGATTCTCTTCATGTCTGTGGTGTGCGCTTTTTGTTGCACCTTTAAAACCGAAAATCCTGTAGTGTGTGGTGGCCTTTTGTCAAACTGAGCGCTCTATTGAATCATGCTCCAGCTCAGGACATTTAAACTTGTGTATCCTATTGCCTGTGTGTTGCGGTACACTGAAGACGGGTCAGGATACTTAGACACTTGCTTCCGTCACCATGCTGAATAATTAACCAGCAGCCTTATTGCTTTGCATGTGTGTGCGACTCAAACGTTTGAGCTGAGTGTGAGGCAGTGAGTGGTTTCCTCTGTTCGCCCCCTGGAGAAGCCCACTGACTTCAGATCACTTTACAAGGGCCACGACTCAGGGAAATGGACTATGTTTTGAAAGTGGTGTTCTCTGCACATGGCATAGCTTACAAAAATATTTGTTCTAAGAACCACATAGCTATGTGAGATTGGATAATTGGAAATTTTTAAAAAGAAATCACAAATCTTGATCATCGTGCAAATCTTGTAAGCGGCAGATAAAATTCACCAATACATTATTCCCTTCACAGGATTTCACTGAAGTTGTTGATTTGTTGACAGAGGACAACTACATTTAACTACATAAAAAATAACTAAATTAGAACATGATATGTTTTAAGTCTTCTATTCTAGGTTTGCATTCTAGTACCACAAGTACACAGACCTGTTAAAAATTAATTAGGCTAATGACTCCCAATAGCCTGGGCCGACCCTCTTTAAAATTACAATACAATTGTTGTCAGTAGAGCCAATTACATTCCCTGGCTTGTCACTGTACAACAATTACCGTTGAATTACTGTGGCAGCGGTGTGTGGGCAGATCATTTACATAGTGTGTAGAGGCATACTACTTGTGTTGATATACTGTAACACATGACTCACCACTCTCATGCTGATCTTGCCTGTTACTTCCTAAGATTTAAAGTAATGTGTGAATCAGGGTCAGTCATGTTCCTAAACACATGAATAGTTATTTTACATGTATCCTCTTTCACTTGGACTATGCGGTTTGTTCAATGCTGGGGTGATGCCATTGATCCTATGATATGGGGCGCTGGAGTTACACAGTACAAGTCCAAGGAGCACACCTATTCAGCTCATGAATAATGGCTGCACAAAGTGATGTCAAGGCTGCCCCGCTCAGGTATCCATTTCCAACAACCTCCGAGGATCACAATCACTTTGAACATAAGCATTTCCTCACAAATCAGTTTAGCATTCTGCTCTGACACTTAATTGTATTGACAGTGACACTCTGACCTTTTCTTTTTTAAATTAAGGGCACTATGTAACTTTGCTGGTTCAGGGTCTGCAGCCAGCTTGTCTCCACAGAGATGTTACTGTTTCACCTTTTTACCCATAGTGATCCATAGATAGTATAGAATTAAATTTGTCTATCTCCATGCAGAGGAGGAGATAATGCCACCAGGCCAAAGTACAGGTCCATCTGTGGAGAGGCGACATCGTGTAAGAATGCATGTTGTTGTTTTTGTTGTGTTTTGTTTGTTTGCAATAATATAATTAATTATAATTTGAATAATTAATAATTTGAAATAATAATAGATACATGTTATGCCATACTAGAAACTAGGCAAAATAATAACAGCTCATGTCATGAAAGTTAATCAAAAGTACATAAACTGGATGAGACTGAACATATGCCACTAACTTCTCCCAAACATGTTCCTGTGCTTTACATTTTCCCTTTAGCCCATATCTCACAGTCAGTGTCACAGTGATGAGTGAATAATTCATATTGTGCTGCTTTGGGTTGCACAGTTGAATCATGTGAGAAGAGCAGACTCCACGTGCTCCTCTCTGCAGTGATCCTGATGTGAAGGGTGTGGTCTTATTAACCATCACAGCCCCCTCCCTCCCCCATCCTGTCCTGGCCCCTGTATGCCCCAGTGCAGTGTCACACGTGAGCCCGCGCTGCCCATCAAAGCTCTGGCAAAACACACAGTAGAGGAGGTCCTGTCATACTCTGTGGATGTATAACATGCCTCAATGCTTCATCATATGAGCGGGCAGTACACTATTACACAAAATGGATTCTTGTGAGCTTTTAGCCATTTTATTTCACTTACATAAATTTGAGTAATCCTTTGTGATTAGTCTGTCTACATCTCCACATCTCTAAAAAGCTCAAGGTGGAACCTCTGTTAGGTAAATAATTGGCATTTCCAGGGCTGAAGTTATCCAAACTATTCTAGTGAAGGTGTATGAGAACGGGCCCTTACAAACTATACTAGGCTCACATGCAATGTAAAGTTTCAAATTTATCTATTTGTTTCTCACACAGTAATAAGCATTCCTAATGTTACTTCAAAATAAAATAACTCAAGTAGTAGTGAAGAAGTGTTCCAGAAAAATAAAAAAGTACTGGGGGAAAGTACTACTCAAGTAAGAGTACCTGAGAATAAAAAAATGTCTGGATCTAACATCTGATTTATGATTTGAAGGACAAAACATTAAATAATGAACAAAAATAAAGCTGTCACTTCTAGATTTATTTGCAGAGGAACCAAAACTTTTACTTAAGTTTACTATTAAACTTAAAAATACTCTAGTAGAAGTAAACGTATGATGCCTAAAAACAACTAGGCCTGTCACAATAATTACTATATCAACTTTGGTATATGAAAACTGCCTCAGTATTTATTGTATGTACAGTTTCTTTGCACAAGTGGGAAGATTTTTGCCATCTTGATGCAATAAGGTAAGATTTGAGCTGTAGAGGGTTGACTGAATCATTTCTATGGCAATTTATTTGTTAATTCATTATTCATTTGTGATACATGACAAGATATACTATATTTAAATGTTGGTTTACTGGGATCATTCTGCTTTGTGACAATGGCATAACGTAGTTTCAATATTATCATTTATCTCAGTATTTCTCTGTATCAAGATATCATGCTTCTAAATTTGTTATTGTGACAGGCCTAAAACTATGATAAATTACTCAGTACTACAATAATAAGTAATAAGTTAATAAGGGGTCCATAATCAAAGAATAGGACCACAAAACACAGGTATCTCCACAAGTAATAGTGTACTTGCTGCAGATAAGACTAAGATCTTGCCTCTTCACTCCCACACAACTTTCCCCAGCTCAGGCTCAGCCCTCTGCCTGTGTATGTGGGTGAGTGCAGTTTTCCCTTGAAGTACAAAAGCCTAATGCACGTGTGGTTCTCACATGAAGCAGCACTGATCTGGGACCACAGGACCGCAACTATAATTATTCACCTTTGCTGTTTGCACACTGTCACATTATCAAATCTCATCTTGGAGGTTTTAGCTCCTATTGCCATTGCAGATCCTTAGAAACTTCATGTACAGATTAAATATATTTGCATAAAACAATACGCTATGCAACCATTTTGAGAGGGTCCGGCACTGGCTTGTCTCCAACATGTTTTGCTTGGCTTGGAATGTTCCGCACTATGGCATTAAACATATCTAGCCCTCATTTATTCAACTGCTGGTGTATTCTTACTGTGAGCAGGCTTGCCTCTTCAGTGATCTGACCTGTAACAGACCTGTTGTCATGAATGTGTTTGTCTCCACAGAGATATGACTGTCCATCACATTTACAAATGGTATACATATTTTACATGCCATTTACATGCAGGTGTGTCAAACTCAAATTCATAGAGGGCCAAAATTAAAACTGTGACTCAGTCATGGGCCAAACTAAATATTTATTGAAAATTTTCAACAACATCTGCATGTTTTCTCTTCTTTTGAGATATGTAATGTTAAACCTTTTCTTATTAAAATAAATGTTTTATAATGGTTTTGCTAAAACATTGAATCCAGAACAAGACAACGAAATTTTAAATATTTTTTGACAAATACCTGAAAAAGAAGATAAAAAACATGCTTTCCATTATTTCCATTATTAGCATTATTAAACCTAAATTTCCCTCAGGATTAATAAAGTATCTATCTATTTAATATGTGTTTTAGCCACTGAACAGAATCTACATGTTAGTTATAAATATGGTACAAAATACTAAAATTATCTTACCGGTATATATCTATTTTGCAGATCAGCCGCTGTCTTAAGCCTGGCGGACGATTCATCTCCATCACTTTTGCCAACCCATTTTTCCGGAAGCGTCTGTATGCCCGCTCGGAATACAACTGGTCTATCCAAAACTACAGTTATGGAGATGGTTTTGAGTACTACATGTATGTGCTGATCAAAGGAGAGCCACTCAGTGCTGAAGACACAGCTCTGGAGAGAAATCTTATGGAAGACCAAACTCCTCGTCCTCCCACATCCAGGGAAAAGGTGCCAGAGGAAGAATCTCAGGAAGACTTCTTGTCCACTATACACCTGTGATCTACTATTGGCTATGAATGGACAAGATGTATTAAAGTAGAGTGTCTAAATGTAATTTGTACCATGCAAGAACTTTTTCTAATATATAAAATATTATAGTATTTAGAGGCACTGTTCCTGGGTTTTGTCTTAAAACCTGAAAAATAGAACTAGTTCATTTTAAACAATTTGTAGCTGTCCAAATGTAACTGCGCTGAGTGTACAAGTACCTTTCACAACTTTAAGAGACCAATCTGGAGTTTGGGCAACGACTATCACGCTAACAGTTCTAACAGTGCTAACTTCCTGGTTCACAGACAATAAAAATGACTTTGTAATTAGATGCAGACAGAGAACAGTGGTTTGATTTTTACATTAAATCATTAAATTATTAAAATTTTAGTATATATCTATCCTGGGACAAAGAATATTTCATTTTACTATGCAGATAAAAATCAGGCACAGCCCGTTACATTGTTTACTTTTTTTTTTTTTTTTTTTTTTACTTTACTTTAGGTTAGGTTACCATATCTACCTCCTAGTGTGCAGGGGATACTGTGTTCATATAACAGATTTTCAGCCAAGTGCTCTTTGAACATAAGTTTTTTAATTGCAATTTTTAGTGCATTATCTATTACTTTGAAGACAGAGCAGTCTCAATATAAAAGGCACATTGCTATATCTATATCTCTCTACAATATACTGTTAGACTGTCTAATATGAGTCATAGTATCATGTGCTTGGTACTCCAAATTGAAGGGGAGTGTCCCATGTAGCAGCTCTGAGGTGCAGTACTTGTTGGGGTAACATGAGTAGATTTCTCACTACAGCTTAAATATAGACCAGAGAAGTAAGAGGCTCTTGTGCAGACAGGCAGGGAGACTAGTGACTGGAGGCGACCACATTAATAAAGAAGAAATCATTTATTTTTAATTCTCCACTGAGATCTAATTACTGCCTATTTTAGGACACCAAAAAGGTGTGATTTTTCAGATGACTTTCTCATTCTTTCACCTATGGCTAGTACAAGAAATACTTAACAGCGTAGGTCCTCAATGATTCATTATGGTCAACAAAGTCTTTGTAAAATGATTTATTTGATTTTAAATGGTTGTCGTTTTTATAACTTCTTATTTCCAGGCTATGTCAGTGAACCCTCAACTCAGTATTCTTTGTATTTGCTAGTTTCCACAGTGATCAATAGTTATAAAATACAAATACTGACTGGAGAAAACATGATCCAATAAACCGGCAGTCTGACATGTTTAGTCGGGGTTTATAAAAGGTTTGTAATATGGACAGTAGTCACAGTTGCCACTGTATCATTTTAATAAAGTTTTAACATTCATTATGCCCTTGTGTTTTTCAGTATGCTGGGGTAATTCTGGTGTTATTGTTGACTGAAAATACTGGCAATTACAGGCAGTTTCTCTGTGACTGTTTTATTGCATTGTTTTCACTTTTCTTCCAAAGGGTTTTATGGATTGACCACTGTGTATTAAACATTGCATGAGTCTCATGAGTGGATCCATCTCAGCAGGTGCCTAAACACAGGAGTGGAATAAATAATAAATTTTTTATTAGACATTTGGGATTACCAGATCATGTTAAATTTCTCTATCAGTCACTTCATTTCTGCAGAGATTTCTTACCTTTTTCATCTTGACACCAACAAAGTTACCAGGGGTCAATTTAGTTTTTACCATATTAGATAGTTTGTGTGGCCCTCAAGGTGTCACTTGCAACATGGTTTTAAATCATGGTCACATGAGACAATTGTAAACAATAGGTAATGAATTTACTGTATGTAGGATGTAAGCGCTTGACCCCTGTAGACCTGTGTTTATTGCATTAGAGATTAGACCTGTGTGGATGTAATGTATCACTTCTCCATGTCAGAGATAGTGGTGTGGAGCAAGGGAGAGTGCTGCAATGGCTTTCAGCAGAGCTCTATATTAGCCTGTGTCCCTCAGGGCAGTATAATGGCATAATATAGTGTATGACAGACTTATGTAACTGGCAGGAATATTAATGGATGTCCACTCAGGATGAGGCAAAAGAATTGGATCAAAGCTCTGCGTCCACTCTCACGCACCCAGGGAGAGCTGGGCCTGCTGCACCTCACAAACAACAGAGCTTCTGCTGATTAACTGCTGCGTTTGTCTTTACGTGCACAAAGCATGCACTCAGCCCATCTGCCAGGTCACAGCACTGATACCTTTGGATTAAAATAACAACAACGAAAGTATTAGCAAATAAACAACTTAATGACAACATAATGGTGCCCACATGGTCAAGCTAGGTAATAGCAAAAAAACATGGACAGTTAATGTGATTTCTTGGCTGAACATTGCATCAGCTTCAAAAGAGGAAATGCTATTCTGAAAGATCACTTCATAGAGTTGTGTTCATGATCCTGATTTGTTCATTAGGATACACCAACAAACAGGAAGAATCTGGTGTGTCAGTGTAACCTTTCTCACAGAAACATCAGCCCAAATATGGTGATTTTCCTCCGGACTTCTGGTTGAGTGGTTACTGTGAATGTGTGATCCACACGGCCCCATGGCCCTCGGTGTGGACAACAGCATGATCAATAGCACTATCTGTTGATTTAGTTAGAGCTGATGTTATCAGCACAGTCAATACTAATGGGAACGCTCTTCAGAGTGGTTGTGGATGTTCTGTTTTTACTCCACACTTCTTTAGTTCTGTTATTTAACTACATGGATCTGCTGTTGCTGTTGGAGAGTATAGAAAACTGCTAATAGTAATGCTAACATTAACAGTTGCTTCTTGTAGAAGAGTAAAATCAAGTGCTTGTTGCCAATTATGTTCAGTATTGGCACTTAATGCTCAGTTGTATTGTGGTGAAGGTACACTGAGAGTTAAGCATTATGGTACAGAGCCAGACTTTGATAGATAATCATGTGGCTAGTCATGGCTCCCCAGGGTAGTGTGGTTTAATAGATTCAGTGCTGTAGGCCAGAAGAGCTGTTAAACATCTTAACAGATGGATGTGTGTTTCTTCAGCACCGTTAATTAAGGATTAGTATTTACTAGTATTGAGCTCATTTAGACTGGAGAGAAAAGTCTACTGCAGCACTGCTGCTGAATCTTGGTGTGTGTTTTATTCATGAGTGTAGCTGCTCTAGAAGAGGTTATGACGTCTTTCTTAGTTGTCAAACAGTAAAAAGCAACACCTGTATTCCCGTTTACCATTTATTTATTCACCAAATACAGTGAAAATGGCATCATAATATACAATGACTCATTCTTAGAATGTCATGACATTTTGTTGCTTTTTTGCTTCATAAAACAATGTTGTATTATTGAAAATATTAAGGTTTCATGCACAACAAACCATATCCAGTTTATTCTTAAATAATGGTACAAAATAAATGAAAAAAAAAAAACAAACAAAAACAAAACGGTATGTTTAAAATGGTTCAAATAACCACATGTTATTTGAGAATACTGTAAACAGTGCAATATACTCTAAAACTGCCATTTTCTAACAGATTCATCAACAGAGCTCAAGTCACAGTATACGATTTCTTAATAATAGTTTAACATTGATGTGTGCAAAAACTCCAGACACATTCAATTAGTCTTTTAAAAAAGTCCACCGCTGATATAGGATGAGACCAAATCCTGAATTCACCCACATCAGGCCTAGTCTCATTCTGTATATCCTCTCTCAGTAAGAAATATTTGTGTTGATGAATTTTAAGACGATAGACTAGCATACCATTTAAATAACAAATATTTAGATATAAAAATACAAATATGACTTTTGTTAAAAAGAAACGTGCCAGGGTAAGAGTGGTGGCACCTTTGTTGGCACCAGAGTGACACTTCATGCAGAGATGGAAAAACTATTCATAGAGGGCCAAACACAAGAGTGCCAAAACCAAAGATCAAATTATATACTGTATTTTCCATCTTTAAATAGACACAGACTTCCATCTCTAGATCTCTGCTGGCCTGTGTAGATACGTGGTAAAATGTTCGAAACAATGCCATAAGGTAGATATGTGCAGGCAAATGAGCTACATGAAGGCGCCTTCCTGCACCTCTGAGACAAGTTAGGGTCAGTCTGGCTGTGACCTAATGCAGTGTTTAGGGGCAAAACTACAACAGGAAATATTAACATTGCACCATAGTTGAATATATGTTTTTACAAAGACAACAGGTCTCTTTTGTAAAGAAGACTCTGCTATTGTTGGGTTTGTGTATTTTAGACAAAGCGTCAGTAGCAATAGGAATGCATGGGACCGGTGCTGAAAGGACAGCTCCCTAGGCTGACTGAATCCATGAAGCAAAGCCTAGACGAAGCAGGGGGAAGGGGCTACAGCCTAGCTTCTGTACAACATTGTGAAAAGGGCTTGGATCTTACTTCAGCCTTGAGTGGCAAGCCTTTGTTTGTTTACAGCGCTTTTTGGAAAGAAAATTAGAAGAGACATGGTCATGAAAATAATGAAGTTCATCCGTCATCAAAGTCCGCAGAGATTGAGATACAGAGCGTTTCCGCCATCTCAACATCTTCAAATCGGGATTCGTTTTGGAGAATTGCCAGCAATCCCAAAGATAAGTCTCCTCCTGAGTCTCTACCTTTTACATTTTCCTTGTATCATATCTTCTTCCTCTCCTCTTCACATGTCTGTGTGTCACCCCTTCATCACACTATCCGTCTTCTCTTCCTCCTCATCCATCGCTTCGTGCAGTCGTTTTCCTCCTTCAAATCCTCCTCGAACATGCACAGCCGACAAGTGCTTCAAATCGGTGATCAAAATTAAAAAAGTCTGCAAGGCATCGGTCAGGTTTAAACCCCGGGTGAAGACTTTTCTGTCATGCCCTTGAGTACCTCATCTATTCGGTCGTCCTCGATCACCACTGTAGAGAGAAAGAAGAGGCATTTAAGTTTATTAGTCACGACTTGTCTTTATGTGCGTTTGTCAGGGCCACAGGCTACATTTTTTTAAACACAACTAGAGCACTGGGGAAAGGGATGCAGATGCTGTTGAACAAATAAACAAACGCCACTGCAAATCCTCGTCCCCAAACAGCATGCATTGCCTTTGGTGCTGAAAACAAATAAAGTGATGGCGTCACTTGTGTCCGTAGAGAAACCTTTGGAGAACTCAGTGCAAAACGGGGTGTGTCCTACGAGGATCACCGTTTCACAGATGTAAACATGTACTTGTATAGACCTTTGCAAAGGTGAACTGTTCTTTGCGCTGTAACGCAACCAATTAAATTAATAGCAGCAATCACATGAAGCTTTAACTTAATAAATCAAATGTTTCAGTCTCTTTTAAAGATGATGTTAAGGGTGCGCACAAAGCGGCGCAAAACATATGAAGCATAGCAGTTAAATGATTCAAGGCAGTTAAATAAGCCACTAAAATTATTTATGTTTCAAATGAAAATGTTGTTGGAAACTAATTGTTTACGGCCATTTACCTCTCTTCGCTCTGCCAATCTGCCCAAGCTTTGGGGGCCTCTTTCCTTGCGACGCAGCGAAAAACGCGCTTGTGTCCTGCAGTCCGCAGCTAAAGGACATCTGGTTGACCTCGCTGTCTGCTCCGTAGCCGCTCATTTTGCCTTCGTTGTATGGCAACACCTCGGACATTGTGGCACGAAAGGGAATCGGAGTTTCTACCGGTGTAGAGAAACAAGAGCGGAGAGAGACGAGTTGTCTTCCAAGTGTATCTTTTAAACACAAAGTAGTTTCCCTGGTAGGACTGGTCCTCGTTTGGATGTTCGCAAGAGCTTTGCAACGGTGTCCTGGCGCAGCTGAGGTTCCTCAGTGTATTGGCTGTAGATTGGAGAGCTGTGTTGGTGAGAGTGGCTGGGTGATGTCTGCTGAGGGAAGTGGGAGATCCCGGGATCATAAAGGAAACCCAAGCAGAACGGTGAAGTCATCCATCCGGGCTGGAGCGCGTCTCTCTCTCTTTCTCAGTGCGCAAGAGCAAGAGTGACTCCAACTGGCCAGAAGAGGTAGCCTATTGTTTCAGGGTCGTGAAAGGTAGACATACTGTACAGTATTGTAGAAAACTGTATAGCACTTTTCTAAACCAGTTCTTAAAGAGAATCATTCTAAGCCTTAACTGTCTAAAACGTCTCAGCATGCTTGCAGTACTAACCTAGACGACAGAAATAAGGATTAAATAGACTATAAACTAACTAAGCATTTTTAACTGCAGGGGGGCCACCAGGGGTATCTCAATTAGCCTATGACTGTTTATTTATGAATATATATTATTATATAGAGGCACCATAAGGCTCTCTTCTCTAATGTGGAAACTATTAATACATCCTGGGCAGCTTATGTCAGTGTGCAATCCTGAAAAGCAACTGCCGGGTCAGCTGAGTTCTGAGGACAGGGTGTTGCTGGAAAGCCTCCCAGGTCGTCAATCAGATCTCCAGCTTTCTGGCCACCTCAAGGTATGACCCACTTGACCCCATTTTTATTAATAACTACACTGGAAAATATATACACCACCTCCCAACCAACTGTGCTTTAACATGTATGGAAGTACAGAAAGCTTAAATGCTATTCCTACCCTACAGTAATAGTAGAGATAGATAGATACTTTGATATGATTCAGAGTTTAGCTTTGTTATTATGGTTAGTATGTCAGTTTAATTAATAGAGGTCATTCCAAAAAATGTATATCCAGATTTTCTTGGAGCTAGACCATAATTAAGATTGTATGATGTACATTTAGGATATTTGTGTGTGTAATCTCTGTAATTCCTCACTTGTCCAGGTAGGACCCATATCAAAAGAAAAATTTAGTTTAGAAAGTTTAGAAAAATTTTGTTCTGTCAGCTGGACAGAGATTCGTCAGTTCTTGCTATTTAGTATCTTTGCCTTGAAGAGGTAAATAAAGTGCACCTTTAAGTGTTGATAATAAGAAACATTTTATTTATTTATATTAGGCCTATTTTATTTATTTATTTTCTTATGTTACTATCATATTTTTTCTTCCAGAAAATATTCCAGTTTTATCATTTGAAGTGTTTTTCTTCTTCATCTTCAAAGTTGTAGTGATCCAACATCTAAGGAATTGTGGCAGTCTCAATAGCTTTAGGCATGTGCTACTGTGTCAGGCCACACAGAATACGTTTATCAAATCATTTGGGTTATTCCCATGCTTTCCCCAGGGTGATTCACAAGGCACCTCCTTATACAACTGCAGCCTAGAGGTATCCATAAGGTTCACTCAGAGGCCAGGTGACCAAACCACCAATGAACCCAAATAGAGAATCTCCAGATGATTTAAGATACAAGTCATATGGACCAATGTGAACCATTGAACCATTATACTTTTAATGATCATCTGCTCCATTTCTTCTTGATGAGATTAGCAATCTTTATCCAAATGTATAGTCTATAGTAAATACAGGGTGAGCCTCAGAGGCACTGCAGCATAATCCATAAAAGATAATAGAATTTTAAATCATCTTAATTTATTAGTTTGAATTTATTTAGAATCAACATTAAGTCTACAGCATATATAAAAGGAATAACATTACATATTTGTATGGTTTGTATTGTATTATTTATGACTCTCCTGAGAGAGGGGAGCTGGGTTTGTTGGGAAATATAGACAGAGCAATCAGACTAGAAAGTAGGACATTTATCCAACATTTCACTGCATGCCCAAAGCATATGTGTGACAGCAGTAATTGGCATCAGGGACCATTGCCTGCTGGGCTGTCTCTGTCTCTCTCTCTCACACTGGCTCGCTTGCTCTGGTGATGCTACAATATCTTTGTAAATTCCTCACCAAACTCTTTAAGCCTCATGCACCAAATTTAAAAAATTAAAAAAATGTAAATATTGCCTAGTTATTTCAGGTCTCAGAATAATTGTATAAATTATTGCTGGGTTTCAGATGACACCTATAAAACAGCTTTCTATAGCACAGTATTAATTAATAAAAATGGGGGGCAGCTGAAATGAATATTGTTAAAATGCAAATTATGTTGTAATACAGTGAGTTCTTGCTTTTAGCCAGTAATTGAAAATACCAGGTTCAACAATTGTGAATCTAGCTTTAGGATATTTCAAGGCATATAATCAAAAGGGAAGTGCTTGTCCCTGAGGAGCAAGGGCCGTGTAATAGACAACCAAAGAACATGTTTGTTTGTTTGTTTGTTTGTTTAACAAGTTTGCATCTCCACAAGCCTTACTGTTTCTTGGCTTGAAGGAGGACCTCCTCTTGTTTTGATGGAAATGTTGTTCCTTTGGCTAAAATATTCCATAGTATGACATAAATCTGTCCTCACGGATAAGTATGTTTTAACTTTTTATTTCCAATGAATCATGCAGGTACCATGCTACCTGCAGAAAGTTACATACTAACTTTAACCTATACTTTATAATGATATTGTTATGAAATGGTTTTGCGGAGGAGCACACACCAACCTTTTCACCCTTGTCATCACCATAAATCAGGTTTCTGTTCAAATGAAGTATAACTAATTGGTAAAATCACGTCTAACCACCGCTTGTCAGCTCTCTTAATGATTAAAAACAGCCTCTCAGGATACCTTAATAATTGCTTGAGACATGAAAACAGAGCTCTTGTGGGTGGTTTTTGTGTATCAAGGCTGCCCCCTAGTGGTATAATAAATTCCATTCCATTGAAGACGCTAAAATAGGTCAGTCCTGTTATTTGCCTAAAAATAGCCAGTAATAACCAGTATGGTGTTATAATAAAAAGGTATTTGGACTGTATGTCATATTAATACCTCAATGATATAGGCAGTTAGGTATAATTCCAGTAAAGAGTAGGTTTATTCAAAATAAATAGTAGCATCTGGATGCCATGTTCAGGGTGAATTTAGGAGCCTGTTTTATCTTTTCTTCTACTCTTTGAGACACCATATAAACTCTTTATATGCAGTGCAATGGAACCTTGAAAGACCACTCCTCTGCTGAATACATTCTTTTTTACAACCATTCTATGAAACTCAATGTCACATAGACCAATACAGGTCTAATAACCAACATATTCAAGCCAACAAGCAGTAGAGTCTTTCTGTAGGCCACTGCTCGCTACACGAAGACGAGACAAAAATAGCATGATGACTCATGTTGCTTTTTAGTTGCCAGGTGCAAAGACCATGTGAAAAGTAAAACAAAAGCCTTCTTATCGGTAATCTTTTAAAAACATTTTTAGGAAGAGCATATGCTGCACACACATTTTAATAATTTGTTTGGTAGCCTTATTAATTATAAGATACTGCAGTTAGT
This sequence comes from Boleophthalmus pectinirostris, assembly GCF_026225935.1. Lineage (NCBI taxonomy): Eukaryota > Metazoa > Chordata > Actinopteri > Gobiiformes > Gobiidae > Boleophthalmus > Boleophthalmus pectinirostris. The sequence continues at coordinate 14,922,655 of NW_026571095.1, forward strand.
AAATATAGTCATAAATGTATCACATCACCCATGTTGCAGTGTACACAAATGAGTTTCAAGTAGCTTGTTATTGGTATTCATGAGTTTCAGATGAAAGCTATAAGCCTATAGTGTAAGTATAAAATAAAAAAGAGAGGACTCTTGCAACTACAAAATAACATTTTAACATTTTAGTGCATGTGTTAATAGGAATGGGCAACTACTATTTGCCTACTACTAGTTGTCGTCCTGGTTTGGTCACTGTTTGAACCGTTTATTCCTATTGTATAGAATTGATTTGGTCCTGCTCAAGGCCTTGTTTAAGCGTGGCCTAGGCTAGTCCTAGTTTAGACACAATTTGAATGAGATGTTTGTGCAAGATGCACAAGCTGCATTGAGACCCTGCAGCGAAACTGAGCCTAGGTCTAATAATGGGGTTGTCTTCTTCCCGGAAGTAGGCAACTTAGTCCTGCTGCTTCACAGTTGTTTTCTATGAGGATGTTTAGTGGTTGTTGGCAAATGTTTTTGCGTCTCAGATTGGGCTGTGGGCATTTTTTTCTCCATAATTCGTTAAAAAATAGGATATGATATTGAAACTGTCTGAATAGGTGTTTGTGTCAGTAACAATTTACAACAGTAAATATAATACATAAAACAACAATAAATACATTTGAAAATATCTTAAAATAAATATGAAGAATAATACAGTGAAATAGTGGGATATATACAGCATAATATAATCTACAAACAACGGCGTTATTTCGTGGCAAATTTCTTTCATTTTTGAAGTAATGTAATCACGCGTGTGACTACTTTTACTCATGGATCTATTAAAATTACTTTACTTTACTTTACTTTACTTTACTTCACTTTGTTTTATTTTACTTTACTTTACTTTACTTCACTTTATTTTACTTTACTTTACTTTTCGTTTTACTTTAGGAACACGCTCCGTTCTCGTTACGTCATCAAGATGGCAGGCGGCAGCACGCGAAAAAAGTCTCCCGGTGCAACAAGCCCTTTCTTGGGCAAACTGCATTGTCTGTGGCAGGATAAACACCTGGTCTTGTTTAAAACCGAATACACCTTGCTTGTAGTTTCAATCCTATGGTTTCTAGAAATCGGGATCAACGTATGGGTTATACGAAAAGTGCCATGTGAGTAACAGTGAACGGCTAGTTAGCATGCTATCGTGCTTCACTGTTGTTATGAAGCCATCTTAATGCTAAACGGTTAGCTTTAGCACCCACGCTTAATGCACCACCTGTCAAAGTTGGTGCTGGTTATTTTACCAATGTATACTATAATTAAAAAGGCCATACATGTGTGTGTGATGCGGCAACTACATGAAGCAATGTGAAAGTAAATCTAATGTTGATAATGCATGTTAGTAATATTATTTTTATGATCACTAGACACCGAAATCGACTGGAAAGCCTACATGGATGAAGTGGAAGGCGTTATTAATGGTACCTATGATTACACTCAGCTCAAAGGAGACACTGGCCCTTTGGTGTGAGTTTTTGATCAACATTTTTAAAATCTAACCTTGTTTTGTTTTTGTTTGTTTTTTTCTCAACATAAAATTTTGTTGGTTCATGGTTTTTGTTATTTTTTCTAGCTACCCAGCTGGCTTTGTTTATGTATTCTCTGCTTTGTACTACATCACAAGTCAGGGTGTTAATATTCGCCTTGGTCAGTACATTTTTGCAGCCTTCTACCTCATCACACTACTGCTTGTCTTCAGACTGTATCTCCGTACTAAGAAGGTAAGATTAATGTTTGTCTGTATGAAATATGTGAGTATTCTAAATGTGTATTATCTTATGTACAATTTGTACATTTGTGTGCATTTCCAGGTTCCTCCCTATGTGTTCTTCTTTGTTTGCTGTGCCTCCTACCGTATTCACTCCATCTTTGTTCTGCGGCTCTTTAATGACCCAGTAGCCATGATGCTTCTGTTTGCAGCCATCAACCTGTTCATAGATGAATACTGGTGGTTAGGTTGTGGTATTTACAGGCAAGTATGTTCTACAACTCAATCTTTTTCTTAACTTAAAGGTACTTCAAACTGTCTTCCTTTATTGATGTAAAAAAAAAAAAAAAAATGTTTTCTCTTTTGACAGTTTAGCAGTGTCTGTGAAAATGAACATTCTCCTGTTTGCACCTGGCCTCCTTTTTCTTCTTTTGTCAGAATTTGGTCTGATAAAAACAGTCCCAAAGTTGTCGCTCTGTGCTGGCATACAGGTATATATCTTCTATCTTCATGTTTGTGAGCTACTGATAAGCATAGAATTGAAGCAAAACATAGTTGCTAAAATGCCATTATAATACGTGTAGTATAATACAATTATCATCCTATAATATTTCATAATACAATGATCTTACATTGATCATATGTGAATGAAAAAACTGTTTTTTAAATTCTACCAATATATTTTGCTCTTCAGCACACATTTAACTTTTCTCTCTCTTTTTTCATACAGATTTTTCTTGGTCTTCCTTTTCTCCTTGAAAATCCTGTTGGCTATATCAGCCGAGCTTTTGATCTTGGACGGCAGTTTATGTTCAAATGGACAGTGAACTGGCGTTTTCTGCCTGAATGGCTCTTTCTCAATCGGCAGTTCCACCTACTTTTGTTAGCCGCACACGTGCTTACTCTCCTGCTCTTTGCCTTGCGCCGTTGGAAGAGGTTAGAAACAGTCTTGTTTTTGAGCAATAATAAAAAATATCTGTAATTACAGTGCAAACACGCCTGATTATGGCAAAGATGCTCATTTACATTTAGATGTAGGAAATTGACTTACTTGGGATTTAACTTTTTATTTTGTTTTATTAGGCCAGGAGAAAATCTCTTCGAACTTATTAAAGAACCAAGCAAGAGGAAAGTCCCGCCTCAGAAGAACACAGTTGATCATATCCTTTCACTTTGGTGTTTAAAATGACTCCAATGAATTTTAGAGGGTCTTTTGTTTTATAGTTTTTGACCTTAATATACATGCACAGATTGTTCTCATTTTATTTACGTCAAACTTCATTGGTATGTGCTTCAGCCGGTCATTACATTATCAGTTTTATGTGTGGTATTTTCACACCTTACCATATCTTCTCTGGAGTGGAGGGGTCAAGAAGCTAGCACACTTGCTCAGGTATTTTATCTCAGGTTTTTTCATAAAATATTTTTGACAAATATGATATGATGACAGGTGTTATATTTTTTAGGGTCCTCATCTTGGGTCTAATTGAGCTGTCATGGAACACATATCCTTCCACTAATAGCAGCTCTGCAGCTCTACATGTCTGTCATGTCATCATCCTCCTCTGCCTGTGGCTGGCTCCCCCTATTTCTGTGGTCCCAACAAATACACACAAGAAGGACAAACATCAGTGATCAATATAAGATAATACTGGACATTGTTTTTTGTTTTATTTTTTTCCTACTTCTCTCTATGACAGTACAATTAGACTCTGTTGAGTGTTGTGTTGGAACTATGTGGTAGTCTTTTGTCATCATGTGAAGGACGTTAACTTTAGATCAGTCATTGCAAATGCAGAAAGCATGTTTTTTCTGGAGAAGAAATCCAAAGTAGAATTAATTTGGAGAAAGTTACAGAGGTGATTTGCAGAGTGAGTTGTATATTATTGTTTCTGTTCATTTTAAATTATTTAGTTGAGAACAATAAACTATCACAATCAAAGCTTCTCTTTTAAGTGATGGTACACAAAATGATACTGCTGATCTACAGTTTAAAATGGCAGTTCTTAGTCACACCATTCTTCTCTGGTGTTTCACTAAACAACTGAAAAGCTGAAGGCAATCATAGTTATAGCTAATATGTACAGAGTTGCTTGCTTTGGTTGTTGGACAACAATGTTAATGTACAGTGGACAAAAGCACAATTGTAGCTAAGTTTTTAATAAAAAATGGCTATTAGTTTGCTTTATGTATGTGTGAGGTTGGTGTTGGTTACAAAATATTAGCGTAAATTGACTGTACAGCACACTCATTCAAACATCTTTATTATTACAGAACAATTCAAAAATAGGTTTGATTGACATTGCTTTGATAATAAAAGGCAAAGAATATTCTTGAAAGTATAAATGTATTTGGCACTGAAAAGCTAATCGTAGGCAGTAGAAATTATTTCATCAGAAGTTCTCACACATTATTGGGATTATAGCACAACATGTTGAGTTTGATATTTTCATCCCAGTGGCGTAGTAGAAGAAACAGCTGTCTAGCTGCTCCCCTCAGCCCAACCAAGTCCAGTCCCTCAGGGAGCTCCTGACAGCGCAGCCAGAAGTCAGCTTTTGCTGCCACCAACTCCCACTCCATAAAGTACCCAGCACAGCGATGTTCCAGCCAGGCCAAAGCTACCGCAGTAGCCCATGTGGACCCCTCCAAATCCTCTTGAGCCAACAGGCTGTTGCCCTGGACTGAATCCACTGAGAGGGTTTCACATACATCAGTCTCTGAGCCACGCCCACTGTCGGCCTGGCCAGGGCCTTGCCCCGACAGCTCCAGAGACCCCTCCTCAGAGCTGGGCAGGTCAGGGGGAGTGCTGATGGGCTCTCTGTCAGATGGGTGTCTTCGCCGCAGCCTTGGCTCCAGCATTAGTGGTGTGTCATCAGGAGTGTGATGGAAAGGAGGAGCCACAGGCTTAATGAGAGAACATGTGGATGGAGAGAAGGTAACATGTTGAATGGGGACAGCTGATGATTTAACAGCTGTAGATAAAGACGGAGCACTGGGAGTGGTGCAGCGGAAAGGTGGGCTCAAGCTGCGTCGGTGCAGGCTGTAGGGGGATGCCCTCTTCAAGCGATCCAGGGGGATCTGGACACAGTCTGAGTAGATCTCCGTCAGAAGAAAGGCTCCTGATGCCAACTGCAGACGTACCTGCGGACATGACAGATTTTAATAGGAATGCTGACTGTTTGTTTTTGTGTGTGTTGTTGACCTCACCAGGGGCAGATAGTCTGGAGTTTCAGGGTCAAGCTGTTTCTCAGGTTCAGCAGAGAGACAGTGAGACTTAAGAGGAACCTGTTTCCCTGATGAAATGGATGACCTGAGTCTGCCGAGTGGAAATCTGGTGCAATAGAATCAATCATGGATAATTACTATTTTATCTTAAAGCCCAGAAACAATATGCTGCACAAAAAAAATCTCACTTGGTGCCAAAGAAGCTCTCCATTGACTTGCTTTCAATAGACCTTTGTGAACGTGAAAATGAGCTGCCTGGAATTGTTGGGTTCGCTGCAGTGAAGGAGGTACTTACGCCTTAACAATGCGACAAGAAAAATACTGTATAATTTTATAATGGACATGGACATAGTAACAATGTGTTAGAATCAGTTAAATTGATTTACATTCCAAAGTACAAGTTCCAAAAACTGTGTAATAAATTATTAGTCTGTTTATTGGGTATAACTTACTAGAGTCCCAGGATGTAAGGCTACAGGGTGAGGCAGGAGTTTCATCTTTATCTGAGAGACAGAAAGATTGTTGGTGACCTGTCCTGACTGGAAGAAAATAATAATAATAATAATAATAATAACTTTTCCTACCTGTGCAATTAAAGGCATCTTCCAGGTCCTCACTGTCCCTGCTTGTTCGGCGTCTGCCTAATCCCACTGAGTAAGTTTTCTGTTTTCGACTGCCAGACAGGGAGTTCTGCCTGTTGCCCAAATACATTCCTAAAACATAAGAGTTTTTGTAATAAATTGTCCAATAAATTGTTTGAAATTCAGCTACAATAACGATGCAAACTGAAACTGAACATACCGGTGTGTTGAACATCCAAAGATTCTGCTTTGCTTTGGCTGCTGTCTGTTATTGCAAAGGTTGTGTACATGCAGATTATGTTGCAGTGTTTACTGGTCTGAATAGCCTTTGTACGGTAGCGTTTTAGTGAATCTGAGCATGAAACATATGTACATTAGTAAATGAAGAGTGCATATTATTCATTCATCATATCAATGTAAACATGTGACAGAAAGTCTCACTGTGTCCAGTGTCGACCTCCTTCTCTGCCATTTTCTCAAAGTCTCTGATGACTGAGCGTGCGGTCAACTGATGGACAATCTCCTTCCATGTTTCACCCTGGCCTTCATCAAGTTCAGCTCTGTCCATCAGTGCTGTGCTAGGAGCTTCTAATGACCACAGGTGTCCCAGGTCCACACAGACCTCCCATGATACAGGGCGCCCACTGAATAGCCCATGTATGATGGAGCGGCACTGGCCTGGAGGGGGGTCATCTAGGGGCACAGCACAGAAGAGATTTTCTGGATCGGCAAAGCTGTCCCAGTCCAGAGGAGATGCAGGGAACAGGAGTCCATCTGATCGACAGAAAACAGGTCAAACTGGTGTGACACTTTATCTCAATTATAGCATTACACTTACTGGAATCACTGAGACTTCTGTGAGACAAGGTGTCAGGTCCTGATGGAGGTTTTGTGTCTGCATCACTTTCATCAAGTCTTCCTCCCAAAGTTTGGTCAAAAGAAACCCTCTCCAATGCTCTTCTCAGGCGATGCATCTCCATCTCTCCCTGCGGAGAGGAGAAACTACGAGCTGCCATGGTAGATCGAGCCAGGACTTTGTGTCTCCTTGTAGACTCCTCGTTCACATCCAGATATCCCTGTTACATGTAAAATGGGATAATAACTTAAGTATTACTACTTGGTAACTGAATGTAAAATCTACCTTTCTTGTTCCAACTTCAGATGTTTTTGCTGAAAGGTTTTGATGCCACATAGCATCTGCCCAACGAGACAGGCGAGATTTCTTTTCAGGGGAAGGCATTTTTTCTAGATCTTGAGGCAAAGATCCAGTGTCTAGTACAGAACCAGAGTGGGAATCCTCCAAAGCATCACTGGTGGCTTCCATGTTGTATGAGGTGTTTAAGTGGGACTGAGAATGTGTCTGTAGAGTGTGGTCACTGCTGAGGGAGCAGCGCGTCAGAACATACTGCTCCTGGATGTAAGAGCTCTCCTCTATCCTCCGCCGCACATCACTGGACCACTCCACATCCATCCCTTGAGTCAAAGTTGATCAGAATATGAATATGTTTTACTACAAAAATATACACACTGAACTGACCTGAGCACATGCCAGGATCAGTGTCTCTAGCGCATGAGAACTCAGAGGAGATTTCTCTGGAGATTTCCCTCAATGCTTCCTCTAAGTCAGTACCTTCTGCACATGTCACCACAGGCATTAACTCTGAGGCTGGAGGCGGAGAAAGGTCATCGCTTACCACAGCTGCAGAGCTACCATGTCCAACTTTAGCGGCCTGCTGATAAGACTGTGTAAGAAGCCAGTGAACTATGTACTATACAAATACAAATACATCAAGTACCTCAGTCTTCTTTGATTTGAGGTTTGTTGTGTCATACAGAGTGCAGTATCCAATAAGGCAGTTTCCAGGGTAGAGAGGAGGAATTTCATAGGGCGACAGAAGGGCCTCCATATTTTCAGGCAGGTACCAGTCAATTCGAACATCGGTTAATACAGGTTCAAAAGCTTTTTTCAAGGATTTGATTAACTAAAAAAAACACAAATTGCGCCTTTGTTAAGCAGATTATTGTTTCTCCAATAGATGGCAGTGTACTACCTTTGGCTGGAGTCTCTCCTCATCATCCAAGTACTCGGTCAGGCCTCCTGTCAATTTGGACACACCCTGCAAGAGCCGTCTGCAGGCTCTGGGGCCAAGCCCCAATCCAAAACATCTGCAGAATTGTATTCATTTTAAACTAATCAAACTCAAAATACAGTACTATGAATAAGAATTGGTTTAATAAGTAACAAAAAAAGACTAATATGTTTCACATAAAAAATATAATAATAAAATCAGGACATGTGTCACATTTGAGAATTTTAAAAAATTAATTAGGGAAAAGTCTAAGATCTTATAAATTATACTTCCAAAAAGCTGATTTTACATAAAATGTAAACTAATCCATGTTTTAAACAAAGTAACTGATGTCAAAATATATAGAACTTAATTATGTGCAATACAATACAGTGATAGAGGACATCATCCAACAGGAGAATACTAATAAGATATAAATGGACTTACAGAGAATTGCTGAAGGCTTGGAACAAACCAGTGAGCATGCCTCTTACTGCAGAGGAGAGCACTTAGTGGGATTGCAAGGCGGGGCAATAAAATATTGTCCACTTTCTTCTGCCTTGGAGCTTCAATACTATGGCTCTTTGCTTCTGTCCCTCATGTCTCATACTGTGCTAAGATGCATAGTGTCTTATTCTATTTAGTGTAATATTATATATATAAGTATGACCTTTTACATATAAAATCAAATGTGACAGTATGTTATATGCTCGAAAATATTACTGAAACTCTTTGTTAATAATTTGGGCACCCCTTACCTGCCTGAGCATGTGTTTCTACGGATCAGCTCCAGTATTTTGGACACATTGCTGATTGTCCCATCTGTAATGATAAAAATCTGGCGAGGACAGGAACGTTGCATTGGCTGCTGATACAACCAGGACAGCACCCCCAGCAGGTTGGTGCCTCTCATGTCTGCTTTCATCCTCTGTACATACTCATTAGCTTGCATTAAAGTGACCTGCAGTGAATAAGTGGACAAACACATGTAAGAAAATGGGATCCATCCAACATTATGGCATCTGACCCATGGGTAAACATCATCAGTGTCACCAGTGCAAATTGAATGTTTAATATCAGATGAACTAATTACTCTGTGAGGGAAGGACATAAATTTAATTAGCTCTTCTCTAATAAAGAGAAAGCAAACATGCACACTTCAGCACCTGCACCTTAAAAAAACTGTGTCCAAACAAGAGCGTGACAGAATGGACTCTGCAGCTGTTGCTAAGAGTGCAGAAAAGGTGACCATATGGTCTGTCCTGAGTGCAAAGACTCTCTGTCCTTACAATCCCTGGACCAGCCCAAACCTAATACTCTGCTGCTACAGCAACGCAACAGCTGACCTTTTACATGATTAGTTTGGCCCAAACTCCTCTGTATTTAACACTGTAAACCTAATATAACTGATGTTACACACATGAATGATTACTTTGTATTTATAATTCAACATGTGAACACCTACGTCAGTGCAAAGTCTGCTCAAGGAGAACAGTGGTTTGACAGTAGTGCCAAAACCCACAATGTTGAGTGTGGTACCAGAAGGAAGACTCTTCAGGGCTACCACCATGGCTTCCTGTAGAAAAAAAAGTACCAGGATAATGTACTGTAAATTGTAAGTGTTGTGTGGTATGGACTGTGCTGGCATATTTTGTGTACTGTGGCTTTGAGTCTGTATAGAAGTCGAATAAAAATGAACAATGATGGCATATATAGCTACACAGTTCAGATGAGACGCTACATCCAAAAAGACTTACTTTTACCCGCTGAATGTTGGTGCCACTCATGCTGCCGCTACGATCAATAAGAAAAACAACTTCTCTGGTGGTTTTGTGAAGTTCAGCTGGTTCACTCAGCAGATCAGGACAAAAATTAAGCATCAGAACAGGATTGCTCATGATGTCTTTGTGATAACGCTTTCTCATAAACTCAAGCTGTAAAAAGAACATTTTCAGTGCTGACAATAAGTCTTTACAATAATAATAAAACAAGTAAAATAGTAATAAGACTACAAACCTTTTTCAGGATCTGAGTCTTTCCGCATACAGCGAATAAAGTCACGGCGAGAGGAGATCTGATGTTCGTACTGGTTGAAGGAAAGCCTCCCCCTCTCTACTATTACTAAAGGGTTGTGAGGCTCTGTAAAAACAAATATGAGAGTAAAAGTTTATCTGTAAAAAACACAAGAGAAAATGGACTGACCACTGAGGTGTAATATGATCTCTATGTGGCGGTCATAGGGATGCTCCTGTGCCAAGGTGATGTATGTAGCAGAGGCACTTTGGGCACTAGGGTCAGCGTCTGCGCGCAGAGCATGGGTTGGGCTCTCCAATCCTAACACACCATTAAGAAACAATTTCATTAAATTAACAATTTTACATAAGTCAAATCATGCATTTTGTACCTGCCAATAAGCAGGCTCCCCGGACAAGCAGTTGAAAGTTGAGTTCATAAGGGGCCAGGTTAGCTGCTGGACTGGTGAAGATACCATGAACACACTGTTGTTCAGAGTGCATAGCCCTGTCTTGTTTTCCATAGGTGGCACCGAAACAGCTAGTTGCTCTGAGGGAATGATTAAAATGACTGACATTACTAAATTATAAAGACTGCAAACAGTTGTAGACCTGATAAAAAACAATGTACCCTATCTCCTCTGATTTTCCTCCATTGTCACTCTTGCTTGCCCTGTGTCCAGTGACTATTGGAGTGAGCGCTGTGGGGTAAATAATACGAATGGCTCCATTTTCTAGTGTAGGAAGTTCCAGCGTGGTGCTTAAGGTTACAGACACTATGTCCATGGGGCCAATGACTCCTGTGGCCACTATGAAAGTGGTTCTTTCCAAATCTTCATCCAGGATAACGTGTCCTGAAGACAAATTTCAATTTTACACCCCTAACTATATAAAACATCTACCCTAATTTGATGTAACAAATGCAGTAGAAGGCCTATACAGAAATTACTATATTCACCATGAGGCATGCAGTCATGTTTGCCCTTTACAAGAAAGAGATAGCACGGTACATACTGTATTTGTGATTATTATAATACTACATTAGTACTTCAGGTCAGAATAGTTTTAATATTAGTTTTACTCTCAGTTCATATCTGTATACATTTTTTTGGAAAATACTTCATCTTAAAAGCATATAGTAAAAAACTGCACACCATTGGTACACGCATATCGAAGTTACCCCTGCCACAACATCCCCATTCCCGACTATTGCCACAATGGCCTTCCAGACCAAATTCTGAGCAGCAGTCTAGACAGCAATCCTTCAGCTTTCCTCGGCTCTCAATATGAACTCCGACCAGACGCCCAGCAATGACAGCCTCAAAGCCAACCACTACCTCCTTCTCTCCAAGAGGGTAAACAAAGATACCTACGTGATAAATAATATGTACAGTAAATGTGAATTATATTTCATTTTAAACTATTCATTGAGCAATATAATGTACCTTCCACAGCATCAGTGTCAACATTGGCATAGGTAAGATGGGCGCTGATGCCGAGGGAGCAGCCGTTGGCACAGGACTTGATACAAGAGGCTTTAAGTAGCAATGGCTCCCATGTGGAGCGGTTTCTCAGACCCACCATCCTCTTAGCATTCGACCTGTACCTGCACAGTCAGAAGTGCAAAAGTACATATTCTATACAGTATTGACATAAGATCTTTCTTAAATTTAAATGAATCTGACTAATCAATATTTTGCAAGTACTTGAAACACTACATTAAAAACTAAATGAAAGAGCACATATGGAGCGATCAGTGTAATGGAAAGTGTTTTTTGTAACATTTTGTAAAAGTTTTTTTTTTCTTTAATAGTAAAGACATTAGCAGTTCCAATTATTATAGGTAAATTACAAAGTACTCAAAAGGAATTAACTAATGCAAAGTTGGATTACCAACAAAGTTACATCTAAGTAAAAATACTTAATTAATTAATTACATAAAAAGAAAAAAAAATTTAACTGAGAGGAGTTTTTAGTTCTCATGCATTTATATGTGCGTGTCAGCCGTGTAACTAAGCTATTTCCTCTCAGTAGGCTCTTAGCAACCACTAATGTTAGTTTAAGTAAGAGAGACTGGTCAATGATTAACTCTGCAGTTTAGGGCCCATTATTACTATGCATTATACCAGGTGTGTTGCATCAATAGTCATCAGTTCTCCACATGCACCAACAACTACTGTGTTACACACGTCTGACGCCTCTCAAACTGGCCCTTTCGTGTTAACCATTTAGACAATAAATGTCTATATTTAAATTGAAGTGTAAAGTGTAAATTTGCTAGTTTCTGTAAACTTTATAGATAGAAAAACGTACAACATTTGTTGTGAATGCATGATTGGCTGTGTGCAAATGGGTTGTGAGTTAATACATATTTGCCACGCTTCATGTAAAGCACTTTTTCCAGCCACCTTCAACAAAATCAACATCTCCATCTGGCTACTGTGCTGTCCCGCCATAACAGAGCGATAAATATGAGCTTTGTTAAAACAATATTAATCTTGATGAAAGCAAGATGAACAAATCTGACAGTGAGGGCAAAACGGTATCTTTCGCAAAATGTACAATGTGTATGATTATTTGATATGGTTCAAGTATAAACTCTTAAAAATAAAAGTCCTCTATTTACAAAAATGCATGGAAAGTTGTGTAAATTTAAAGTGGATCACATGATCAACTTTTCATCAATGACAGTAAACACACAAACATGAACACTGGTATATTAGGGTACATTTTAGCATCCTTTCCCACTGCAATGCTATTATGGGGCAAACTGAAATGTCCCAAAAGCACTTACTTTAGCTTAGAGCCAGGTCCAGGAGCTTGCTTCAGTGTCCAGCCTCTGCATCACCTCTAGGATCCTAGTGAGACAGCAACAGTAGTTCACAATTCTCTCTCTTTCTCTTTCAGTCGCTTTCTGCCTCTCTCCCCTCTCTCTCTTTATCTTCTGCAGTTGCCCTGTAAAGAAAACCCTTTAAGTAAAGATGTATAATACAATATCCCACACATTAAATACGTTTCTAATTTCACTATTAAATACAAAAACAAACTACAAAAGAATCTGTGACCAATGCACCAAGCATAGTCTACATAACTTGAAATAAATGGGCATAATCTCCAGTTTAACCTGCCACTGTGCCTTTAGCCCTCACTGCAGCGACAGTAAAGCAGCACTGATCACTTACTGAGATTCTGGACCTGCTGCAGAGACAAGCCAATAACACAACGGTAAGTGAGGCAAGCCTGCTTCTCATCCAGACAATTGGCTGCGATGGTGGCAGCCATAATTCATTGCTAATGGTGGGGCCAGGCAGTCTCTCTCCACAGGTCAACCACTTTGTCACATGACACAAGGTTTAGGTGCTCCAACAATTTGTTAAAAATGAAAACAGCACAGTGGTCTTCATTTATCGTGGAGCCTAATTTACACAAAATGTAGATTATGTGTATTTAGTAAATTTCCGCCGGACCAAATACACATTTGGCCACTTATTATCAATTAGCCTACCATAATTTTACACACTTGTTTTAGAATACCCTTGATAAAATGCACCAATCTTATTAAGTAATGAAATAACAATAACATGCGAGCAGACTTCATTGAACTTTGATAGTTTATAGTATGTTTACAATTTATAAATTATAATGTATAAACAAAACAATGATGTTTAGTGTTTCTAATATCTCACCCGAGGACATCATACAGGAAAGATGCGGGTAACCACAGCTACCATAATACTCGAAGGTAAGCTACTGTAGTTAAACACAGAAAACAATTTTATAACTCATAATGACACACTCAAACTTTAGCTAACTGCTGACATGGGATTGGCAAATAAAATAAAAAACTTGCCAAACACGAGCCATGCGTCGTTGTCTGCAGTTTCATCATTTTGACACTAGATGTCACGCGTTCACAGTGTAGACCATGGGACATCTGAATGGCTGCTGAGCTCCTCTTCTGTAAATTATGCCAAGACCTCTCAATGATGATAAGTAAAATCAACAGCTTTCTTCTGCTATATGCGTGACTTGATTTCTACAGACATTGTAGCCTATTACATCTTAGAATCTGATCAAGTGCTTAACAGTAGGCTATACAAGGAATCATATACTGTAGCCTATTTTTCTGGCCACCTTGTTACTGCACTTTTCTCATCTTGTAATGTTGGGTTAATACAGTTAATGTATGTGTTATTAAAGAGACGTTGGGGCTGAGGACGTCATGTTAGATTCAGGCCTAGTTGGTAACAGGTCTAACGATGACGTGTGGTCTGGTGACCATTGTCCTGGGTTCAAGTGTCTGTCTGAGCTAAATGTTGGGAAGCTCCTCTGCTTAGACTCCCCCACTGACCTACATTTCAATTGTTTTCTATTAAAACAATAGAGGAGATGGTTTCATAACTGAACACAATACCTGGCGCTATTCAACACGATTGTTGTCAAATTTGCATAATTAAGAAACATGTTGGAGAGAGGAATTACTTTTAAATAGTCATCTGTAGGCTATAGACAGCACTTGCTTCCTGTTATATGTCACATTTTGAGGACCTTTCATCATCATTTTTTTTTTTTTCAATTGTTAATTTCTATGGCAACAATCCCAATGCATCATTCTGAAAACCGTGCACAACATCAAGCCACACTCAATAAGACTAAACCTATCATAATGTACACTGGGACTGGGCACTTGAATTTCTCCACATTATATGAGAATATCACCCAAGAGAAGTTAAGCAACATAACTAAACATTATTTACATGTACATACAGTGTGTCATAGTGTGTAGATGGACTTTGGCTGGAGAAGAAAGATGTGGAGCGTGTTCCTGCTCACTGGATAAAGGGAAGAGGAGTTAGAAAAAAACAAATTAATCAAAGTACATGAAAGAACAGCAGATGGAGGAGAACACAAATCAAAGAGTGCCGCCATGTCCCAGGACGATCCGCCTGACCCTGCCTCAGATCTCAGGCCCACTAAGCCTCATGCCACCAGGAGCGGGCCAGAGCACACTGCACACACACAACATCAGATCACTGTGAGAAGGGAAATATATATGTACTGGAACCATTAAAGACAGGGATTTATCTTTAATGACTTAAAGGTGCATTGCGTAACTTTTCTGGTGGAGGGTCCGTCAAATGCTTTTCTTCATGTAGATGTTAGTGCTTTGTCTGGAATGTTTCACAGTGTGGCATTAAACCTTTCTATCTTCATGGAGACCAAACCCCATCAAATTTCTGGTCAGATCTGTGGAGAGGCAACCTCTATTTTTCTAGATATTTTTGAGTTATCAGACCACCTATAACTGAATAAAAGGTATAGCTGTTTAATGTCATACTGTGAACATTCCAGGCAGAGCAATAACATATCCATAATAACAAGCAGGTGTTGGACCCCCAACCAAACACACAGTCTACCATTAAAGATCAGATACTAAATTTTTTTATGCTGTGTCAAAACTTTACAGAAAACATACCAAAAATTTAAGGTAGTGCGCTATATAACTTTTCAGTTATATAATATTTGTTTTATGCAATACTGTGGAACATTCCAGGCAAAAATAAATAAATAAAAAAACAAAGAAAGAAGCAAATTGGGCTCCCTAATAGAAAAGGTATGTAGTGCGCCTTTAATTGTGTCTGTAAGCAGCATAAATGAAATAGATGCCTTGTAAACACTTCCCTGGGAAATTGCTTCAGACACTCCCACTAGCCTGGAGAAATAGTATTCACAGTACAGTACAACACTTTCATTTATTTATCTACTATAGTCTTCAGTAATCTCAGATTTTTTTGTCTTTGTTAGTGCATACAGTGTTATGAAGTTCTCTGTTACTGTATTTTTTTATGTAACAAAAGTAGAGTTCAGCAGAGAAAGACAAAAGTGATCTGAACTGACAATATTTTAATGGGAGGGAGAAAGGACTGTAAGTGATCAATGGAGGCGGCCGCCAACTGATGCCCGGGCACATCTTTGAAGTGGGCAACCTCAGAGGGCTGCCGCGCACAATGGTTCCTTTGATGCCCGGGAACATGCCAGACACTTCTGTACTGCTCTGTACCATCCGAACCACTCCTGCTCTCCCCGTCCTCTCCACAATGACTTTCGGTTTGAACACTTGTTGATGTGTCTCTCCACATTCCTGTGCTCCAGTGTCGTATCAGCACATACTCTTACATGCACAACACTCTGCCCTCCACTCCACATTAATGCATTCAAAAAACTCCTTTACCAAGCCGCTAGCCAATCCCTGCGCCTGATAGTTCCCCCCATTTCAATGGTTGCAGCTCCCTCCCCCGCATCCTCTCGCAGAATCAAACCTCTTTGTAATGTCCAGCCTTGGCAAGTGGTGCCCAACTTGCTGTCATAGCCTTAATGAATTCATCTGTTTGTGTATTGGACATAGCACCATCTATGCCTCCTCCCTTTGCCTAGTTTGTAGTTCTCATCCCCTCCTCCATACTAATCTCTATATATACCAGGGACCACTCCAGAGAGCTATTGTTCCTCTGACTAAACATACAGACAGATGCCCTGCACGGTTGTGGGAGAGAGCCTAGAGATCCAGGAGGGAGTCACCAGCAGCCTCTTCTGCCCCTGTACCTCCTCCTCTCCATCTTCTAAGCTGCTCTGCCTGCTCTTCTGTCTGTCAGCACAGGAGAGGAAGGGCCTCGGATGCTACTGACAACATGCTGCTGCTTCTGCTGTCACTGTTTCTCTTGGACTTGGACCTACTGCTGGCAGCTCCTGCAGGTCGGGAAGTCTACAGGATGCCCCACAGTGCACTCAAAGGTAATACACTGCATTTGTGATATACTGTACTGAATACACAGATAGTGTATTTAAAGGTGCACTATGTAACTTTCCTTCAGGCTCCACCAGCTGCTCTCTCCATATAGATTATTGCTCTGGCAAGAATACTCCACTGTATAGTATAACATCTCTAGCGTCTCTAGCCAGAGAGAGAGAGAGTAAGTAACACCACTAGGCAGGCGGAAAGGTTAGATCTGCGGAGTATGGACCCCACTAACAGTAAAATGCATATTTTACTGTTTAAGTGCAAGTATTGTTGAGCTCTAAACATAACTGTAATAAATAATAAATACAAGTTAAGCTTACTGTCATGTGGAACAGCAAACAGGTGGCGGATCCTCCACCAGAAATGTTACATTTAAAGTGCAAATAACATAACAGAAAAAGGGATTTACAATATCCAAACATATAAAGACACCAATAAGAAATATTCTTTAGTAGCATTATTATTTCAAATATCAAACAACATTGTGGTTCTGTGGTCAAACATCTGCATATCTGCTTGTAACAGATGAAGATTAACTTAGCAATACTTCTGTCATCATCTACTGCTCCAGTCACAAGTTTTGAAGTGTTCAGAACAAGTGCCTCTGTATTCCCTCCACTGTCCGCCTGTATCCCATGGGCCCATCCTGTCCACCAGCCTTTGCCTGCTCAGCTCTGGCCTTCTAATTAAGTCTTCAATCAGCATTGTTGTTGTTACTGTCCCACTCTGTGATGTGGTGCGACACAGAGGGGGGCAGCAGGGTTAGCGGCACTTTTGAAGAATTTCTCTCAAAGTTTCCCTGTCACAAACATGCTGCCTTTGAACACGGAGAGCCGAATGAAATGATACTCTGTGATTATGAATGAGACATTTACTGAGATATTTGACTGTGTCCTACAGCTTTATCAGATCGTGGTACTGTGGTGCTGGAAGCTGCAATGACAAGTGCTTTGTCTGCCCTGGAACGAGCATCTTCTGAGAAGAGTCGAGCTGAAGCTAGCTGCAGGGGCTGTGCTCCCTGTCTGTTTCAGGACTGTGGGCAATCAGCCTCATGTTGTAAGTTCTGAAACAAACAAAACATAAAATAAATGTATTTTTATGACAGCTGAGTGATCAACATTATTAACAGCATCCCCGAGCAATGCCCTGACTGAGCCGAGCTGTGAGGTTATCAGTAAAGCGCAGAAGCTGACCAATGAGGCGGAGCGTAGCTGGGCCCTCAGTCAAGCCTGTGCGTTCTACCAACACCGCTGCCTGCCCCTGGAGTTGGACAAGGAGAGCTGTATCCGCATCATGGGAGAGAGCTGTAGCGCCCGTGTGCTCCAGTGCAGCCTGCTCAGCACCATGCACAACCTGGAGCCCACCACTCAGACACACGCACAGGGTGAGGCCAAGCATCTACTGTCCTATCATTAAACAGTTGATATAAAGTAGGTGTCGTGTTGTGACCCGTGTGTGTCCTAGCAGCAGTCTGTGGGCAGAGGTCCTCTGCAGTGTCAAACATCACACAGCCACGCTCTAGGATTGTGGGAGGCTCTCCTGCACCCCCTGGCAGCTGGCCATGGCTGGTCAATCTGCAGCTGGACGGCGGCCTTATGTGTGGAGGAGTATTAGTGGACAGCTCCTGGGTTGTAACTGCTGCTCACTGTTTTGCTGGGTTAGTTTCAATTTCCTTAACCCCACAGGAATAACCATTGGTCAGGCACTGTATAATTAGCTACATTTCACAGGAGCCGCAGTGAGAGCTATTGGACTGCTGTAGTGGGAGAATTTGACATCACCAAAACTGATCCTGATGAACAGGTCCTCAAGGTCAACCGAATAATTCCACATCCTAAGGTATTCACTCTCTCAAACAAGCATCCACAATACATCTATAGGCTCTGTTAAGATGCAGGGTAACAGTGTCATTTTTCTTGCAGTTTAATCCAAAAACCTTTAACAATGACATTGCCCTAGTGGAGCTCACAACTCCAGTAGTCTTGTCTGATCATGTGACACCTGTGTGCCTTCCTGGAGGCACTGAGCCTCCTACTGGCAGCCCCTGTTTAGTGGCAGGCTGGGGGTCTCTCTATGAAGGTAACACATATGCTGAAAATGTTTTCTCTGTTGAAATATGATTTCCAAGTTAAATGCCACTGTATTTGACTTTCTGATCTTACTTTGCTTTCTGATCAGATGGTCCAGCTGCTGATGTGGTGATGGAGGCAAAAGTACCACTACTGCCTCAGAGCACATGTAAGAGCACCCTGGGCAAAGACCTGGTCACCAACACTATGCTCTGTGCTGGCTATCTCTCTGGAGGCATTGACTCCTGTCAGGTGGGCTGTAGTCCAGTGTTAACCAAAACTTCAGCAAGAGTTTGAAAATAAAATGGTGGTAATGTTTTGTGCAGGGGGACTCTGGGGGGCCACTGATCTACCAGGACAGAATGTCTGGCCGGTTTCAGCTCTATGGCATCACCTCCTGGGGAGATGGCTGTGGAGAAAAGGGGAAGCCTGGTGTCTATACACGAGTATCTGCTTTCTCTGATTGGATTCAGTCTGAGATACAAAGTAAGTTTCAAACAATAGAACATATACTGTGAGTCTAGCTCTTCTTAAAACTACAATAGTAACTGTATGATTTAAACTCTGAAGAGTCTTTAGGAAGTCGTGAGGCCACATGTCCAGAGCTTCTTAAGACCACAGAGATGACAGAGGAGGAGCAGAGGGTAGAGTTCAACTCACTGTGTCGTTTCTACACTTTATCATGTCCTTCTGGACTGTCAGCCGCTGCCTGTAGCCAGTCAGCTCAGGACAAGTGCCTTACACGCTTTAAAAAATGTCGTAAGTAGACTGCTCCTTTTTAGACACAGACTTTTTTATAAATATTAATCGTGAATCATCTGGTTGGTATCTGATTGTGTGCAGAGTTGCGTTCTTTTCTTCAGACTTTGTTGGATTTACTTCAGAGAGCTGAAGACTACATCAGGGACAAAGTGGACTTAACTTTTTTTACTCAGACTCTGCCTCAGCTTGTGGAACACATCTACAACACAGCCTTCGCTCACACCCGAGAGAGGAGGGATCTGAGCCAGGGACTTGGTTTGATTGCAGGTAGCTTTCACTTTTTCTACAATGCATTGTAGCAGCTTTATTTATTTTATTATGATATTATTTTTTACCTTTATTTAACTAGGAGAACCTCATTGAGATAAAAATCAGTTTTAAGAGTTTTCTGGCCATTTACTGATATTTACTGATGTCTGAAAATGTTTTCAGAGCTGCTGGGTAATGTTGTGGAATCAGAAGACCCGGAAATGCCATCTTTTTTCAGGCAGTTGGGCCCATCAGTGGATGACTGGCAGAATTTTCTGCAAAGCTTGGCTAATGGTCAACAGAATGGTACAACATCTGCAATGCAGAATCAGGAAGAACGCCTTTTTCTAAAAGTAAGTTCCATTTAATCCTTATTTTTCATACATACAGGGGCGGCAGTAGCTCAGTTGTTAGAGCATTCACCCCCTGATCTGAAGGTTGGCGGTTCGATTCCAGCTCTTGACAAAAGCATCACAGGTTGAGCGGTCAGATCCACTGACCGCTGGTGTGATTCCAGCTCCCACAGATGAATGCTGTCGTTGTGTCCTTGGGCAAGACACTGTCTGTGTACACTGGTGTGTGAATGTGTGTGTGTGTGTGAATGGGTGAGTGGTTCCTTGTTGTAAAGCGCTTTGAGTGCCTTGAAGGTGGAAAAGTGCTATAGAAAAATGTGACCATTTACATGAAACCTATGAAAAATGCTAATTTAACACATCATATGTATCCACAGAAAGAAAGCTTCTTGGTACACCGGCTTGTAAGAGAGTATGAGTCAGTTATACAGTCCTTGAGGTCCAAGTTGGATGCTAGAGCTCTGCCCTCAGTCTTAAACCTGGATCCAACTCTCTTAAAAGAAGAATCCAGTGAGTCTCCCACCTCCTTCAGTGGCACTCAGGAGAGCCCCTCTGTGCACAAGCAGGAGCCCTGGGCAATTGTCACAGCCTTGATCAGGGAAATTCAAAAGGTGCAGAATTTCAGTCAAACACCTGCTACAAAAGACAATCCTCCTGACCTCTCAAGGGCCATATCCAAGAAGTCATTACAACCATCTCCAAGACCTGGAGTTCACACAGTTACTATGGTGGAGACTGAACATAATAAAGATCATCAAAATGTCAAAACTACAGGACTACAGAGAAAATACAGGAGTCTACTTCGTAAGAGACAGACACTGACATCCAGTGGCAAAGGTATGTTGTGCACCCTCTCATTGAATATTTAATTTCTATGTTTATCTGTTAATTAAAGCTAATTATTTGTTTTTAGTCTGTCCTGCAGTCAGAGAGTCCTCACAGAAAGTGAGCCAAGTCAGGGACTTGTACCAATGGGTCCTAAACATCCCTAACAGGAACCTACAAATGTCTTTCCACGAGGTAAACTAAACTTTTACAAGAGAATAAAGGCATCTGTGCTTTAGTACAAACTATAAAGAAATTGTACATTTTAGGTGCTGGTTGATTTGAATTCAAAGAATGAGCGTGGTCTGTATGAAGCTCGGGTGAAGGCCGTAGTGGGGGGACGCTCTTTGACCTTCTACAGTCTGGTTGGGCTGGAGAACGAGTCCTTCTACCGCAGTGTGCCCAGAATCATCTCTGTGGCACTTGAAGGCCTCAAAACTTAGATGTTTTTTTCTTACAAAGGAATGAAGATTAATCTGGCACTGGACACAGGGCTGGATGCGCAGACGTGCCACTGTAATGAGGATAAAATATGAATGTATCTGTTGAGCATCTGGCCAATTTTCATACAACTTTTTTAACTACTGTTTGAAGCAGTCTTTTCTAACTTATAAAGTTGTAAATATATAAATTATTAAAATATGAAAGGCTGAGCCTAATTAAATATGCAGTTTGTATATGTTACTTCTTCTTTATATATGATATTTATTTGTAATGAGAGGGCATTTGTATTTTTGTAATAAACAATATATGACAACTTGGGAGCCTGACGTGGTAATTTCTTATCCCGCCTTACTGTGGTATTACTATGGCACCATGCTTCAGACATTTCAAATGTCAGAAGTCAAGCTGTTAATGCTGCAGTATGTCTCAGCTGATGCAAGAGCAGAGGAGGGAGCAGCTCCTCAGAGGTGCAGCTTTACTCCGTGGATCAGAGCTGATTGGACCTAAAGTGGCCCCCGGCTGACCTCTGTCCCCTGACCCTTCCTGGGGAAGTGTTCCCGTCAACACTGCAGCTGCGCCACTGCCCAAACCCACATGTCCCATCTTCTGCCTTCCAGGAGGACAATGCGTAACAAGACCCCAAGTCACTGACTCTATGACATCGAGTAAATTTTGTAGTATTTGTCTGAAAATATTATGCATTTTCATTTACTGGGAATATATGAAATCTGACTTTAGGTGATTCATGTAGGGTCAAAAATTTAAATCAGGTCCTAATGATGTAAAACCTTTATTATTAGAGTTTAAATATTAATTTAGGTTAATCAAGTAGTAACTGGATTTGAACTGAATTTAAGTCAGTGTCAAGTCCCCAAAAAGGACAGAAACCCAAATTGTTTGGGTGTGTGTGGTGTGTGCCTGTGTGTCACTTACCCTCTTTAAAAACTGAGCTCTCATCTTGTTGTTTCCCCTCTAATGACTCACAGTGTTGCACTATCCCAAGGGCTTGATCTGTCATCACCAAAGGACTGTCGCAAATAAACAAGTCTTACCATCTGTCTTCCTGCACATCATTCCTACTCTTACCTATCAACACAGCCTACTCTACGCACAATGACAAGAACATTTTTAGCCCCACATCACATTCTGATGGAAAATGCTGTCTTTATATAGCCTTGGGCGATGCTAAATGTGCAGACAAAGCAGCCATGAGCCTTGTCCCCTTCTCCTGAGTGGCAGCGACAGGTGTTGCGACCAGGACCACAGAGCGCCCTGTGTTGGCTGATGTATTGTCACATAGCAGGGGAAGTGATGTAGAATGTATGTGCCTGTGTGTTGTTGTGACAGCTGACAATGTTGTGCTGTAAATACACACTTGTATTTTAGCAGAACAATTATCTGGCCCCTCCCTCCAAAAACCCATGGCTCAATGAATCCCGGCAGCTCTAGCCCACTTCTACTAGGAAACAAACTTGCACAAATAGTGACACACACATGCACCACTCTGCTCCAGCATAACTCTGTATCTGTAGCTGTGATTATACAAATGGACTCTGGACTTCCTGTCTTCATCAGGATAATACTAATCACCACAACAGGTAAGACAACTGCAACTCATAGTTTTGATAATGTCAGGATTTTTTATTTTATTTAAATCTAAATGAAATCTATGCAGCAAAAATAATCAAACAGTATTTTTATTTGTTTATTGAAGCATATTTAATTACTATTTTCTTAAAAAAAAAAAAAAAAAGTTAAACAACATAATCGTTTGAATTCTAAAATGTGACTTTGTGAACTATTAAAAAAAATATGTTACTGATATTATATGAAATTATATATTAATATATAAGTGCACTTCAAATTACAGTAGTCTATGAACTGGCTACTGGTAATGAATGTATCTTTTCTTCAATTGTAAATATTTTTTTAGAATAATTTACTAGAATGTATAACAAAATGCATATCTTTATCTTTATATTATATGAATATTATTTTAGCCCTTTGACAGATATATTATAACAAATGTCCTTTTGTAGTTTCATCACTTAACCTTGAAGCAGAGCTTTTTCAAGATTTGATGAAAGACTATAACAAAAATGTCCGCCCCATGGAGAATAGTGGAGATGTTACCAAAGTGCACATCAAGATGACCCTGACAAACCTAATTTCTCTGGTCTGTATGTGCCTGTCTAATCTATTTTGTATGTGATATCTCTCTGAGCTCTAACAAATTAAAAATATCCCCACAGAATGAAAAAGAGGAGGCCTTGACGACAAGTGTGTGGATAGAAATGGTAATCTATTTGTTTATCATTTCCTACATTCAGGAAAGTCAGTAAAGTTTTTAACGGCCCAGTTGTGGCATTTGCAGCAATGGTGTGACTATCGGCTGAGGTGGGACCAGAGGCCCAGGTCAGATCTGTATGGAAATATAACATCTCCCTTAAGAGTGCCATCTCAAAGCATATGGCTGCCAGACATCATCCTAGAAAACAAGTGAGTCTGCAAACACCATCATAACATTACCCAAGTCATATTGATGCATTGATCATCATCTGTAGAAGATTGGTAGAAACATGATTCCAAATCATCAACTATGTCACCTCTGACCACTACCATCGCTCACACACAATATTTACTCATGGACGAGGTAGGTGAGTAAAGTGTCTTGCCCAGGTATACAACAACACTGTGCACTGGTTGGAAATGGGACAGAACTAAGAATTTAGAACTGAGCCTCAATTTTTTTGGTTTTGTAGGTAATTCCTGATAGTATATGCATACTACAGTATTGCCAAAGCAAAAACAATTACTCTCTGATTCAATTTAAGAATTATTTGATCAAAATTGTATGTAATTTAAAGGTGCATTGTGTAACTTTCCAGGAGGTGGGTCCACCACCATGGAGAGTTGTTGCTTTGCCTGGATTTTTTCACAGTATAATATTAAACACATATTATATTCAAACTTTTCCCATCGAGACAAACACCATGTTAAGTTACAAGTCCGATTTGTGGAAAGGTGGGTCCACTTACATTAGAATGTCTGTTTTTTAAGGTATTGTTTTACTGAGAAAAAAACACCTAGAAATAAATAATAAGCAAGTTTTATACCATACTATGCGGTACATTCCAGGAAACGCAATCTCCCTAGAATAAATCCATGGACACAATCAGGTGCTGGACTGGTACAAGAAAAGTTACATAATGCATCTTTAATGAAAGTGCTACCATGAAATACTGAGTTCTTCTCATTGCCATTGTCTGACTGCAGTGTGGACGGACAGTTTGAAGTGGCACTATACTGCAATGCCCTTGTCTCTCCTGATGGCTGTGTCTACTGGCTGCCTCCTGCTATTTACCGCAGCGCATGCACCATCACTGTCAACTACTTCCCCTTTGACTGGCAGAACTGCACTATGGTGTTTCGGTAAGTGGACCTCATCAAAACCACAAAAGACATGCAGATTACAGTAAACAAAAGTATCTAGGCTGTCTCTTGTAGCCATGGGGCTGTTTATGACCTGCCTTGTATATACAAATGAATGACACCATTAGTCTTGTCTTGTTTTCTCAGTTCCCAGACGTACAGTGCAAACGAGATAGAGATTGTCCTGAAAGAAGAGGACAACTACACTTTAGAGTGGGTGGACATAGACCCAGAGGCTTTTACAGGTAGATACATAATGGAATACACATGGTACTCAAAGAATACTTTAGTAAAACTGGGGTAAAAGTATTGTTACTACATAGTAATGCTGCTTAAATAAAAGTATAAAAAGACTACAACTTTAAAGAGTACTGGTTGTTTTAACTGCACTACTATTATGGTGCATATTCCTGTACAGTATAGTTTAATGGATAACTACTGGATTGTTACTATTAAGTTGATAACTACGCTACTACCTCTGAGATTGTTATGAATTAAAGAAAATTCTTAAAACTCTAAAACATGCTGAAGCTGTTAAGTAAAATTGTCTAGAATAGTTTGGTTTTCATTTTTGTTGGCTTTAGAAAATGGCGAGTGGGTGATTAAACACAGGCCTGCAAAGAAGTTGATAAACCCACAGTACACTAAAGATGACCTGGAGTACCAGGAGGTGGTATTCTTCCTCATTATTCAGAGAAAACCACTTTTCTACATCATCAACATCATCGCTCCCTGTGTCCTCTTCTCCTCTCTCGGGCTGCTGGTTTACTATTTACCAGCAAAAGGTACTTGCTATTCATCATCTGTCCATGAGTTCCCTACAAAGTCCTACAAATGGTGTCCGATACAGAAAAAAATAACTGTTATTGATCTCACCTACAGCAGAGTGTGTTTGGTACTTGGACAGGGCTGTTTTCATTTGGCATTTTGGCCTCCTCCCACTGTTCAAAAACATGCATGTGTTAGGCCAATATGTCCATATTAAATCAATACATAATAGAGAGAAATAGAGAGACAATGAATTGTTAAAATATGCATATGACTGCAGCTGGGGGTCAGAAGTGCTTTATGTCCATTGCCACTCTCCTGGGCCAAACTGTTTTTGTGTGCCTGATTGCTAAAAAGGTTCCAGAGACATCACAAGCGGTCCCTCTTATTGGAAAGTAAGTTTTATAACAATATCTTTTGTAGTTGTTTTTAAAGTGTTGCATAAGTTGCATATCCTTGTATTTCAGATATTTGATGTTTGCGATGTCAGTGACAACTACAGTAGTGATGAACTGTGTGATAGTTCTAAATGTCTCCCAAAGAACCCCAAACACTCACAAAATGACAGACAGCGTGCGAAAGGTGAGACTGTGGCCAAAGCGAGCCATTTTGTAAGTGACATTTTCCTCTAAGCAACCTTTGTATATTCTCATTTATATGAGTTATATGATGAATCTGAATGCATTCCTAATTACTCATTTATAATTTACAGATCCTCCTCAACACTTTGCCTCGTTTACTAAGGATGCAGATGCAGCCTTGGATGCCGGAACAGGACATGATTGCCAAAATAGGGAATGGTCACGCAGCAGACAACAACAGTGCATACATACCTCACTGCAGACGCCGCAGCTCAATGGCCCTCATCACTAAAGCAGAGGAATACATGCTTAGAACCTCACGCTCCGAACTCATGTTTAAAAGACTGAAAGAGAGAAATGGGCTCATGAAGGCAGTGCTGGACAAACTGCGTGAGTATTTGATTCAATTTCATTTAAAGGTGCACTGTTTAACTTTTCTGTTGGAGGCCCCTTAAATGCTTATTTCCAAGGAAATGTTATTGCTTTGTCTGGTGGACTGGTCTGGTGATGGACTCCCAACCAAAAAGATATATCGTGCACCTTTAAGAAACAAGGACTAAGTCTTTTTAGATTAACATGTGGCTCTCCTGTTATTTTGCTTAGATAATGGTCTGCAAGGGGGAACAGCTGAGCATCTCTGTGCCAGCTTGGCAAATGCTTCAGTGGAGCTGAGGCAGTGCGTAGCTTCCTGTAAGCACATAGCAGCGACCACAAAACAAAAGAATGTTTTTCAGAATGTAAGTTCAAAAGGAAAATATTTCTTTATCTTTATTTTATTCTGTATATTTATTAATTTATTGACATAATTTTACCACAGTGAAATTGCTCAAAAATAAATAAATCTAGTATGTACACAGCCAGACAAAACATGTGATACACTTTCTTCTCCATTGTCTTTTGTTTTCATTATTTTTTACTACTTTCTATTTTACTTACTGAAGACATCAAATATATAAAGCCAAGAAAAGGTTAAATAACTCTAAATATGGTTAATATTTTAGTTTCAGATCTCAAACTTGCCACCCATTACTTTGTTGGCAGCACTGCACACCCACGACCTTCTCTCAGTTAGTTTCATGGTGAAGTCACCTGAAATGTTTTTTCACGTCACAGGCGTGCCTTCATTGCCTATAGCGTGTAAAGCAGTGACTAAAGCATAGGGTGGCTATTCTGAAGAATTTAAAACATAGAATAGTTGGTTATTTCACTCGTTCTTGTTTACAACATACCCTGTATGTTTATGTGCAATTTTGATGCCTTCAATGAAAATCTACAATGTAAATAGTCATGAAATGGTCATTAAAGGACTATTTCTAAACTTTGACTGGCAGTATCTTTACAGTATCTTTACAGATCTTTGTACAGAAGACTTGATATTTGACTTAACTTTTGTAACTGCAGGAAAATGAAGAATGGTTCCTTGTGGCACGAGTGATTGACAGGGCCTGTTTCATTGTGATGGCCCTGGTGTTTTGGATTGGTACAGTGGCCATATTTCTCATGGGACATTTCAATAAAGCACCCTCTTCACCTTTTCCTGGGGACCCAAAGACCTACCTCCCCCCAACAAACTTAACGGAGAGTGACTTTTTGGCCTGAAAACTGTTAACTCCAAAAACAACTGATGCACAGGAGGAACAATCAATCGATCAGAACATCTCAACCACTTGAGTATTATTATTAGGAACATGTGCTTTGCTTAGTAAGCCAGGCTTTTTCTTTTCATGTGTCACTGTTCTCCTTGTTACAGTTTACTCTTGTTTTAATGGAAAGGTGCAAATAAGCACAATATACTATTTCAACTTCTACTTAAACATCATCAAATTTTATGAACATTTTTAGTTTACCACCTAATTTCTTGGTGAAATCTATATTCACTAATGTCTTTGATACTTTTTATTGATAGGTATTGTACCCAATTATTTAATAAAGTCAATATGTTTATGTAAATTACCTAAAATTGCATCTTTCTTTCCAAAATACATTCTACACCTCTTGTGAAAAGCCAGTGCACTATTGCCCCCACCTCTGGAGCAGGATTACAATTACATGGCTGAATGGTGCCTTTCTATAGAGCCACAAAAGGCAGATCCGGCTGGTTGGGATGGAAACAGAGACAAGGAAAAGGAGGGAGTTACAATCCTCAGACACAAACAACAAACACAACAAACCAAATACTACCAACTGACTTCTCCCACATACATTTAGGATACGCTACTGCTCAGGGGCATTGGGACTTGACTACAGCATCAAGGGAGTTTTGCTGATTTCTTTTTGCCTGAACTGTTTGTCACTATGTCGGCTGTGACCAACCAGCCTCGTCCCTTCGGTCACCTGGAGCGCGAGAAGCACATTGAAATGATTTTTAGGACTTTCCAAAACAGAAATGGAACTTCATGTGAGTGCCTTGTTGAGTCTGCCAGACCTCACAATAAGAGTACTTGTTGGGAATCTCAGGAGGAACTTTCAAAAAACAAGAATGAACCAAAAAAACAGAGACAAGAAGATAAGAGGCCTGCAGGTGCTCAAGGGATTGACTTGTCGATTTTGGATCTGGTTGAGCAGTTTCATGTGAATGCTAGACCAGAGTTACAAGGTAAACCATGATACAAATGAAAACGTTTGGCTGAAATGAGCAAGTCTCTCAAACTATAGTGTTTCAGGTCCTCACTGTGTCCCCAGGAGGGTGTACAGTATATCTGCCAACAGTGACAGGTTGGACCTGCTTGTAGCTATAGAAGGTAGGCCTTCATGAATGCTTTTGTTTATCAAATGTAACTTCTAAAACTTTTTTTTCCATTTTCTTGGTAGAGAGTTCATGTTTATGTCTTCAGTGTTGTGGCCCAGCAAGAGCCTGCTCACTGAAGGGTATTGACAGTGAAGGTCATCATGTCTTTTATTTTGAAAGACCCTTCAGAATGGATGCGTGTTGTTTAAGCTGCTGCCTTATGGAAATGAGGGTCTATACAGCCCAAAGGCAACTCATAGGAACTGTATGCCAACGGTAAGTAATGTTAAATTAGGATATCAAACTAGGTTTTCTGATCCTGCAGTATTATGAACAGTGACAAACAAGTCAGTCATTGAAACAACCACAACTGAAAGATGCAATTTATTCACCTGTTTGCCTCATTGTGTGATTTTCAAACTGTTGTTAGATTAGTTCCATGCAGCTCTGTGAGGTGATGTATTTGGGGAATAACATTTTAAAAATGCATTCAATTGAAAATTAGTTGTGAAAATTTTAGACGACTGTATTGTTACAACTTGATTAAGTTGGGTTATCTTTGAAGCTGCAGTTTTCAAGTAAGTAATGATTAGCATCAAATGTGGTTAAAAAAAACATTTAAATTATAACAGGGGACTCACATGATGGAGGAAGGACTGAGATTACACAATGCATTTGTTTTGCCAATGGCTTTATATTTATTATAGGCATATAATACATGTTCATTGGCTCATGTGATTGCTTGCTTGGTCTGATCTGTATGTGTACAGAATACAGAACATTGGTTTTGCGTTAGAAAGAAGATGTAATATTTTTCATTCCCATGCATGCCTTTTGTTCTATGAGAGCTTTCTTATCCACATCTCTGGCCACTCATTGCTATAGTACTCGCCCAGCCTGTCTCTAAATAGCACAGAGTGCCTGTAAAGTCCCACACTGCAGGGCTGTGGTCTAAACCTGGGGGGTGAAAGCAATACACAGCTGTCTGCCCAGAGCCACTGGAGGAATGTGGCATCCTTTCTTTGGGGAATGCTGGCCTGTGACCGCGCTGGCCTTCTGCATAGTCCAACTAATTCTTTATCTGATTTTTGCTACCCAACCTGTGTTTGTCCCTTTGATTTAAAGGTTGTATAGAGGATTTTCCAAGGAACGAGAAATCCAGCGACTGTTTGTCCTTTTTCAAATGTTGCGCATGACCTCTCAGGTCAGTCATAATCAGGTGATTTTAGGTTAGAAGCCTATTTGAAACAAATATTCCCTTAGTTGTACTCAAAAAAAGCAGGGCACAAATGGAACTCCTCAACACCAGAAGAACAATGATTTTGGGGCTGCAGAATGATGACAGTTGAAAATGTGGTTAACTGAGCATCTACGCTGACCTCTACTGTGGGTGAGGCTGTTGCCACAGTGTGCACGCTTGATGCCAGCTTACATAAATGAATTGTATCAAATTACTGTTGTTGGATTGAGATTGGGCTTTTGTCAAATGGCTGTTGACAGGTGGAGCATGTTCACCCCTCTTTTAGAAGTATGTGATGCAAGTGGAGTGGCGACACTCAGACTTCAAGGCCCTTGCTGTCCGTGTCGATGCTTAACCAACCAAGAGTTCCAGGTATGTACTTCGAATTAAAATAAATATTACTAATAAATCGAAATATAAAATATATGAAATAAACAAAATACTAATCAAAATTAACTTCAGATTATGGCAAACACTGGGGACAGAATTGGAACGATATGGAAGAAGTGGCCAGGTTTTAGTGTTCAACAAAATATGGACCATGAATATTTTGGATTAAATGGTGAGACTATATTTCTCTTCTATGCTCCTTATTCCATGACTATTATATTTGCCATTTCAGTTCCACAGAATATGGAGTCAGAGACAAAACTTATGTTGTTGGGGGCAACATTTCTTTTGGTAAGTTTTTTTCCTTCTATTTTGATTGTGCAAATGTCCCATCTTGTAAAAATATTTAAAATAAAAATTCTGTTTACAGAGCTATATGTACTTTGAAATGAGCTAAAAAGAAACTGCTACAACCCAACTGGAGATAGTGGACTTATAACAAAATTCAGCAAGAAATTCTCAGGTGATATTAAAAAAACATGCATGGGAAGAGCATGCACGAGGGTATCTATCAAGTAAAAAACTAATGTTGGAGACAAAAATGTCTGAAAGAAACTGCATATTTGACATTTCTTGGTATAAATCTCGTCTTTTTATTAAACTCTGACAACACTTATCACTTGCTGGGCTGCATTGTTTCAGCTGAATTTAGACATTAATCTCAAACATGTGTCTTGACTAAAATGTTATGTAGTCTCTCAGTAATTTCTACAAAATATAAAAATCATTTTCAGACCATTTATATACAACAGTTAAAGTTCTCTTCATATTCATAAAACCATGGCAAAGACAAAACAGCTGAAGAGAAACTGGTTTTGAGGCAAACACGAGAACTTCTGCCAGCTCAGTCTCTCTTGTGAATCGACTTCAGGAAAGAAAATATTAAGTCAATTCAATAGTCTTTGAATGGACTGCATTTACAAATACAGTGGGTAATACACAAGTATTTGCAATACCTCTTTGAACAAATATATTGTAAATAAATTTCATCATAATAAAATTGCATGTAGCTGCAACCCTGCTTGAGTCCCAATAAAACAGATAAAGTCTAGACATGAAATGTGATGTTAAACAATAAATGGCATGTAGATGAACATGTTGGTTCTGATGTATTTTGTCAAGTGCACTTCGATCACATGTACAGCTCAGCTAACAGCCAGCTCATAGCCTCCCTCTGGTGGCAAGTTCAAAGATGTGTAACTTGCTTTACAAAAGCTGGGAGACTAAGGCTGCTTTAGTTGCTCAGCTATTAGATGTTTCTTGTTGACTTGGTTCAGTCTGTCATCTGCTGAACTTTTTTTTTGGTTTTGATACAACAAAGACTCGTCTTCTTCCAGTTCTAACCTTCTCAAGTCTTTATGCAGTGCCAGTCCATGCAGAAATATTCTTCGGGCTTGCAATCCCCCAGAACCTCGCAAATGTACACGCCTACCCGTCAAAAAACATTAATATAAGCAAAGACATTTAAACATGCATATTTTTGTTAAAGTAAAAAATAAAAAAATACCATTGTTATCGACCGCCACTAGCATTCACCAGTCCATGGAAGTCTTCCCATGCTCTGCAAAGACAGCCAACGTGCAAATGTATTAGTGTGTCACTATAAGATGTAAAATTTATCAGAGGTAATCATGGCAAGATAAAACAACTTAATATCTTAAGAAAGAGAAGAAAGACAGAAAATAATAAAACAGGTTAGACATACATACTTAATGCTGTCTGTATGGGTCTTATACTCCATTATAGTGTTGGGAGGAAGGTTCAGAACTCTACGAAGGGTATCTCGAATTCGGGCAGTGGTCGCTTGGTCACTAGCAGTTTTGTTCCAGATAGAAATAATGTCCTCCTGACAAAAAAAATTAAAAATTTACACAACACAAGGTCAAGACCAAAGATAAAATAATGTAATTAATATTACCTGGAACCGAACTGAAACTACAGCACCACAGATTTCTTCTCCAACCATAAACTGTTCACCCAGCATTGCTAGAATGAGGTTCTCCCAGCATCGAGATGCCAGACCTTTCCTCAAACGTATGATCCATTTGCCCCCCATCTTGTTGGCATCATCCTACATACAACGATGTTTGTGAAAAAAGCAACTGAGACATTTTAATAATATATTCCAGAATAATCGAGTGTACCTCCCACATAGGTTTTATTCCCTCTTTGAAAAGGTGAAAGTCACTGTGCCCTGTTAGGTCACCGGGTCGAATCATGTGACTGTAAAACCGCCAGAACTGCTCCACCTAAAGAACAATTTGGATTAACCAGTAGACAACATCAGGTGTTTTTCTTAAAAGCGTGTAGGTGGTTAACGGACCGAGGCAAAGCTGCCAATCTGTTTGATATTCTGCTCATAGCTTTGTGTGCTGGCTGGTCTCCCTGGAGTGCGTCTGGAGTACCAGAAAGTGTAGTTGTACTGCAGAGGATGCTCGCCTGCACCTGGAACCACCATCTACAAACAAAAGACACGTAAGCCTACATAGTAATTCTTCACACTATGTAAACAAAGAATCAATCACCTTTTTCTTAGAGATGTTCTGTTCCTTTTCTTCGTCTTCAATTTTTTCCTTCTCACAGTCTTTCGGTGGGCCTTGGTCCTGGTCGTGGTCTCCACTGTCATCGTCTTTCAAACTGAAAGACAGTAGTAAATCTGATTAAAAAATAACAATAAAAAACTTTTTGTGCATCGGCCATCTGAGTATGCTATGCATTTGTTCACTTTTCAGTTGCTGCTTCTCTACAAAACTTTGGTTTGTTTTCTGTTTCGTTTGAATAAATCAGATTACCAAGTTGTTAAGTTGTATATTTAAAATACATGTGAACAACCTCATACACTGCAATATTACATATTACAATATACATATGGTGCACTCTAATGTAAAGGTATGATTTATTTAGCATGCTACATTTTCATCATATGTACTCTCATCCAAAGGCAGCATTTACTGAATTAATTGATATTTAAGGGTACCCCACATACTGTATTAAATTATTATTGAGAAGACGACATACTACGAATCAAGGCTATCCATGTAAGCGGGTTTCAAGCTAACATACGGCTAACTCGTGTCTCCGCAAAATATCGTGGCGCTTTCACCGCTCGTTTTACACCATTAGGCCGAGGCTTCGGGGCCTATCTTCCTCCTGCTAAGCTAAAGCTAACAACACTGGCTTTCAGGATAGATCCAAATGTACATGTGCTAGCAGCTATTGTCGTTGTGTAAGCATTTGTTCTCACCTCTTTCCCATGTTGAATTCGAGACTAAAACCAAATTTGTAGATCCAAGCTACATATGACACACCTCTTTAGCATGCAGCTGCAGTTGTTGGAATCGTAAGCTATCTGATGACCTGTCTTTGTAACAGGAAGTCACAGGAAGCCCGCTCTTCGAAAGAAATCACACAAATACAATCGGTTACTCACGCGTCAAATTTGTTGTTCATAATTTTCTAGGTAAATAATTTCGGAGTCCAAACACAGCCTCCTGGAGTCCGACGGAACGGGAGCGCGCATTACGGAAGCGCGCATGCATGCTTGGGGATCACTACCCTCCGTACTCAGTACTTGGTAATCTTTACTCAGTACTCAGCAGGAGTGTCGCAGTATTCTGATCTCTCTGTACTCAGCTGAAGTGTAGTAGTATTTTAATCATGTGGCGTTACAACATTTATCAATAAACAGAACGAAGAGACAGAAAGTTCAGAGTTTTATTATTATTCAGAGCCACACATTACAAAATATTATAATTAACAAAAACTCAAATAATCGGTTTAGGGATCATTTTCAAAAACACTGTTCTAATATAGGCAGTAAGGTAAACTCATGGATCTATACTTTACAAGGGTAAGATTGATGGCCCCGCTGTTGCAACAAAACAGTATATAAACCTAATGAATAGAGGAAAATGGGAGGACTGCTTTGGCATGGTATGGCACGTTATGGTGTCGTTTTGTTGGCTCTCCTGTTTGAGACCATCAGTCGCCCCATGCCCCCTGTGCCTCTCATAAGAGAGGACTTTGTTCTTGGCCAGAAAGCGCACCAGTGAGTGAATGGGCAAGAGCAGCAGCAGGCCCTTCAATGGCGGCTGTTTGTTTACACCAGCCAGTCCCGTCATAGCTCATTAGCAGCCCAGCCCACCGACAGCCTCTGATGTCCTAATGGC
The DNA here is from genome assembly GCF_026225935.1 of Boleophthalmus pectinirostris. Taxonomy (NCBI): domain Eukaryota; kingdom Metazoa; phylum Chordata; class Actinopteri; order Gobiiformes; family Gobiidae; genus Boleophthalmus; species Boleophthalmus pectinirostris. The sequence goes on from NW_026571095.1 coordinate 14,957,086, forward strand.
TGATAAGTGTGTGACTGCCCACAGTCCAGAGCCTCAGAAACTCTTGATAAAGAGGCTATGAGTACCGACATACATTCTCACTAATTTTGCTTGCATTCCTCAACATTCATGGTACACATGCACACATAGACATGCACACAGTGCTGGGCTGGTAAACATGGACTGAAGATATAGTTCTTTCATCCTGTGCCAGAGGCCATAGTGAGGTTAGCCGACATCATTGGAGGAGCTGTCGGCACTAATTCTGCATCAAAGACGTACAAGATATCTGCCGCAAAGAGACAAGCAAAAAATTATGATTTAATGCCGTAAATAAATGTTTCAAACACTATACTACTTGGGTATTATATACCCAGTCCAGCATTTTTTTTGTTCCTGAATCAACTAATTTCCAAAACAAAGGCAGCTATCAGTGGATCACTACTTGAAACCCCTTGATTATTTATAGTACTATAATTGACAATTAACAAACCTCTTGAATGGCCTTTCCAAGTGTCTCTTGACATCTCACCACTTTCCTGAAATAGCAATAGGTAAAATGTGCCTGTAGAAGTGAAATAACATTTTTATCTGCAATCCAGTCCTACCTGTGTACCCTACGAGATATGCAGATGGTGAAGTTGGCAGGACAGTCAGGCTCGTATGTTGACGGCACAATGGTGTACACTCCAGGAGTAAGACTGCACGGTAGGGCCACAACCTGGTTGTAGCAGTGAGGAATACAGCTGGCTACAGGTTCATTATTTTTTTGAGACTTGGCTTCAGGTATACCATCTTGGGTCTAAAAAGATTTAATATTGATAGTATATTAGTATAAAATAAATATAATTATATTGGATTAGAATGCATCTAATTCCACACTGGACTACTGTATTTCTACTGATTGACTCACCTTGTAGACATGAAAGCCAATTGGATGTAAACTGTTTTCAGGTTTTTTTTGATGTAATGTGATTCTGATATTGACTCCTGGAATCTGCATGGTGTCATTGCACACACTGAACAGGAAGTGCGGGTTACACCAGTGAGAATGGAAATTCCTGCTTCCTCCTGCAGTGCTTCCCTTGACCCAAGCTCCCTGAAAGTAACTATTGTCCCATTCTCCTCCGAGCGTTAATGGCAGTGACAGTGCTGTGCTTTTCAGTGTACTGTGGAGTAACCAAAATTTTAATTTATCGTAAATTATAAGTAAAAATCAAAACAGTTGTACTTTTAAGAAGTAAGGACATGTTTGCAAAACTTTGACAAGTTAGAACTCATGTGGTATTTTATTACCTGAGAGAAGTGGATGAAGAAGAGAAGACCCTTAGGAGAAATCGGGCCTCAGCTTCTGGCTGGTAGGTGCTGGGGATCATAAGGTAGTATCCAGGCTCTAGCTCCTGATGGAGGACCACTTCTCTATCATAAGCATGGCAGTGAGTAGAAGCAAATGGAGCTGTATTTAACACTCGTCTCAAATTAAAACGCCTCTTCTCCACCTAGAAAAAAGAAGAGGATAATAATTATTCATTGACAGGTAAGTCTTCATGAAACAGTTCTGCTAACTATACAACTATGCAAACCTTCCAAATGTGCAGGGCAATAGCTTGGTAATGCTGGTGCTTATTCATTCTGAGGTCTTCAAATAGCATGTGTACCGATTTGTCCACCCTCTTATTTTCTTTATGCTGCAGGAGTGCTACCAACACCTCGCCTCTTTCTCTAACTTTGAGCCAGTACTTTGGATTGGTGCTGTAGCTACTGCTGTTCCTACTACCACCAGCAGAGCATCCCTTTATCCACTCACCAGCCAGCTGGTGACGGTGTAGTAATATGTGTCCTGCAAAATCAGCCAATGATGACTAAACAAAAAAGTAATATTTCATTTACAACTAAAACATGCTTAAACAAATACCTGAGTATATGCTTATAAGGTGTCCATTCTCATCAACTTTATATCCTGCAATAACATCATCAAACATATATACAAACTCTTCCTCATCCAACCAGAATTCCCCTTGTGAAATTCTTGCTTGCAAATCCACTGCACATAAAGGATCAAGAGAACTCCAACTATGTCCACTGCAATGCAAGATATAAATAACTTTTTCAAAGCTCAAATGAGAGACAAGCACACAAAAAACATGCTAGACTAACCCTTCACCCCAGGACCCAGTCCAAGAGCATCTGCCCCACGGATTTCTAATCCGGAGAAGATGGACTTTGTCTCCTGACACGGTGCTCACTTCTAGCCACTCTAAAACAATTAGGGCATGATACTGACCAAGCTCATTGGCCTCTTCAACTGTAAAGTTTAAACAAGAGGTAAGTAATAACACAAAGACCTGTATATATATTTTTTTTAAACAATTTCAGTGTTGCCTTCTAACCTGCTGTCCTGCTGTTAATGGAGCAGCTAAGTATGCAGTTATCCTTCCCAAACTTCACAAGGTCTGGTCTTCTTCTGACCAGATCTGTGTCTTGTTGTTTATCATTCTCTTCTTCAGTTCCAATGGCACCCAAACTCCAGTGCTCAGCCAGGCCACCAGTAAGATCAACCCAAGCCTCAGATACTTGTCCTGCCCAAAGCCTCTCATAAGAGCCATAGAGCCTGAAAGAGAAGGGAGAGAGAGAGGAAACAGCCTATTAGTAGATAGTTACAAACCACCAAATGTATATATAAGTTAGTAACTTCTCACTTGGCATAGGCTTTTTCCAACAGTGCTACCCAAAAGGAAGTTGGAGAAAGGCACCGAGAAAAACATGGTTTTAAGTCAATACATGGCAAGAGGTCATCAATGATAACATCTTTCCAGTGACCATACTGCCAAAAACAAAAATGAAAAAATCCTTTGTATCCACTGTCTCCCCATGTAGGTTGGTCTGGCGGAATCACCTACAGAGTTAAGATATTATTAAGATCACTGACATCATACCACTAAAGGAAATGTGAAAATATAATTATTCTTTATGGAACCTTGTTTAGTAAATGTTTGTTTTGCAGTAAGACTGTGCAGGCACAAAGAAGCCAGCAGTCTCCCAATAAACCTTGCTTTGCATGACCCAAGCTGATATCTTGAGGGAATAACTCTGGTGACTGGCAGATCTCCTGAATTACAGAACACACAGCTCATGACTTACAACGTTTCAGGTGGATTTAGACAGTAAATCCTATGTTATAAAGTATTTATAAAAATAACTATTATAATTGTTTATCCCTGAACTGCAGCTAACCTGGGGACGCATCCAGGTGACTTTGCCCTTCAGTTTAATGATGGGAGTGGAGCAATCTGACAACAGGGCTGAGTCATCTGCAGGAAATTCCGAGTCCACAAACAAACCCGCGTCTTCATCTGCAGCCTTCCCTCCTCTCTCCATGGCTTCTTCAATAAGCCCACCCACGGAGAGCCCCTAGATCAGTGGATGAACAGCTAGGATCACCATCTCGTCCATGTTACACTATGGGGCAGAGAAAAAGTGAGTATGTGCGAGTATAGGAAAAGGCTAAACAAATCAACGTTAGCGTATTACAATTACTCCTACCTCCCTCTTGTCTAGCATAGGTCCTCCTCCATCAAAACATAAGCTAAGCTTTAACTCTGTTTACACTAGCTAAATGCAATTAATGATCTCCTCATTGTAATGTTGCCAATCTCGTTAGATAGTCTTACGAGAACCCTCAAATAAATTATTCAGCGGGTTGCATGAGTATTCTTCAAGGCATCACAACACATCTCTGCTGCTGCCTCAAATCTTTTCCGCTCATCTGTTTCACTCATGTGGTGAATCCTTCCTGTGCTCTGAAACACTACCTCCGCCTAGTGGTAATAGACGATATTACACGCAACCAGGCTTGGACTTTTTTATTGAGATTTGTGGTGAAACACGTGTGTTCAATTTTTTATACAATATATATTTACATATAGTCATATTAAAGCAAAGAACATGCACAAACTCAACACACAACATTAACATAAAATAGACTTGATAAGATAAGATAACCTTTATAGATCCCAAAGGAGAAATTCCAGTGTTCAAGAACCACAGGAGAATTGGAATGTGCAATCAGATGTGAAGAAACTATTAAAAACATGTTTTAACTATGATATTATGACTGAGGCCGATCACTCAAATGATCCGATGTTCATAATAACCATAACCCTGGCATTTACAGCCTGCACTCTAGAATGAAACTGTATTTTAAATAATGACCATTATTTGGGGCAACATAAAACACGTTTTTTAGATTTGAGCATAATGACGTGTGGAATATCCCTCAAAAGGGATGTTAACTGGGGTATTTCCAATGCATAAATCCAATCCTAAATCAGAACAGTGTGAGCAAGGGAATAGCTCCAAATTTAATTAAATTTTAGCATTCAGCATTTTATGATTAGGCGTAAGATTCTTGTAATTTTTATGTTGGGGTTTCTTGACCTAGAAATGGACCCTCTCTCAAACCTCACCATGACATACTGAGAGCAGCCCACAACAAACATTTGCACTTTGATGTTAGAAAAGAACTGCTGCTTACATAGTTATCATTTAGTCTTAAAATAAGTTATAATAAAGATTAACTGACCAATAAGAACCCAAAATATTAGTTCAGATAATTTTCTTCTTCCACTGATCATAGCTAAAAAAGAGAAAAATCACTGTCAAAAGCTGGTTATGTCAAAATGAAAGAGCAGATTTTGAATGAAGAGAAATATCATACTGTGGAACAGTTTCCATGGCCCTAATCACCCAATCGCTGACAGGGTTTGCACACAGCAGTTTAGTTCCCATTCCTTGTTTTTTAGGTACTACTGTTTGGAAACTGTAAACACAATGCAAAATATTTAGTTGCATTTACTTCGGCAAAAGGTAATACTTTAACCAATATTTACTCACATTATGGCTCTGATGTGACATAACTCTGTTATATCTTGAACGATGTAATATATCAGTGCTTTTCTGGGGGGTCTAATTGGATCATATGTTGTGCAGCATTTACTTGAACCTGAAAATGAGAAAATATTTTAGGATTGCATTATACAGAGCTCTCCACTTTCAGTTATCTATTTCAGTATCAAACATAAATTCATACTCACTGCTTTCCCCAAGCATCAGAATCACCATCATCATGGTTGCACACACAGACAGGTTGGCCATGTTTCATGAACGACTTACTGTCACGATTAAAATATTCGACCTCATGGAGGGACTTAAATACTTGGCAACGGAAACCTCAGTGTATAATCTAAACCAATCTTTTACGTGACCTATTATAAGTGAAGTTGTGGTCAAAAAGTCCCTTTTAAGTAGAACAGATCGCACAGTTAAGATGGAGAAGATAAGAAATACAAAATGGGTTGGAGGCAAAACTTTTGATACATACAGCATTGCCCAATGCAAACTTCAACAACTACACTGTCATAAATGCAATGACACCCAAAATGAAACTTGGGTGTAAAGGTACTATTTTTAAAAATGGAAAGTCAGTGAGTGCTATAAAACTTGGTTGGGTTGGAAAGTTTAATCAAGCAATTTTTGTTCTCTATGGCCTACTTAATGCTAAAATGCGTACATGTTTCTCTTGTTGAGGTTTCTTGACCTAGAAAAGGACCCCCTCTCTCTAACCTCATGTCAAGTCTCGGAGCAGCCTACCGTAAATGCAATTATGCACTTTGATGTCAGATAAGAACCCTGACAAAAACTCAATGATGTTATCTACTTATATATCATTTAAGTATAGTCTTAAAACCAAAAAGGGTGTGACAGCAGTTGACTAATTGATTAGTAAGTGTCAAAAAAAATTAGATCAGTTTATGTACACTTTCAGATTGCCAATAATTCACAATTTAATTAAAAAGACCATAATTTTTAATTATTAATTAAATTTTATTTTATTTTATTTTTTGAAGATGTGATGTATGAAACAAAACATAATCTCCCATCGCTATCCATACTTCTCTATGTGTGTTAAGAATGTGTTAGACTTAGGGAAATTATTTGGACACAGTAGCTCCTCACATCACAATATATTATAATAACAAATAGAAAAATATAAATGGTAATAATAAATTAAAAATAAATGGCAAAAATAGAAAAAGACTGGTGTCATATATCACATAATTATACCATTGTATGTGTAAGTACAAATAAAAATATAGAAATGTGGGGAAATAAAAATCTATCTTGGCTATATACAAGTGGTCAATAAGCGAAACAGTGCAAAGATGAAATAGTGATTGACATGACATTGTGTTATGTGTTACATAAAGGTGAGTTGTTGTAAAGTTGTATGTAGGCTATTATGGTAGGAATGTAGTTGTGTACCTCTCAATGTTTGAGCTGTATGGAAATGTCTTTTAAAAACTACTGTGGATTTGATCTTAAATAGAAATTCATAGATGAATGTGTTACTGGAAAGCACAAGCAGTTTGCCCTGGGGCATTTGTGACTCCAAAAGTAGATCTTAAAAACTGATTTAGTGTAACTGAAGACAACTAAATATATACAGTTTATTAATAAGTCACTTAGTCAGTAATAAGAATTCCTCAGAATGCTATTGCATCAGTTATCTAAAAAGACTACAAATTTATTCAAAATCAGAATCAGAATCAGAAGACGTTTTATTGCCATTGCTGGTGAGCAAAATTCACAAACTAGGATTTTGTATGCTTCAACGTAATAGCAAATAAAATATAAATTATGATGAATTATGAGAAAATAAATTATTTGAATAAAATAAACTGTATGTGTAGTATGGACCCCCCCAAAAAAGTATATATATATACTTTAATATAGCATTGAAATTTTGCATTCTCATTCCATCTTGGTCATGGAGAGGGGAAAAATAGGGGGGGTTTGGTTAAATTGTCGATGTAGGCACAACTGGAAACTTCTGTTCTCTGTGTGCATATAAAGAGAGATGCTTCTCCTCTCCCCCTGTACACTTTGCAGACAAGATGGTTTCAACCAGCCCCCAGATCTCACTACTCCTGCTCTCAGCTCTGTGCCTCTTTTCTCTCAACACTTTCTATGCATCTGGAGGTAAAAACACTTCAAAATAGTTTCAACTTTTTAATGTTTAATGTTTTCTTTCAATAATCAGTTCTTTACTTCCCCACAGCATATATTCCATGTTGCAGAAAGTACTCTACAATGAAAATACCCTTTAATTGGATAAAAGGTGTGTCTATTCAAACAGACAAAGAGTACTGTAACATGAATGCTATTATGTGAGTATTTTTTTAATATATATTTATATTTATTATACTTAATTAAACCACACTTTATTAATGTTATGTATGTTTGGGTGCAGTTTCCACACAAAAAAAGGAATGGTATGTTTTAATCCGGCTTCAAACTGGGTGATGGATTATGTAAACCGTTTCAGGTACAATACTGTTCAGATTTTAAAAAGTTATTACACCTACATTTTGTCTTAACTGATAACCTTTACTTATATTTCAGGAATAAAGCGCAGCTGGTTCACATGAGAACCACTCACAAATAGAAAAGATATTTGAATGTGTCACTCTGATCATCTGTAAAGTGTATTTTGTTCATTGGTCAATGATTTGTATATAGTAAAATGTTTTAATATGAAATACTATGTATTCTTTATATATTTTAATAAATTAAACAAGATGTTTTTGTGAGACCAGTTTTTGCTTTTGGCAATTAGTATATAAAATACATTCCCTGCATCCATCCGTCCATTTTCTTCTGCTTTATTACTTAATGTTTACTTACCTTGTTTCTTGTAGCAAAACATAAATTATCACAAAAGTTTTAGACTTGAGCATTGAGCTTGTATAGACGGACTAGGACCCTAACACCTGATTAAACACTAGATGGCAGCAGAATCTCATAATAAAGAATTAGTCTACAATAAAAGGGCCAGAACATGTGGAAATATTTATTATTATTATGCGAAAACGAACATTTCACACACAAGCGTGCTTGCGTGACTTCATATTAACAAACAAAGAAACAAACAAAACCTTTTTATTATTTCAGTCAATTCTTGATTCTTGGGCAGTTGTCAGTTTGTAGTGAAGATCCATAGACCTGGCCTTGCCCACCGTGTATGTCCCGTCCGGGCCTTGAGGCGCATGAATCTGTCCTAAACTGCTTTAAGGCCATTGACGCCGACAGCCGCGATTACATCACCTCCACTGTTCTGCACCACTGAACTGAGAGCTTTGCTATGAATAATACACGTGGAGAGGCAACTGCACCGAGCCGTAAACGACATCAAAAATGGTGTTTGATAAAATTTAATAATGACAAGATACTCAAATGTTCTATTTAAAATAGGCTTTATTGAAATGAAACAACAAATACAACCTAGTAGAAAAATTCAAAAAGTTGGACCAATGCATTAAACGTGTGATTGTGTGAATGTGTTTCACGTTCAGTGGTTCACTAGGGTTTGTTCTTTCAGTAGGCGCCTATAGCTTTATCTAAGCTTTTCAAATGTGCATAGATAGTCATATAGGCTATTTATTTTCACGTTCTCGATTTTTACATGCAGTGCCAGTACCACGCATGACTTGTGTATCGAAATCATTTCATGTAACACATACGTTAGGCCTACTTATTAACACTAGTAACTACTTTTCACTTCCTTAAAAATCTTTGCTAATTTTGCTAAAAGGAATAAATTATGGCTCTCTGATGTTGGTTTTCAGAGTCTAGGGTGTGATGATGTCATACTCTCACAAGGGGGACATTGGACACTTGTTGGCCACTACTGATCACATTGTACTTTGCCATGAAATATCCAAAAAATAACTGAACTCAACTGAACAAAAATGTTGAACTCACTGTACATAACTGTACACAACAAGAATATAGATTTTAACAATATTCATTTCGGCTTCACCCATCTGTATTAAATATTATTGGTCTGTAGAATGCTGAGATGTCATCTGAAACTGACATAACGGCCTACATTTCAAACAATTAATTTAATTTTATAGGCCATGTTTAGAACTGATCTATGACACATTTCACACTAGAGACAGCCATTTGGTTCTAGACGGTCAGAGAAGGTTATAGACGTTTTCCCATGATGCTGTGGGGCGTCAGTGTAGCAAGCATTATAACATATTACACCCTGAGATCAGCAGACAGGTCTTCTATCATCGTAGCACACACACACACACACACAAATAATGAGCCATCCTCGATCATAGGTGAAAACAATTCGACTTCACTATTAGCTCTTCGCCTTTGTCCCAGCACATTTGCAGCTGGAGCGTCACACAAAACACACTTAGTGATCATTTCCTTTAGTGCTATAATCTTTCTGTCCTTTGTTCTGACTTGTCACTCATTCACGCATTGCCAGATACACAGTTAACGCAGAGATAACCGAGCCCGCTGTATAATTAGACAAACAAAAAAGAGAGGGATGAAACGTCTAAAGGAGAAGAGACTCCAAATGATTACACATTCACTCTGCTTCCTTCCCCCTTGCACACACAACCACCAATTAAAGCCGTGGAGAGGAGGATGAGGACAAGCTCAGAGCCAGAATGCTATTTGTGTCTCTATCTGCCCCTGAACATTGGAGAGGACACGAGAAGAAGTACAGAAAATAGGAAAACTAAGACGTATACAACACAAAAGAAAAAAATAAAATCACCAATGTAGTCAAACATCTTGTAGTTTAGGGGTAAATGCTATTTCTGTTGAACCACAAATCCTTAAATAATTTTAGGAGAAGAATAGGTTGAATTCTCTGCACTAGAATTTGATGATGTCATGCTTTCAGATGAAGGGCAGGGGCTTAGGTAGTAACTATGGGAGATTTATTGTTTTTGGAAGAAAAAAATTATGATCCACAGATGTTGAACCTTGTCATTACTGTTCTCTTCTTTCTTCTCCTCTTGGCTTCACAAACTTACCATTTTAATTCTATGGTTTACAGTGGTGTTTTTGTTTTTTGTTTTGTTTTTACACATTACCAATCAAATTTTGGGGTTTGAATAATGCTATAGGAGACACAAGACTTTATGCCAGCTTTTGTTTCATGTGGATAGGCCCAGTAACTACAGAGATATTAACCATAAAGCAGCTATTTTAAACTGTGGGCTTTCTAAATGCAACATACTGATAGCTAGTTTTTGCCCTTATATGTGAAAGGTTTTGATAATGCCTTCAAGTCCAAAAAATACTGTATGAATAAAAAACATAAGAAAGATTTGTACACAAACCTCCTGTCAGATCCTTCCACTGTGGCCTGGTGTGCAAAAAAGTTAATGCATTATGAGTTAGAGCTGGAAATTAGCTTTGGCTACAACAAAGTACATGTTTTTCTTTTGCATTATCTTGTCTTTTAAATTGCATTGTCCCTTTGATACACAAAAATTTCTAGATCAGATATCGGATTCCAAGTATTGGTTGAACCAGTTTGGAGGTTTACTGATCGTAGTTGGTCCAGAAAGAATTTTTTCTTATGCAAAGCTGTTCTGTAGTTAGTTGATAACAGCTACATAACACATTTAGATCAGTTTTGTCTTATTTTATTTTTGTCTAAAAGAAGTCAATGCAGTTTTCAGTCTCTGCAATGGTATTGGTTGACAATAACAGATACTTAAATTCATAGTATTTGAATTTGTATTGGGACACAAACAGATGGAGTGGTGCATCCCTAATATTAATCTGCATCCAGGCCTCTATTTTCAAAAATAAAGACACATTTTAAGTTTACAATAAATCTACATTTTTACACATACTTCACTTACCCATTGAGATGACTGTCCGTGGAGTGAGTCATGCAGATCTGGGCCACAGTTGCACTCATTGTTCAGTGAGCTTTTCTACACAGTCCAACCCAGCGACAGCAATGAATGTTGATTGTGACCCTTGCTCTTTAGCTGCTGTGGCATCTCGTAGCCTCTTCTTCTTCTGCGTGGGCTTTTTGATGCCAGAGTTTATGCATTCTGTGACATCAGGGCCTGGTCACGGGGCACAGTCAACGGTCGATGGTTTAAATGTGATTCATACAAAACTCACCGACAGCGTTGAATGTTCACCGGGGCAGGCAAAGGGAGAAACACGAGATTATCCAAGCATTTACCACCTGGAAGTCTTCAATCCAACGGCCTCTGAAACATACAATAACATAGATGTATTTCTCATGAACTAGAGGGCCAGTATTGATCTCATTACACAAACAGTAGTATTCTGCCTAAATGTCACTGGGATCTTTGGAATTGAGAATTAAGTTGCTAAAATGAACAGAAATGTACATTTCTTTATTGTTTGTTGTTTATTCTTGTAAAACCACACATGATCATTGTAATACTATGCATTGCTATTAAGGCAAAAGTATTCTTCCATCCACCAATCCATCCATGAATTTCTTTTGAGATGAATAAACTAACTAGCTCTTTAATCTCAATCTTTAATAAGCTTAAAACAAAACCTTATAATGATTTTAGAGTACATGTTAGAATTGCTTATGTAAAACAACCAATACCCATGCTTCAGTTCCTCCAGGCGAGTAACCCAGGGAACAATGCAGTGCTGTCCTGCTACACGCCTGGGCCCTCTCTGCACAGAGCCTCAGAGCTCCCATTGTGAGTGAGCAGCCCTTAGAGATGGATGGGGCAACCACCAGAGACTGTCACTTTACTTTAGCTGCACAGTGCTGACGTCAGGATGCTCATACACTGCGTTCAAGGCACTGATGTCATTTGGAGGCTAGACCCACATTCATTACTCCACGTCAGTAATATCCATCGGACTATGCTGCCATAACTTCAAATGTCATCAAGAAGTGGCTATTTTTTTGTGGTTATTTTAAATTTAAATAAATTCAAAATTAGAGTAACTATTTACAGCCAAGTTGACACCTAATACATAAAAATGAAAATTAATTAAATATGCAACTTCAAGGTAGACTTATTGATCCACCAGGGAAATTATTTGGACAGAGTAGCTCACACATTATATTATAATAACAAAGTAAAAAAATCTATAAATGGTAACAATAAATTCTAAACAAGTAGCAAAAAAGATAGCAATAGACAATGTGATAAATAAGGCATAATTGTATACACTATACACCAGATATATAGTGTGACCTTAAAATACAACAAAATCATTATATTTATAGATTTGAAGCATGATTAACTCTACATATGTACATACACTCTCAATCCTGACTAGCTCTGGTAAGCTCAGCCATAACACTTACACCGCACAATAAAGACCAAAAATGAAAAATAGTCCAGGGGTCGAAAGAGCAGAGAACTGGGGGCTTCACCATGGCAACTCCAGTGTCAGCCAGCCAATTTGAGTTAATCCACCCCCCATCCAAGTCCGACCCATGCAGTTCTATGTCGCGCCCTCATCAGGACCCCCTCTCTTCAGCTGAATATTTCTTTTGTGTCCCAGGACTGTTGATTCTATAAGTCTATATGTGTCTGTAGGGATTGGGGCGTGAGGGTGAGGGGGGAGTGGAGGGTGAAACGGGAGGCTCGTAGTTAAGCGAGTTTAAATCCTGGGGCCAAAGGAACGATTGTGGTCACATTATTAGGTACAATTTGCACATATCCAAAGTTTCTGCCAATTCCTTGTATTGTATAGACTGACCTCTGCTGTAGACTATACTACTTGGCCAATATTTTCTGAATGTTGAGTAAAAAAAAAATACAATTGTAAGTTACAGCTATAGCTCAGTCTCAACATTCTGCTTAGTAACTCAACACCTCAACATTTCTACCCTTTGTAATGTATAGACCGACCTCTGCTATGTAGCCTCCACTACTTGGCAAATATTTTCTGAATGCTAAAGGTGCATTGTGTAACTTTTCTGGTGAAGGGTCTGTCAAATGCTTTTCTCCATGGAGATGTTACTGCTTTGTCTGGAATGTTTCACAGTATGATATTAAATCTTTCTATCTTCATGGAGACTAGTTTTTTAGGTATCTTTAACAGATAAAAGCATCAGTAGTCGAATAAACGTATGTTTAATATCTTACTGTGGAACATTCCAGGCAGAGCAATGACATATTCATAGAAACAAGCAGGTGACCCCCAACCAAAAAGCAACATAGTGCACCTTTAAGTAAAAAAAAAAAGTTACTTCTAAGTTACAGCTACAGTCTCAACCCATTCTGTTTAGTAACTTATTCTTGTCCATATGCCAGTACTAAACTCACTTTTGTTATGTACAGTATATGGTTGCAGTTACACAAATCTCTCCAGGTGTACCTAATAAACTCAGTGTATATACATTTCAGGGGTTAATCTTTTAAAATAGCAGATAATTCTACCATATGGCAAACAGCCAGACCTTTGCTGCCATAACCAATCACAGCAAATCTCTCCACGTAATTTCCTGCTATGAAACTTCTCCATGTGCTTCTATTCTCTGACAAAGGGAGGTTTGGGAGGAGCGGGCGAGGCTCAGAGGCGTCAGCTGCTAGACAAAATAAAAAGGCCTGTATTTGTTCCTGACAATAAAACGTACTACATCTCTGGTGCTCATCCACAGCTGCTGGCAGATTGGTTTTCACTTTTAACTGCGGGGATGAAGTGGTGACTGGACTGTACTGTAAACCAAGTATGTGTGAGTGAAGTTATCAAAGTCAGAGGGTCAAATTAAAATATATTACCTGGTTTCAAAATATTATTACAACCCTCTTTGATAAATTCCACGACACATTTTAACTGATAATACCTCTAAAAGATGGCAATAAATAAATAAATAAATAACATACTTTGATTCTTCATTGCAGTTTTTATGATTATGTAATATTCATGAGGTACTTTCTACTTCACTACAGTACTTAAATAAAAACATTTCACAATAACCATTCCTTTTGCATTATATCTATTGAGAACACTTAAAATCAAGAGAAGATTCATGTTTGTTGCATCCTGCGGAAATCCCAAAATACAGCTCCTTCCCTCCCCTGGGGCAGTGATGGCGGGACGGGGAGGAGGAAGTGCCAGTGGTGTATGTCTCTGGGGTGGTCGTCTGTGGCCCGTGGGCGACTCTTTAATGTCCAGTACACTGTATACAGTATAGTGTACATGCAGCCGACATAATGACTAACAGACCTGCAGGGAGTCTGAGAGGGCCTCATGCCACTCTAAACCTACACATGCACACACTCACTCTAATGGCAGCCTTTACTCATTGCATAGCATAACCAGATTTTAGATTGGAAGGAAGTTTTCATTTGTAAAGCCAGCCCTGGGTCAAATCATAGTTCTGTCACGGTGATTTAGAAAAGATGACTTATAAAGTTACCAAATAGAGCTAAATAGTTATGGAAAATTTAAAATCTAGCTGCAAAAGTCAGTTGAGATGTGTGTTGTAAAATTATGATTCAGTTCAAAGTGCACACTTTGAAAACATCTGCAACTGCCAAAAATTATGAAAGTTTCAGAAATTAACAAGAATTATTTAGAGCTTCAAACTACATTTTAAGTATTTACAATGTAGTTTTTTTTTAACATAATACAATTTAATAGAAATATATCCTGTTTTCAGAGGACATTTTATTACCTAAGCATTTGCAATAAACTAATTCTAACTATTCAGAAATCAAATTTGATCCAACTGCATTAAACCTGCATCCATTTCATACCTTACATTCTAGGCTATTGCTTTTGTTCCATTCCATGTGTTTTTTTCACATTTTCAAACATCCAGTAAGCTATAACCTTACCCTAATCTTAAACCAAAATTTGTGAACTCTCAAAGCAGTGCAAGTCTATAGAGTGCAAAGGGTGCATTGTAACACAAGGTGCAGAGTCTGTCCAAGAAGTGCGAAGACATATAGCCAAAACAAAGGCCTCGAAGTTAGTGGCTTGGGACTGATTGACAGGGTGGGGTTGTTGAGCGACCTCTGACCTCTTTAACCCCCAGGAATGTTGTCGTGCTGGTGTGTGTATTGTTCCAGAAGCCCCTAGCTGAGCATCAGATATATGTGAACGCACAATGTTTCTGAGGCCTGGCCCAAAAAGTCTCTTCTTTCGTGCCCTAATCCCTCTTTTTCTGGTCTTCATCTTCAGACTTTAACAAACAAAAGATGGCAACAAAACCTAGAGTGGTCTGTTTTTGTTATTCTTTAGTGCACTCTCAAGTTGAAATGCTGGTGCCACTGTGACTCTCTGTGCTGACCAAAATGACCAGCTAAAAAGCTATAAAACTTCTCTCAAAACACAACTAACCAAAAACCTTCTCACTCCTATCAGTCATCAAATAAAAGACTTTTTATTGGTTCAGATCTGGGGCTGTTTGTGTCTTGGGGCAGTCACAGAGTCTAGAGGAAGTCCTCACTAGGACCAGAGATGAGAGAGAAGGGGGCCAGACAGACAATTACTGGCCAGGTATGTCCTTTATACCCACCTAGGGCTGGACAGAGGAAATGGAGGAATTTATGATGTCATAAAAAAGCGCCCTAAGAGAAGTGCCTGAGAACAGGTTGTCTGTGGAGTCATAAAAATCTCCTGCAGCTTCCGCCACTGCCTCTGCCGTCTGATAACACACCGACTTGTGCCACTATTACATATACAGTACAATGTAGATAAGAGCAATAAGGATCCTCATTTATCTCTGTTGTGGGATTTGAATTGTTTTCCACAGGGGTCATATTCTCGTCATAACAGAAATTTAATATTTGATTAAGATTTTGTATATAGAAATCTGAGAGTTTTGCAATGTTCCCTATTTAACATTTAAAACTATCATTTAAAAATTATTACATTTATTTAGGCTTCTGACACAAAATTTAATTTGGATTCTAAAGGATTTTGATGTCAACTGTTCTAATTTATACCAAACATTTCTATGATAACTTAAATGAGATGGATGAATAGTATTTTTTGGCCTTATATTAAGCTTTAACTTTAATATTTATTGTGAGTTCATCTGTTGAGAACTTGTTCTTATTTCTCACAGTGCATTAACATTTGAGTGGCACAGAGTTAAATTTATAATTCAATATAGATTCTCTCTCTAACCACAAGTGTTTGATTGAGCTATTTATTACAGCTCATGAGTACATTTACACTTAACACATGTAATTGCATATAACCACTCCTCGATAAGAGACAGTTTTCTCTTTTTCACACAAACAAAGTCTCCAGCTTTTCCAAAATGAACGATGGCTGTTGGTGCTTGTTAAAGACCAGCAAAAGAAAAGGTGCTTATTTGTTCTACACACTAGTGAGGAGGTTTCCCATTGTAAAGTAGAGTAGCAGCACTGCCCCACTCTCTTTCATCCTGCTCCTTAAGGCAGCTGCCATTGTCTCACAAGGGACACAACAAGCTGCCTCCTGGCTACGCTCCAGCACTCACATACCTGGGAACTACCAGAGGCATGCTGGGAAGGCAACAACAGCAGGGACACAAGGGATGCAGAGTGGAAATGTGTGGATGTGCACTGTGTCACTTTTTGGCTGGGGGTCCGTCGGCTGCTTGTTTCCATGGATATGTCATTGCTCTGCCTGGAGTGTTCCACAGTATGACATTAAACAGCTCTACCTTACATGTATTCAGTTACAGGTGTTTTACAGCTCAGAAATACCTAGGAAAACAGGCTTTCTGACAGTGATTGGTTGAGTGGTTGCCTCTTCACAGACCTGATCTGTAACTTGGTCTGGGTTAGTCTCCATGAAGATAAAAAGGTTTAATACCACACTGTGAAACATTCCAGACAAAGCAATAACATCTCCATGGAGAAAAGCATTTGATGGACCCTCCATCAGAAAAGTTACACAAACTGAAAATCTGCCTCCACAGCCTTAGCACCTATTATCTTTTATTTCAGTATTTTTGGTATTAATTGCAGTTGATAAAAAATAGTTTTTTTTTTAATCTTTAGGATATAGACCAAAGATGTACTCACTAAAAGAACACAATTTACCATTATATTGTAACATAAAATAGTTTTAAGTGCATTTTCTATAGGCTACAAAAAAGTTGTTAAGCAACTGCAGCATCAGTGACCAAAGAGTAGGCTTTATGTCGAAATGTAAAAAAATGTAAGTTCTGATTCAAAATTATCGGGTAAGTCCTCCATTATGTGAATTAATAGTTCAGCTTTTACGACTTATTTACCGTAAAAGCTCTAACTGCCCTTTTTCCCCTAAAACCTTGATATCTTAAACACCCACCTGTTTTCTATCATCCATCCTCCATCCTTTCTAATAGCTAGTGACTGCATGTGTGCAATTAAAGAACTCTAAAGTTAAGGAAGCCAGTCTTTTCCCCCTCCCTGTGTTATGCCAACTCAGCAGTATGAAGGCGGCTCCTGTATATGAGGTCCCACTGTACACTGTATGGAGGCCAGTCTAAGTTCCTCCCATAACTGACCGCAGCCCAGTGAATGTAAAGCTCCACATTCCTGCACTAGCATCGCTCCTTGACAGTCAGAGCCAGAGCATTGGGTCTGGAGTGAACGCCGCTGCAGCCCAAGATAAGGCAAAATGAGGACAAATGGGGTGAGATCAGTCCGAGAAAACTGGTAAAAGGATTTAGCTCTTAAGGAAAAGTCCTGTGGCATCCATCATAGTGCAGCACAGAAGTTTAAAGTGCCTGTGACAGGTTAGACTACTCATGTTACTAAAACACAGTCAAGATCGTTATATTTAAGATCTTTGTGAAAACATTCACACTCCCAGTTTTCCCAATTTGGCTGTTTTTTAGGTTTAGAATTGTACTTCCTGGTTGTAAAATCGTGACATCATACTAGTGAAATCTTAACTGTTACCCACAAAATCTGATAAATACAAACATAAGAAAACACCTTTATTTTGTTGAAATCATGTTTGAATTATCAGAAAAACTGTTTCTTAACTGTAAAATGTGGATAACTTTTGGATAGAATCTTCCCTAACCAGCAGACCTCCCTACTTCCTGTAATTTTCATCATATTTTTCAATTTTTATTAATGAATTGCATATTGATTTGTGTAAAATTATAATTTATATTTACAACAGCTACCACAGCTAAGTCACAATTAAAGAATAATAAAAATCTGTTATACACACTTGAAGGAGTATTCAAAGGTGTACACAAGTAAAAGTATGTAAAGCTGGAGTGATGGTACAAATAACTTTTTATTATTACTGCCCAAATCCACAAACTGGATTACTGTTAAATTTTTTAATAAAATTCCATGTTTATGTTGGATTTTATAGTTTAATGGAAAGCCCATTAACCCCTGCAATTAGATATCTTTAAGTTAATAACTGCCAGTGGTTGAAGAAAAACTACAATTTGCACAGTTGTTATTGCTATTATTTAGTTTGTTGTACTAGTAGGGGTGGGCAATGACTATATTCAAATAATGTTATGGCAAATCTAATATAATCCAGCATTTGGTATACCTCCCACCTCTACACTGTACGTGATTTTACTATAACCAATATTAATACTACATCAGCAATTACAAGTGCTACTGCTACTACAATGTGAAATAGTTAAGACCTCACCTCAGTTTTGCTGTTGAGAACTAAACAAGGACCCTGCGCAAGTTTATTTTCAATCACTCTACAAAGAATGCCTGTCATTTCCTGGCATTCCCCACATCCATACCGAAGCCCCCTTTCCTTTAGGAACAATGGCAAAGATTCCAAAATTTCCATAGGGATTTTTTAGTGGGACAGCATGTGACCTGAGATTTGGACTATATAATATAATATTTAACAATACTATGACACTGCTAATAAAGATTTGAGGCTGAAAATCATGTAAGCAAGCTCAAGATGCAAAATACAAGCTTGGATATACTGAAGAGTGCCAGCAATACTATAATAATAAGCAATGCAGCTGAGGTCAAATTATCATGGCGTGTTGAGCATTTATGAGCACTGACCATAAACTGCTATGTGCCGTTTTATGTATGACCCAGTGAGCCTGTCTAATAAGTGTAAAATTTCCCTAAAGTCGAGATCTATCTGCCCTGCATACACCCACACACACTCTCTCCAATAGGAAAACCTTGTTAATTAACTCAAAGTCCTCATCTTGGCTTCTTGGGTGCATAGAGTTCAAATGTCATGTGGTCACCATCTAGCCAATAGGCTTTTGAGAAACACCTGGCCTGACCTGAACAGAGCAGAGACCTGAGGCTGTGGCTAGACAAGAGGTCAAAGGTCATCTACTCATCGAGACAAGCAAGCAAGAGAGGAGCTGAAGGGGGGTTGCAGGGCTGCCTTTAGCTAAGCTCTCCTTTGAGCCTTGGCAAAAAGATAATGTATATGCATACTGCTATTTGTCTCAAGATACAACAAGTCTTTAGCTGAATATGATCATCATACCATTAGATAAGTTGATGAAATATCAAATAGACAGTATGTTAAGACAATGTTTAAAATTAATTGGAAGCATTGGCAAGGTTATATTTCTATTTTGTAGTTTTTGCAAACAAATTGTGTCAAATGTTTGTGCAGGAATTTAAAAAAAAATATTGTAATGGTTGAAAAGAACAAGAATGGCAGGGTTTTTGGTGTTCATTTGTTTGTTCAGTGGTGGATGACAATAGTGAGAACTATGTGTCTACTGGGAGCTTCGTGATGGTGGGAGAAGTGTGATAAGAGACTCCCTGATGATAACACTAAAAATGTTTAATTTGCTCCTACTATCTGTCCTAGAATTGATGGAAGTATAAGGCCATAATAACAACAGTGAGGCTGGGAGCCTGGGGTGATGGCAGGTTGCCTCCACACATAAGTGCAGGTTACTGCTGATCAGACTCATCACATGATAATGAACTGATCGCTGTTTGAACAGATGACAAGATAAGCACTTCTTACTGTTGATGCAGTCACATTATAGCAGCAGGAAGACAGAGGTTTCACCTCATTCACCCACTGAAGCTGTGTCTCTGCTCGAGTAGCTCAAACTCAATTAAAGGCGCCTGCTCTGCTCTTTTTTCTGATGCATGTCTCTTCCAGGGACAAATGTAAAGTGAATTATATCTAAGTTAGTTTTGACTGAGACGGAGACTAAGCTACATCTGTACTATATTCATTTACAGGAAAGTAGTTTACTTCTACAAGAGTAATATAATATAGTACTATATTATAATATAGCAGTACCTATTCTTTACCTTGCAAAGCATGATGAATTTCTGAAATAGTTCTGCTAGCTGTTGTGTTTGGGCTCGAACCACAAGTGGATCAAAGCAACTGGACCAATCACAGGGTAGCATTGTGGTCTGGCCCAAAGCCAAAGGCAAAGCGCCCAAGTGAACCAAACGAACATCAATGGACATAAATATTTCCTCCGAAATATGGACTATTTCGTTTCTGAATGTGCTGAGAGAAGCACTTTAGTACATTTGTTAAATAGAAAGATGTCTATGCTTTTCTCTCAACTGGATTTAACGAAAGTTAGATTTCTCTGCTCGCTAAGATGTTGTGACATTTTGCCCAGTCAGTTTGAAGTATTCGCTTTTTCCCGATTGTTTCAACAGGAGCCACCCCAAACTCATAATGTGTAGACCTTGACTCAAGAGTGATACAGAGATCAATCTTGCTTTTGCCAGGTCACAAATTTCTAGAATTTGTAATTAGTGGAATATCATTCATTATTTTCAAGCTCACCAATATCCTGTTCATTAGTATTAGTAACAATTTATAGTGAGTCAAAGACTAGTGCTGCCCTAAGCATCTATGCGCCTACCTACTACATCCAGATGGAACAAGAATTTATGTAGACTACCTCATTAACCTTAAGGCATATTAGTGCTTGGCACTGCACACTGTGAGACGAGGCATGGTATTTTCTAAAGTGTTATTGAATAAGCTGGCCTCAGCTGCTTAGATGGGCAACTATAAGCATTTAGGTTAAAACACTTCTGAATGGAGGTAGCCTGGTATAATCTGATAAATTATAGAATCACCATGCCAGCACGGGAGCAGATTACGCAAGGAACACAAAAATACCAACTCACAGCTTTAGTAGTCTCTATAGTGTAACAACATGTCCTAATGTAAGGCACCTGGCATGTCTCGCATGTATTATGGCTGGCACTATGACGCAAACAAAAACCTTTATAGCACATTGTTCGGATGGCCATACGCACCCATCCTCAGACAGACGGACCTCATCGTGAGTCACAGGCTGTGGCGAGAGACGGGTGTGGGCTCCGGTCGTGGCGCTTCAGGTGTCTCTCTCTCTCGCACGGATTCCTGGGAGTGGGAGCTTCTGCTGTAATGTCGATACTATGACAGATGGTCCACACAAAGCCGGTGCGCATTGTTCAGCTGCAAAATAATAGCCATCATTTATCAGTCTTCCAAGGGACAGTCTGGTAACTCAGACAATTTTAACTCGGACTGCTTCGGAAAGGCTATCTTTATGCCAACTATGCGTGAAAAGTTTCTCAGCATCTGACCCGTTTACTGTAGGCTACGATGTGCACCAACGCCCGGTGTCACTGTTGACAAAATCCATTTCACACTTCGAACAAAGTAGCTTACTTATGAAATGGTCGTTGTTGATTAATTCAGTCGTATTAATGAGTTCAAGATTATGCATAAAGTGGCCTGATACTCACACGTCTGTATCAAATGTACGGCGCGTCCACGGCCAAAATGAAAACTGTCATCCACTCCATCCGTACGCCGTGCACTTACTTACTCCATGCACTGACTGAGCACCGGGCTCCTCAATACACAGAGTTACGTACGCGTCAAGGGGAGAGGCGCGGGGAAGAAGAGAGGGGGAGGGTATCCGGTGATTTTTTTCCTTCATGGGAAAGCATAAGGGCGAGTTTGATTGGCTCGAGTGGGATAGATTGATAAAATGAGGCGATATTATTGGACATCGCATGCAAAAGAGGGTGGGAACGTAAGAGGGGACCGTCGTGTATGATAGAGACCTGGGAGTGGACGAGGGAGGATACGGTGAGGGCAAAAGAGGCAATAGACACACAATATATGTTCTGTGTATAGCCTACTTCTCATAACCTCATTGGCTGTTCTTTACAAGTTTTACATTGCTTTTTATGTGCTCGTGCGAAAGTTATTTGTAATCACGTAGCAGTCTAGTAGAACAGGCACTTGTCACAGTATGATCAAAGTTGTAGTAGCTATTTAAGCAGTGACTTTAAACTCTGTGCAAAGGACAATGATGATTGCATTTTTGACTTCGGTTCATAAAGCTTAAAGAGCAGAATTTTCACTAGAGAAAGAGGGTGAGAGAAATGGTGCATGGATAATTCTCTTAGATCCTCCTCTGGTATTCTCGCGTTCAGTGTTCTCGGCTGAATCAATAATGCTCAAAGCTTTCTTGTGTTCCTGCTTTTCTCAGATCGGTGCTGCTGTCGGAGGCTAGGCACTGGTAACTCTCCTTTGTCAGGATTTGAAATGAAAGATTGGTGACTGAGTCTAATAATGAATGGCACTTAAATGAGCACACTTGCATGATAGACTAACTGTGTGTAGTTAACCTGCGTACAAAGCTGCGGGTGAATGCGCAGACAGTGAAGTCCTAATAACCACAGCAGGGGCTCAGGCCGGTAGTCATGGTGATTGAACACATTTCTTAACAGAGCTCCACACTTTTACTAGGGCTGAGTAGAAAACATCCATACCCATTTCATTATCACTTTCGATCATATGATTTTTTTTTCTTGCTGTAGGGGTGCCCAAAGTGTAGTTTTGAGGCAAATATGACACAAACGTCATGTGGTCAACCTTAATAACATGACTTAACTGTAGCTATTTTGAATAGTAGATTAAACCCTGCCACTTTTTCCATAATAATTCTGACTCATTTTAACATCCTATTATAATGTTGATTTCATTTAGCCTATATAACAAATATTTAAATTAAAATATATTTTGAAATCACATTTGAGATGTTCTGTGCCGTTCTTAAGGTTATTTATGTGACTGGTGGTAAGAAACTCTCAGAAGCAGAGTGCCTTTGTGCAGGACTGAGTGGGATTTCAACAACCTTGGTTTGATTTTCTTTAAGCTCCTTTAATCTTTCCTCCCTATTAATCTTTCCTGCCTATTAACTGAACTTGTGCCACAATCACAGCTTTTTCTTAACTCACGATTGTGTGGGTGTTTCTTTGTAAATGTTACCACTGTAAAAGATTTGGTGGTGGTAACATAAATCATTCCAATATGGACAGAACAAGATAGAGACTTGGCTCAGTCAAGAATATGCCCATTGCTGGTAACTGTTTGCGCATTTTTAGTAGGCTATGTTGTAAATTTGCCAACTGGGCTCATTGTTTCTTCCTTTGTTGGTTACTATAAAGATGTAATGATATCCAAATATTTTCACAACATACATCTCATTATATGATATTTATTGTGATATTTTGTGGAAGCTAACCAAACTATGAATAAGATACTTTTTTTTAATCATCCAAAGTATTAAGATTTAAAAATGCTTAATAACCGTTGTTTCTTCATGTAGTCTGCACCGAAACAGAGCAATGCTACTGCTGCACCATAACAATGAACTTAACTAATGAGACTTGTGATTCAATATGTTGTAATGCCTCATGATATTATTATGACTTTTGACAATACAAAATCATGATATTTCAGTTATTGTTACATCCCTAGTTACTACATCATAATAATAAACTCATGATTATGTTGTTTATGAGAAATCAACAGAACATGATCTGAGAAAGAGTTCTATAATGATGAGTTAGACCTAATACCAGAGCTGTGGCATACTGCGCTCAGTTGTGGTGGCATCTCCAACTGCTTTAGTAATGAGCTGTCAGCCTCTACAGATGGAGGACATACAGTGGGCTGCTCCACACGCCTCACTGATGTCTCATAGAAAACATTTGGGAGATTATTGTTGAAATCTTTCTATTAAGTAATTAATTAATTTATTTATTTATTTATTGAAAAGATAAACTAGCACTGCAATATTTCTTATTTGTTTTAATTGTTCCATTTCATATTGGGAGAGACTGATTTGTTTGCATCTGAGTCTGCACTCATCACTGAGTTACACATCAAACTACCACCGATCAAGAGTTCTTCAAATAAGAATCATGTATAGCCCTCAAGTTTAAAGGTCCTATATTATGCAAAAAAAAAAAAAAAAAAAAGACTAATGTCAGCTTTAAGCCATGTTATAATGCTGTTACCTCATGAAATACATACTTGGAGTTGTATTTTGTTTTATTCACATGTTTAAGTAATCCTGCATTATTAGTCTATCTACATCTCCAAAGCTCGAAATGCTGTTTCACCTTGTGTTGTGTCATGTAATGGTGGTTTTCAAGTTAACAGCTGCGTTTTACCTTTTGTTCAGTAGAAATGGCAATTTCAGAGCTGAAATTATCCAAATGATTCCAGTGAAGGATTCAGTGAGGTGCTTCCTGTATTACTAGGGATGTAACAACAACCGAAATATCGTGATATCGTACCATCAAAGTTCTCCAAATAATATTGTGGACCATCACAATATATCGAATTACAAGTCTCTTTGCTGAAATTAAGTTATGGTGGAGCAATAGCTAAAAACAGACAGAGAACTACATAGCCCATGATCCTTTGCTCAATTTCAGTGTAGACTACAAGAAGAAATAACAGTTCTAAGCACTTTTAAGTCATAGTTCTTTGGATTAAGTCTTGTCAAGGCATTTTAAAAGGAAAAAGTAGCATATTAGCCTCCACAAAAATATTCCAGTAAATATTGTACTGTGACATGGATATCATGAAAATATTGTACAAAGAGATTTGGTTATTATTATATCCCATACCGTGAGCTTTTCCACAATATCACAAAAAATATTGTACTGTGAGGTTCATACCGTGATAATATTGTATCATGAGACTTGGATATCATTACACCCCTATGACATCATTACCCACATGACATCACAAGGTGGAACAGAGAATTTTCAGTTTGAGAGAAGAACTCAGCCTAAATAAGTATTTTAAACATGTGTGAATGAAACAAAACAGACTCCAGGTAGTTTTTTTGTTGAATAAACAAGATTATAACATAAATCAGTAAATAGCTTAATATGGACCCTTAGAGTGTCTGAATGAAACGGGGGAAAACAATATAAGCAATTTGAACAAGGGGCAAATGATTGGTCTAGGGACTATGGATCTGAGCATTTCCAAATCTCTCACTCCTGTATGCAAGTAAAAAGTTCAGTTAAGGAATAATATTTATCTCCGACAAGGTCATAAATGTGTAAAACTTTTGGAATGTTTGGAAGAAGTATTTGAACACAACTGAACTGAACACAAATCAAATATTGTTTTGAGCCGATGTTGATTATGTAGCTGTGAATAGTTTGTATGTAGTATTAGCTTAAAGATGCATTGTGTAACTTTTCTGGAAGTTCTGTCAAATTCTTTGTCAATTCTTTGTCTGTTGTTTCACTGTATGGTTTTAAACCTTTCTATCTTCATAGAGACTAAGCCAGAACTAGTTAAAGGTCAGATCTGTTGAGAGGCAACCCTGCTCACAGTAAGAATGTAGTTTTTCAGGTATTTTTGAGCTACAAAACCACCTGTAATTGAATAAATGTAAGGTAGAGCTGTTTAATGTCATACTGTGCAACTCTCCAGGCAGAGCAATGGTATATCCATTGGAAGAAGCAGGTAACAGACCCCCAACCAAAAGGTTACACAGTGCACCTTTAATTTAAGTTGGCAATGTCTTTCAGAGCTGCCAACAAAACAATTTACAGAAACAATCTATATTTTCTCTAGTATTTTCAAACTTATTTTGTTCATAGTTCTTGTCTGTCCCATTGAATTCTCCATTATAGTCCTTTCCAGACCACCTCCATCCATACAGCCTCTCTATCTTCTCTTCTCCCTCCTGTTGGCTGTTCTTGTAGAATGCCAACAGCGTACTCCCCGTCTCAATTAATGCCTGAGTTTGTAATGGACCCCTTCCTCCAGGATGAGGCCCGGCACAGAAGGGGCTGCTGCTGCTGCTGTGGGTGAAGCTGCTCTGATTGCCTCAATACACTGCCGGCTTTCGGAGTCACTGCAGATGTCTGCTAATTGTGGTGATTATGGCGAGCGAAGGGGGGTAGGAATATGTAATGAATTTCCCAGTGCTTTCATGGCTCGCATGCTTCATGTGCATCTGCTGTACAAGCTGAGCATCCGCGAGGCTCAGAGACTGACAAAAATGACACAGGGCTTTACCATTTGCATAGGCAGATAATTTAATATGGACTGCAGTTAGATTTGTGGTCACTTTTTTTTCATTTAGCAGTTTAGTTACTATTCAAAGAACTTTATGCTTTATCCTTATTGTCTGGTTTATTACATGTATTGGAAATTAAGTAATTTGCCACAATGTACAACTTATACAGTATTTATCTATTGTATCTAAAAAACAATACGTATTATCCTTTAACAAAGGTAAATCCTGTGTCTTTTCAGATTCTATTACTATGTATTACTAGCAGCTTGAATATATGAATTAGGTAGCAGTTGTTAGCCTTTACCATCATTGTGGCAGTTTTAGGTGGTTTAAATAAAGCCAAATAAAACTGAAACATGTGCTACATAGGGTATTATACATATATTATTATTATATTATTGAGACAGTTTTCATGACACATTTTCATGAAGTTGATCAGAAACCCCAAACAACTGAATTGTACCTTAAATTTATACTTGGCCAGCTGTCCATGTTTCTTCAATTTGATATTTATTCAGTCTAATCTAAGAGCATCCGTATGCATACTAACTCCATATAACCATAAAAATGCTCAAAGTGGATGCTGAGCTCATTTAAATGCCTATGTAAATGACTTGTGCAGATTACCAGCCTATTAAAACTGCCGGATTATACATGCAACCTGAATTTCTGCACATACCGGCCCTCTTGGTTATCATCATGCCACTATGGACATGCCACTCTGGACACTGAACTGGAACAAATCATATTCATAAATTTAGCATATTAATGAACTTAAATATCAGACTGCCTCTCTCCCTCTCTGTTGCTTGTGTGATTATTGTGGATGTTCTTTTAGCGAGGCAAGAGCAAGCTAATTCCTTCGAGGCGAGTGCCCTTCCTGTCAGTATGATCAAAGCCTTTCCGTTGATACGAGCCTAGACCGTCAGTGTGTGTGCATGTCTATGGGACTATGGGATGTGAGTATGAGGTGGGGGTGTTGCCATCCCCCATCACCAGAGGCTGTATTATGCATTGTTGTTGCCCTGGCCTAAATGCTCAGCCGAGCATGGTCCAGTGTGGTACAGTAGACATGTCTCTCTCCTGACCGCCACACTTTCCCCAGGCCTTTTCGTTTACCTTTGCGTCCCGAATTAATGTGAGTTAGCTGTCACATAAGCTCAGATCTGTTGGGTCCCTGACGTCAACTGCAGAAAGTCTTACAATGATGTTGCAGGGTTGTGTCAGACAGTTTTGAAAGCTGGGGACTAGTGTGGTAGGCATTGCAAGAAAAATATACAACTATTTTTTAATTAAAACACATATTAAGACCACTTTGTATTATAAACCAAACCAAAACTTGAAGCTGGATACCATACTGTTTACAAAGAATAAGAGCTAACCAATGAACAGTTGAAATCAATAACTGTATGGTAAGTATAGCACTGGATAACCATAGCATTTGTTTTGATGCCAACTTGGTCCTATGAATTAAGGATATCTATCAATGAATAATGCAAGCTCAAAATGAGGGGATACTGATAGAGATTCACAACAAAAACACAATTAACAATTTTGCTAATGAACAAACCTTTAGATTTTTTAAAATACTGTGCTGTTATGATGATTTAAAATTCTGTTTTTCTGTGGATATTTCAATTTATCTGGGCTTGATAATGGCCTAAAGAGAACACTGGCTCATAATAATTTATAACTGAACTTTGAGAAGAGACATACTGCCACAGAAAGCGAAACATAACCAAACCCATGTAATTTCCTAGAGGCTAATATGGCAAAGCTAACTGTGATTTAGAATTTTAGGGTAAAAAGATTTTCAAGTAGCCAGATACTTGAGAACACATGTTACAAGTTGTATCGCAAGAGAAGAATGGCATTTTTGGCCAGTACCACTGCTACTGCAGGTGTTTCATTCACTGCCTCCAAAAAGGGGCCAGTGTATGAGGCGTGCTTGGAGGTTTGAATGGCTGGTATCTGCATATGTCTATGAATGTACATGTTTGTGGACTGAAGCATATATTCGCTGGACTGAAGTGAGTGCGTTAAATTCTCTTAGCATGTGTGACGAATCGCTTGGATGGGAAAAGAGCATGGCCCCTTACAAAGTGCAAATACTAAATAGCCTGCTTATCGATCACCTATATCATCTCCCACCCCCATTCTTACCTGTATCTTTATGCATCTTCTTAGATCCACAGCACAGTCTATCTCATATTATTTCTCTTATGTGCTAATAGATGATTCTGTATATGGGAGAGAAGCAAATCCAAGCAGCATCCCCCACTACTTGCCTTTCATACTAATCTATAGTCCCTGTCTGAGAAGGGCCTCCTATTCTCTTGCCTGCCCCAAAGCTCCTTATACATGACCCTTGAGTGTCTAACCCACACCTCTCTCCCACGCCTATGAGCCAGTCACTTACACTTACATGTACAAATACTCAGAGAAAATTTATTAACGGCAGTGTACAGAATCATAATAGGAGGCCACAGTGCTTTTGCTGTTGCATGGGTTAACTGACAGGGCTGGTTACTGCATGATGTGGCCCAGAGGTGAGGGCAATTTTAAGGGCAGACTGACTAACACAGCTGCTAGCATAGCACGTGTCTTGCTGAAAGAAGTGACCTCAATAAAGACGGACGTTTGCCAGTGAGTTACATAAGTGATGGGGGATGATCTTGAGGTGGTGTTTGCATATGTAACAGGGGCTCATGCATTGACAAATACAACTATAGTTTAAGATAGTTTCAGTGTTTACATACGTTTCATCCAGTTTTAAACTGACCTAAACATTTAGAGTGCCCAGATTGGGGGTTGTTAATGTAAATTAATGTAATGATAAAATTGTGAAAAGAGTGTGCAAAAGAGGAAAACTGTAATACAAACTGTCCATTCATAACTATAATTTGAGAGACTTGTCAGAGCAATGCAAATGACTACATTTTTTTTGTGTTCTGGTCATTTTCAAGAATGTTTTGTTTTTTGTTTTTTTTTTGGATTTTGGCTAAACAAATGACTATTTATTCCCCTTTTTACTGTTGGTGGGTATCACATTGGTCAAAAATAGACACCAGGGATATTCCTTGTATAAAACTAGGACAAATCAATTGTTTTGGATACACCCATTGGGACAGGGGACACCTTTGTGTTATTGTTGCATAAAACATGTCTGGTATCTCAAAACCATCACTATCATTACATGTAGGGGTAAATTTAGTAATTAATTGACTGTATGGACACACAAAGCCATAGGAAATAATGTATGTTCTTTATTCCATCAGAAAACTACTAATATTGTGAATGTTCTTCTGAAGATTTTAATATCAAGTATAATGTTTATATAAGAAAGGGTGCAAAAAGAGCTGTTAAAAATGGTAATGAAAAAACTGTCAGAAACTTCCAAATAAAGTTTATAGTCATTTCACATTTGTATGATACTTAAATGTCAACAATATTTTTCACATAATTCAAATCATATTTCTCGTAGGCTACCATGTTATCATCTGAATAGTGTTTTCAGGATATGAGAAATTATTGTTGTCAAATAAAACATCTATACATGCAGTTCAGTCAAGCCTAATGGATTGAGCTATAATTTGTGAATTGGCCATTGAAAAGTTTTTAACAAGTCCAGACATGTTTTGTTTCAGGAAGGGCATCCGGTATAAAAAGCATGATCAAACGAATAATTATCATGTTAATTGATAGGAATAAATCAAAGCAAACCATTAACTGAAATGTAAGTAAGTCCAGGATTTAAAAAAACAAACTAATACTAAATCAAGTGTCATATAAAGACATTTCAAGCATGTCAAGAAAACACATTTAACTCTTTCTTTTTAATCATCATATTTATAAGAGTCTGAGTACAAACCACACTTCCTTGAGTTACAGTAAGCTCTCAGAAGTGGTTGTACAGTAAATATATCAGGGTACTAGTGTAGCTCTGTGAGAACAGAGCCAGTCTGTCTGTGCTGCTCAGAGGGACTGAGGGACGGCGCGTTGGCTGCACTCCTCACTCTGACCCCACCCCTGGTAAATACAGGGTTGGAGCTTTCCTCTGTGGATAAAAATACACAGACTCTCACACGACACTTTTCTTCTCCCATTGTGCACAAAGAAAGGACAGGAATTAAACAGAATCTTGTGAGGTCTATTCAGATGTTTGAAAAAAATAGTAGCGTAATGTTTTGAATGTTATGAATTATATATTTTTTTTATTTTGACATTTGCTCACTTAAAGGTGGACATTGTAACTTTTCTAGTGAAGGGGTTGCCACTGCTTGTCTTAACAGAGCTGTTAGCTTTACAGTGTGGCATTATTCTTATACATATGGCCAAGTTACAGGTCAGATATGTGGAGAGGCGAGCCAGAACACAGTAAGATCACTGTACTGTACTTTTAATATCATTCCACATAATACATTTCCAGTGTCATTTGAGATTTGAAACTTTTTTTTTGGTGTAATATTGTGTGTCTGCATAGTTGGCAACATAATATGCATTTCTTACTTTTCTTGTTGCAGATTTCAGCTTTTTGGGGTATATAGTGCATTTATAATGCAAAAAATCACACAAGAGTATTAACCTGTGACTTCATACACCTTTTTGTCCGTTTTGAGTTGCCATAGAACTCAGCCTGTGACATCATCATCGTGTGAGCTCACAGGGACCTGAACTGTCAGAGCACGGTTAACCATAAACTAGACAAGATCCAGACATTTGTCAAAGCAACAGGCTTTCCGAAGCTGCTTTACATCTCATTACTATAGCATAAATGTTTCAGTAAGGCCGTTTTAGTTTCACAATGTTGACAAAAAGTTGGACTGTTTTTGAAGACACATTTTCCTGGCTACTTCCTTGTTTCAACTGCCTGTCGTTGTGAGTATCAGTAACTGATTTCACATTTCTGTTTCCTTTATAAATCAAGATCTAACTGACTTAAACTCTTAAACATAAAAAAAAAAGTTCATTACATTTTCACATTTCACATGTTTTTTCTCCTTTAAGGTAACAAGAATGGACTGAGCACCTCCCTGTTCAAAGTTGGCATACAAGACATGTAATGGCATAGAGTTGTAGCAAGAGCCATAAAGATGAGTCAGCGGGAGAGTGGAGATACAGGAACAGGAGTAAAAGAGGTGATAGACTTACTAGCCAAGACACCTCCAGAAAGACTGCGCAGCCTAACTCACCACCTGGGCCCATCCACAGAAGAAGAGATTGTGCATGCACTGTGCCTGTTCATTCTGCAAAAAGAGGTGCAAGCTTTGGATAAACTTCAAACGCATGCAGATAATATCCTCGCTAAACATCTGTCTGAGAAATGGCAACGAAGTGCAAGACAGTTTGAAATCTTTAGAGTCCATTGTGATAATTTCCAAGAATCAGAATCTTTGGCAACACTGGCACGAATTTTTAAAGTTTTAACTCAGCATGGATTGTGTGATAGGAACGTTCTAATTTTGGCTTATACAAGAGCACTCCCAAATGAATCAAGCGACTCAGATGTTTTGCAATACAACCTGTTCATGGAAGAAGCTAAGCAAGTGTGCGGACCTGAATTTGTTGAATTTTTGAGTTCTTTTAACAATTTAAAATTATCGTCTGGCTTCCATAGCAAATCATATGTGCGGAATAATTCTGCAACAACAGGTTCAGCTCAGGCATATGCAAGAAGCAATGCACCATCATCACTTCATTCTTCCTATCGTTCTTATCCATCTCATCTAGAGATTAGTGAGGCTCCCACAGTTAGCGTCAACAATGCTAAACCTATAACACCAACCAGTTTAGCTTCTGTCCCTGGAAAACCTATGCAACCCGGACAAACTGAAAGTCATATTATTGTGAACCCAAGTTGTAGGGTGCATGGAAAAAATCTGAATTTCACGAACCCACAACCACCAGCTGATCCAACAAGTAGACCTATTCCAAAGGGGTCATTGCCGCCATCATCAGTAGCAGCAGCAGCAGAAGAAAAAGAAGAGACAGAACAAGAAGAAGAAGAGGAAGAAGAAGAAGAAGTGAGGTTTTATTCTTTTGCCATTTTGCATGCGCAACAAGATGCAGAATTGGCTGAGGCATTGAAAGAGAAGCTTGAGGGTATTATTGAAAGTGAAGGTGCAACTTATACTGAGGAATTTGCTGTGGTTGGAAAAGCTGTGCTCAGGTGTGTGGAGGACGCCATTAACAACTCTGCTTTCACCCTCCTTCTCCTCACCACCAACTTCAACCGATTTCTGGAATTGAAAACTGACTCTGCACTGGTTAACTCCATTTTGAATCCTCCAAAATACAACACTGTGATACCACTCCTGCCACAAAGCAACGCCATGCCCAGAGAGGACATCCCCATGGTCCTGAAAACCTTAGTCTCACTGGATGAAAAGAAGAACTTTGAGAGGAAAGTAAAACAAGCAATGACCCCTGCAAGGATAAAACGCCAAAAGGTGGAATGGAAGAAAGTGCAGGACATGAAAAGTCTCAAGAAAAAACAGGAGAAGTTGAAACGCTCCAATCAGCAACAACAAAAGGAGAATGAGGAGCTAAGGAACATGCATGTTCTGGAGCAAGAGAGACGAATGCTTTTGAATGAGAGGTATCACTTTGTCCAAGAACAGACGGTAGGGCCTGATAGGATACAGCTGTGGCAACAACAACAGCCAAACATCAACATTGCAAATGCACAGTATATCATTATTGGGGACCACTCTCAAATGGCAGTGGACCTGAGCAGAGAGACTGGAGACACGGACCAGAAATGAACTAGGTCCAGAGAATGAAAGAAAAAATGCTACATCACTGATTTATGATATGTCTGAGCAATGTGTTTATTTTAGTAGTTGAGTTCAATGAGAGAACAGCAACAATATTTCAAGGGCACTATGAAACATTTCTGGTGGCAGGCAGGTCTGTGTCCATGGAAATGTACCTGCTTTGCCTGAAATGTTCCATGGAATGGCATTAAAATGATCTTCATTAAAACAAGCAGCTGACACCACCAGGCCAAGTAACAGGTCAGGTGTGTAGAGAGACTCGCTGTAAGATATTGATTTTTGTTTTTGTTTTTTTAGTTTTTGACTTCAGTTTTTTTCATTAAGCAATGCAAAATAGGATAAGTAGACTAATGGGTAGAAAACGCCAGAAAAGTAAAGTTAATATAGACAATAGGTGATAATTAAAAATAGCCTATTGAACAAAAACGCAAATGGAATTAGTTATGGTGTGTCTAACCCAAAAAGCTGCTATTACAATACTAAATGCACTTATTTATATCGTAATTCATTGATGTAGCTCTGTTTGCTTATAACACTACATTTTTCACTGATTTTTAAAAAAAAAATCTCATGTTGAAGTGCTGCCATCTACTGACGCTTATGGAATCTATTTTACACTTTGACTGCATCAGCCTGCTTTTACCACTAGAGGGTGCTGTTGATATGCGCTTTTGTTCACTTAGCTCATGACAAATTAAATGATTTATACCTCATGGTTCTGTGTGATTTTTGTATAAACTGTAGAATGATGTAGAGGTTCGTAATGAGTGATTAGTTTATAGGATTAGGCTACTTAGAGCGAAAGCGTGTAGGTCTTTTAAAATAAAATACACTGAGCTCTGAATTGAAGCTATCAGTCAAGTTGTCTAATATTTAGAGAAAATGTATATATAGTATTACAATGATGCTGATAGAGCTACATGTTTGCTACTTCGATTCGGGCAACTTTTATAAACTCACTTCCTAGGCTTTAAAACTGATTGTTTGCTTGCTTATAGAAATAACGGAAAAAATACAAAAGTTGTCCCTAAAGAAATCCTCAGTCTTTTCAAATCAATAATTAATTTCTGTCACATAATCTGGGAAAACTCTTGCATTTATGCCATCGTATTCCCACATGTGAGCCCCTCCTGGTTACACGACACTGTAATAACTGAAAAGGCTGGGTGGGTGGAAGGCGCATGCGCTGTTGGCTCCCTCCTCTTTGACCAGTGCGGCAGGAAAAGCGCAGTGGAGACTTCACCGAGACAGAGGGAGCGGAGGAAAACAGTTATAAGGGAGAAAAGAAGAAAACATGGACGAGCGGGGAGTTTTGTCTCTTAAATGGTCGTGTGGGACGTGTCGTGGCTTTTGACGCACACGAGCTGCTCCGCTTTGGTGATGAGATTTATATCAGGGAATGGGAATCTTCAGGAATCCTTCTGAAAACTGCTCTCGGCTTCTTCCAGACACTAAGGAGCTAGATGTTAAAGTCAAGATGGTGTTGATGTAACCGACTGTTAGCTATAGCCTACGCCAAGTCGCCGTACGTCAGCGTAAAGTTTTCCATATTTTCCTGGAGAAGGGGGAGGTTTTGCTGCATTGAATTCCTCTGGTCGGGATGTCATCCGCAGCCAAGAGGACTTCCTCTGGCTGACTGCTCCTCCAGCCGTAGCGGTCCCGGGCCTGACACACGCGGAGGGAAAGATGGGAGATGCAGCAGACGACAGAGGGATGAAACGCACATTCATTGTACCCACAATTAAGAGCTTTGACCACTATGACTTCACCAGGGCCAAGATCTCCTGTAGCTTGACGTGGCTCGTGGCCAAAGCCTTTGGCTCTGGTAGGTGGCTCCTAACCTCACTGGGATTATATTGTTATGGAAACAAGTCAATCTCCTTGAGTCATGCATGCCTCTGCCTTTACATTGATTCTTGTCCACATGACAGTCAGACTTCAGGTCACAGGTCATATCCACTAAGCCACTTTTGATGTCAGGATTTAACTTGTTGCTGGACTTTAGCTAATTATTCCTTTCTGTAAAGCCGCTTATGTAACCCCAGTGTTAGGCTGACAGACCACTGTCAGTGCACTGATGTACAGGGGCACTAAGTGATATTTCAAATAAAGCAGACAACAACATGTTTGAGTTTCCACTGTTCTGTTTTAGATCTTTATTGTGTTAACAGTGGATTCAGTTTTAAATACTTAATAATGTGCACAGATGTGCAGACTGGGTGTAGGCCTATTGTCAAGGTTTAACAATGTATTATTATACACTGAGAATAAGAGTACTGGTGAACATGCACTATTCAGTCTCAGTAGTGATTTCTTTTCATCATTTAGAGATTATTAATATTGCTTGTCTTCACCTTTGTCTCTTTTCTTGTCTGATGTACAGTTGTCCCTGTGGTCTTAGAGACCTCAGAGTTATTAAGGCTGAGTGACTCTGGAGCCCAAAGTGTCTAATGAACACTTAAACAGCTGTTTCTTCATCTTCCTTAAACAGTATGGACTGGCCATGAGCCTGCCACACACAAAGAGGAGACACATCAAAAGACTCAGTTGTAAACTAATTACCTAATGGTTTTCAACTGAAAGTCAGTTTATAGTAAAATCCAGACACTTTGTACAGTTACAGTTAAACTTTAGCATAAAGTTGTCATGTTGTTTTTCCCATCTTTCTTGTGACACACTTTAAAGTCCCGGTGAGGCAAGACGAGAACTGTGGCCCCAATTCATGGCCGGTCCTCAGAGTCCTGTTTGTCCTAGATTGAACAGATGGGCCATAGTGGAACAGTCCTAATAAACAGGAGAATTATATGTTTAGAACATTCAGAGCTCAATTCCACTCAAGTGTGACCTGCAAAAGGCTAACTGTGAAATTTAGTGACCCCAAATCAAAGTGTTGAAACCATCATATTGCAGTATTATAAAAACTTTAATTCAGTTGTGCCAATAAAAATAATGCTGATACTTCCGTTTTAAAGTGGTCCTAATAGTAATTCTGGATTTATTTTTACACATTACTCCACTTATTTGTAAATTGTCAGATGTTATTGTATTATTTGCCATTTATTATTTCATCTTATTGATTTGGAACTAGGTTTACCGACAAAGTAAAGACTTAAATATGTTCTACTTTTACACTGAATGTCTGATTTCTTCTGCTCTGATAGCTCTGACCAATGGAGATCAGTGAAGGTTAATATAAGCAACTAGGAAAGAAAACTAAAAGGTCAATAAAGGTTAAGAATATTTCACCTCTTCAAAAATGGATCACACTCTTATCTTCAGAAACAATGAAGCCAGGACCGTCACTCGTTCTATATGTTATGAAAGGTCCTATATTACACAAAATTGACTCTCTTGAGCTTTAAGTCATGTTATAATGTTGTTACCTCATCAAAGACATACCCAAAGTTATGTGATGTCATGATTAGGGATGTAACAATATCCATTGGATATTGAGAGAAGTTGATTTGGATATTATCCAAATCTTTCAATATGATATTTTCACAATATACAACTCTCGACATGATATTTATTGTGAAATTCTTTGGAGGCAAACAAAACTGTGAATATGCTACTTTTTCCTCTTAAAATGCCTTGACAAGCCTTAATCCAAAGAACTAAGACTTAAAAGTGTTTAGAGCTGTTATTTCTTCATGTAGTCTGCATTGAAATGGAGCAAAGGATCATGGTCTATGTAGTTCTCTCTTTTTTAGCTATTGCTGCACCATAAATCTTAATTTAAGCAAAGAAACTTGTAATTCAATATATTGTGATGGTCCACAGTATTATTGTGAGAACTTTGATGATACGATATCACAATATTTCAGATATTGTTACATCCCTAATATTAAATATGTGTGAATGAAACAAAACACAACTTCAGGTATGTTTTTGGTGAGGAAACAACATTATAACATAACTCAGAAAATAGTGCAACACTTCCATGAAAACAACTGACTTTAGCAGACAGGTAGCAACACCAAAATTAAATGCTTTAGGTGATACTGTTTGTTCTGTATATTCATTAAGTTAAATGCTTCAAACCCGATGAAAGCTAAGTCACATGCTGTTGGTCTGTCAAGGCATTTTTAAACCAAGAAGAAGGCAGCGTGAGAAGTCACTTTGTTATCAGCATTATGAAGGTCTGATCTAATTTGTGTAGAAGCTATAAAAATGGAACACAATACATTTAATTTTATTTCATGTTAAGAAATGATTATAGCAGTAGAGATAAACACTGATGACCATTATAGCCTTTAGGATTCAGGGTCCCAGGGGAGTCCAGCAGCAGTCTTGTCCATGCCTGCCTTTCCTGTAGCGGCTACTTCCTGACTGTTTCCTCTCTTTTACACAAAGAGTTTCAGTTGACCTAGCAGATTTTTATGAAACTTGAAGTAACTAGGAAACTTCGAAAAATGTGGGAAGAAATCCTAATAGCATTTCTTTCTGACAGTTATTGCAATTAGAATTAGATTAGCAACTATTTTGAAATTTTGGCTTGACTGACTTCACACGTGCACATTTAAACATATCCAGGGGCATTAACATTTGAGAGAAAGATATTTTGTTCTTTGCAGATGACATTATTTGGATCATTTGGACTTTTTGTTTTGATAGCCAATTCAAACTGCATTTTCTATTCAGTTGTGATATATTGTAACATGCACCTATGAATATAGTTTAAGAAGATTTTACCTTGTATTTTCTAGGGGATTATAATGTAGGTACAATGATTTGATAAAGTACAAGTAAGAATTGTCTAACATCTGTGTGCTGCTTGAAATAGCTCTTTTAGTTCACAAGCCAGAGGCATTGTACCAACCACCACTACTGGGAAACGTCTGTGGTGCAATCACAAGCTTTGAGTGAGGTTAAACTTTAAATATTTAATTAATAGTTACATAGGACCTCTGTCAAAGAAGACTGTTTCTTTACTCTTTCTGGTTAGTGTGTTGTTTTGTTTGTCTATTGCAACACAAAGTCAACAGGGGCAAAAAAGGCAAGAATGGGCCAATGGAAAAGATGATTATTATTGGGCTTAGTAAGGATTTTTATAATTTATAATATTCATTGTTAATTTGGTAGCTCCAAAAATAACCCATAGTACTACTTTGTACCATTGACATTGTGTATATGTTTGAAAGCATGCTTGTCTTGTTACATGTATTATTGTAGGACTAGCTTGTTTGTTGCTGTATGATTCAGAAGTCAAAGGAAATGTCCCACACACACCAGGAATACATTGAACACATTCCTAAACATAGTGTATGCATTATGGCCAGTGACAGCTTGATGAGTAGCATAGCTGTGAGTCAGTGCATTGGGTTAACAACAAGAAGCAACAGTGCTAGATTAGTGGTTTGGTTCAGATAAATCAAGAAAACTACTCAACTGCTCTCAAAATTCTCTTTACAACGAACTAATTATGTATTATCAAGATGGGTAGCAGTTAGAAGCCAGAGTGTTGGCTACTAAGTAGGAGTACTGTTACTTCAAAATTATATTACTCAATTACTCAACAAGGTAGTGACCCAAGAAATTGCCAAAGTAAGAGTATGAGCTACAATTTAAGTAGGAGTAACTGTAACTGGATATGACATCAGATTCATAATTAATAGGTAATGTAACTAGTATTTTCAATTTATAGACCACAAATATAAATGTTCAAAGAGTTTATTATAGTCAAAATAATTTTTTTGTTGCTGTGGGAAGAGTAACAAAAAAAAAAAAAAACATATACTCAAGTGGACTGTATAACTCAATTAGGAGTAAAGTTTGGGGAAAACAACTCTTACATTATTAGTAAAAAGTAACTCAGGTGTGTACTTGAATAAATATATCTGACCTCTGCCCTAAATTGCTGAATATAAACAGTATGATGTAAAACGAGATAGCAAATATAGGGATTACAGAAAGGAATCAATCAAATGCCACACATTTGCTTTTTGAGGTCATATAATTTATTACCTATTGATTAATTTTTATGAACAGGTAAAAATGCCAGCTTAGACTTCAGATAAACTATAAAGGGTCCCATGTGGGGCTCGGATCTCTTTGGAATAAACTAAAAATGTTGAAAAAGCTGCTGAAGACCCATCTGGCCCGCCCATTATGTTTGCCTGCTTTTAGTAACAGTTCTTCTAATGGTGGTTACTACAGTAACTTTCCAGACACTTCTTAGAAACGTTGTAGCTAAAAATAAAATGCATGTTTTAATGGGAATTTCAGATTTTCCCTTTATAGAGAATGCATTTGAACTTGTAGCTTTGTCATGAAACCATAGCAACTACAACATTTGCTCTGGTATCCTGCTGACTGCTTGCTTCAGTGGTAATGATAGTGTTTTGGATCATGAACTGGCCTAAAATAACTTGGTCTCTCTCTTTCTTGCTGTAGATGCCGTGCCAGAGGAGCTGGTGGAGCCCTTCTATCGGGACCAGTACAACCAGGAGCACCTGAAGCCCCCTGTGGCCTGTCTCCTGCAGTCTGCAGAGCTGTACTGTAGAGCTGGCAGTCTGATCCTCCGCAGCGACGCTGTCAAACCACTGCTTGGACACAATGCCATCATCCAGGCTCTGGCACAGAAAGGCCTGTATGTCACCGACCAGGACAGACTGGTCACTGAGAGGGACCTGACCAGTACGCCCATACACATGGTGAGGGGGCATACACATGATGAGGGGGCATATACATGGTGAGGGGCATATACATGGTGAGGGGCATATACATGGTGAGGGGGCAAAACACATGGTGAGGGGGCATACACATGGTGAGGGGGCATACACATGGTGAGGGGCATAACACATGGTGAGGGGCAAACACATGATAAGGGGGCATACACATGGTGAGGGGCATACACATGGTGAGGGGCAAACACATGATAAGGGGGCATACACATGGTGAGGGGCATACACATGGTGAGGGGGCATACACATGATCAGGGGTCTTACACATGATGAGGGGCATACACATGGTGAGGGGGCATACACATGGTGAGGGGCATACACATGGTGAGGGGCAAACACATGGTGAGGGGGCATACACATGATCAGGGGTCTTACACATGATGAGGGGCATACACATGGTGAGGGGGCATACACATGATGAGGGGCTTACACATGATGACGAGGCTTACACATGATGAGGGGCGTACACATGGTGAGGGGCATACACATGGTGAGGGGCGAACACATGATGAGGGGGCATACACATGATCAGGGGTCTTACACATGATGAGGGGGCATACACATGATGAGGGGGCATACACATGATGAGGGGGCATACACATGTGAGGGGGCATACACATGATCAGGGGGCTTACACATGATGAGGGGGCATACACATGATGAGGGGGCATACACATGATGAGGGGGCATACACATGGTGAGGGGGCATACACATGATGAGGGGCATACACATGATGACGGGCTTACACATGGTGAGGGGGCATACACATGGTGAGGGGCATACACATGGTGAGGGGGCATACACATGATCAGGGGTCTTACACATGATGAGGGGGCATACACATGATGAGGGGCGTACACATGGTGAGGGGCATACACATGGTGAGGGGCAAACACATGATGAGGGGTACACATGTGAGGGGCATACACATGGTGAGGGCGTACACATGGTGAGGGGCATACACATGGTGAGGGGGCATACACATGGTGAGGGCAAACACATGGTGAGGGGCATACACATGGTGAGGGGGCATACACATGATCAGGGGTCTTACACATGATGAGGGGGCATACACATGATGAGGGGCGTACACATGGTGAGGGGCATACACATGGTGAGGGGCAAACACATGATGAGGGGCGTACACATGGTGAGGGGCATACACATGGTGAGGGGCGTACACATGGTGAGGGGCATACACATGGTGAGGGGCATACACATGGTGAGGGGCGTACACATGGTGAGGGGGCATACACATGGTGAGGGGCATACACATGGTGAGGGGGCATACACATGATCAGGGGGCAAACACATGGTGAGGGGGCATACACATTATGAGGGGGCTTACACATGATGACGGGGCTTACACATGATGAGGGGGCAAACACATGGTGAGGGGGCATACACATGATGAGGGGGCATACACATGGTGAGGGGCATACACATGGTGAGGGGGCATACACATGATCAGGGGGCAAACACATGGTGAGGGGGCATACACATTATGAGGGGGCTTACACATGATGACGGGGCTTACACATGATGAGGGGGCAAACACATGGTGAGGGGGCATACACATGATGAGGGGGCATACACATGGTGAGGGGCGTACACATGGTGAGGGGGCATACACATGGTGAGGGGGCATACACATGGTGAGGGGGCATATACATGGTGAGGGGCATACACATGGTGAGAGGGCATACACATGATGAGGGGCATACACCGGGTGAGGGTGCATACACACATATTTAGATAAGAATTTGTTCACCTAGTAAAACTGGGAAGGCAGTATAGTTTAGATTGGGAGTTTATGTTTTAGTTGATGCTCTAATGGATATGTGCTTGCTGATACAAATTTACACTAACTTACAATATTTTCTCATATACATACATACATATACATTTGTCATTAATATAAAGCCCATGTACTTGATTTAGGACATTTATATCATGTTATGAGCTAAACTAGAGTCAATAATTCTCAAAGCACTGAAACACTAAACATATGGCTAGAGCGTCCACTTGTGCTGACTCCAAATTGGGTCTGCATTGCAGTGCACCCCTCCTCTTCATGCTACTGTATCACATTCTACCTCAGCATTCCTCACTCTTTTTTGTTCAGCTATTGAAAGAAAAAAATGAAATTCCTGTGTTTACACTAAGCATGCATTTTGAACTATCTCAACTTGTGATGCAATTGGCATTTGAAACCGTGTTTAAGCTGAGAGTAGTAGCTTAATGATTTTATGTCCCTCTCAGCTGTCTAATCGTCTAGTACTCTTTATGAGGACTAAGTAGCCTGACCCATCTCTGTTATCACTGAAGTCAGTAGATACAGTAATCTCAAGCAGGAAAATCTGTGCTTTCCACTTTGGTAACAGAATGACCACACACACTTTTACATAATGTACAAAAAGGGAAAAACTCGCTCACATGTCAGAGAAGACTGGGGAAGGAGGAGGGTAGATTTTAAGGACTGCCATATGGCTTTGATCCAGAAACAGGGAAGCACTGCCCACATTAAGATTGCTAGAGCCCCATTACGTATTGCCTGGCTCCCTTCACAACTAATGTATGCCAAAAACCAAGTCGGAAAGGCCCAGTTTTTGCACCACCATCTGTTGGAGGGGAAAAGACAAGAAATACTGGGAGCATTGGGGAGGTTAAGCAGAGGGAGGATGTGATGTGCACTACTGCGGCATGGAGGTGGGCGGGGCCAAAGCATGTCTGGTGCACAAATGAGAGCTCCCCACATGTGAAGGCTGCTCAAAGTCACACCTTCAAGAACAATACAAAGCAATCTGCTACTCCTATACTATGCCTGAACAAGTGTGAAATCATTGCTAATTGCGATTTTGAGATTTTCACATTTAAATTGCCTACATTACACTATTTTCTAGTCTGTTATAATGTGGTTTCCTCATGGACAAAACATACTTGGAGTTGTGTTTTGTTTCATTCACACATGTTTAACTTGCAAACCCTGCATATTTAGAGTTCTTCTCTCAAACAGAAAACACTCTGTTATGCCTTGTGATGTCATTGGCAATATAGGAAGTACTGCACTGTGTTTTTAAACTCCATACACCCCCACTAGAATCATTTGGATGATTTCAGATCTAGAATTGCCCATGTCCAATGAACAAAAGATAAAAGGTAGCTGTTAAATTGAAAACTACTACTACATGACATCACAAGGTGGAAAGGAGCATTTTGAGCTTTGTAGATGTAGACAGACTAATAATAAAAGTCTTTTAGAACTTTAGGTCTTAACTATAGGGCTAGAAAGTTGTATACATAATAATACAGTAGGGAGGCAGATTATTTTGTGTTTAGACTTTATATTGCCATTAGCTGTTTGATCATTGCATTGATTTTAATTCCAGTTTCAATTTGATAATAATTGCTATTGACTGAAGTTGTTTTTTTGTTTTGTTTTTTGTTTTGTTTGATGATGATCCTATACAAAAAAAAATCCCACAACTATAAAAGAAGAAGAAAGAGGGTGTATATGCATCTAAAACTATCCCAGAATAAAAAAATATTAATATAGAGGGATATAACAGGTTTGTGCTAGCATGCAACTTTACAAGGTCATTCTTTAAGCTGGATAAATACACCATCACTATTTGCCTGCACGTACTTGACGTACAGGTTGTTGTAATGGTGGTCATTAAAAGCAATTGCTTAGACACACACATGAGACGTTCACACATAGTTGCATATGCACAGCTGTACCCTTTGATGAGTAATGTCCATTTAACACTAGCTCAATCTTGTAAAGGAAAGCTTACTTACAACTGCTGGTCACTAGCTACTGTTGTTAATGCCTTATAAGGAATGTCTGCCTGTCACCAAGTGTGGTCTAGACATGTCTCTGCTCGCGCGTGCACGCACACACACGCGCATGCACACACACACAATAGTAATAGAGAGCACATGTGTTCATACCTTGTTAACAGTAGCAGAGTATAGGATCACACCAGCACATCAATTTACAAGTCCTCTGCTTAACTATTAAAAAATATTGAGTTTTATGATAATTTATGCAACTGGATAAGGTTTAATGAAATTTGCCATCAGCCATGTCTCTTTTTAGGCTGTCTGTCACTGTAGCTGCAATGTGTCTGGGAATGTTTGCAATGTGAAATATCTGGCAATATCCTGAACATAAAAGAATCAAAAACAATGTGTGTTGATGTTTAAGAGGTAAGAAAGTGCCAGTCTCAGGAATTACACTTTTGAAATGCAATAATATAATAATAATACTAATGGCATCTTGTGATCGTGATAATAACTTCAAATGTTATATTGCAATGCGGATTTGAGTTGAAATTACTTTTAGCCCAATAAACATTTGCGTTTTTAACTAGTGAGTTAATATAAATAGGATAGCAGGATGTTTTTGTTGTTTTAAAAATAAATAATAATTCTATGACATAAAACATTTGTCATGTTGATTATGTTTAATTATTTATTTTATAAGTC
Organism: Boleophthalmus pectinirostris; assembly: GCF_026225935.1. Classification (NCBI taxonomy): domain Eukaryota; kingdom Metazoa; phylum Chordata; class Actinopteri; order Gobiiformes; family Gobiidae; genus Boleophthalmus; species Boleophthalmus pectinirostris. The sequence continues at coordinate 15,001,150 of NW_026571095.1, forward strand.
ATTCTCTTTTGTATAAACATTTCTATTAAAATTTTCCATTTTTCTATAAGATTGAAGAATCTGTGTAGCCTAAACATTAGAAAAAAACAATTTAAAAAGTGGAACATCTCCTTCAGCTGCTGAACCACATCTGGTGGATACATGTAAGAGAAACTATTTGAGTGAAAGCTTACTGCAGTTGTTTACATCTTAAACTCTCCATAGGCCTAATTGCCATATTTAAATAGCATATGTTTATCGAGATGTGATAACTCTATAAACTTTATAATTGATTATTTAAGACTGACCGTTATTTTTGGTCTTTGCAGACATGCATAGAGGTCTATGTTAAAGGTCTGGTGAGATGACGTCTGGCTGTTTGCATCTTTTTCCTTGACTCACTTGGATCAGGAGGAGTAGTAGCTCATGTTGGACTGTTGAACTGCAGATAGATGCTGAGCTCAGCATAAACAAACAGCCACATGTTTTTGTGAAAGCCAGCGGTGTGACAGGAAAAGGAAGGGAATGACTCCAGGACTGACCGGTCTGGAATGAGATCAGAAAGGCCAGGATAATGTCACGCTTTGTGTAGGTGTTGAGGGCTGCCAAAACAGTCTACTCTATAAATGTGAATGATTTCAAATAAGGCAATGAGTGTTTCTCCAAACTGCCTCAAAGACTGTATTTAAAGTGCTAGAGTAGGTCTTAAAATTACAATACAATTACAATGACCCAAGGTTCAGCAGATCACGCATTAATTTCTTTGGGCTTTATATTTATTAAGTTTTAGTTGGATTTCTTTATTGCATTTTGATTTGAATTGTGTGGTCAAATAAATATGATTAAAATTTGTTATACAGTTAATTTAGAAAAGAGTTAACTAAGATTATCCTGCTTTAGGGTTATTATATCAATATCTTAATGTGCAACTCAACGGTTATTGTAATGTTTTCTCTTACATTGTGTCCCTTTTCAGAATACTTGAATACTTAGTCATTCTTGATATCCTTGTTTGTAATGGCTTGGACTTTTCTTCCATCTTTTTCTGTTATAACTGATACAATTATATTATATAGTTATAATTGATTTGATGTAATAGAAAGTTTTTAACATGTATTTGATTAAGTAAAATAACCATTGCATATCTTTCCACAGAGCTCCCACTTGGCGCTCATAGACACTCTGATGATGGCCTACACTGTGGAGATGGTGAGCGTGGAGCGCGTTATGTCCTGCATCAACAGGTTTTCTGCTGCTGAGCCATTTCTTTGTGACGGACACGTGCAGGAGCTGCTGTATGACACAGAGGATGCCATCATCACTTGGATCAACAAGGTCAAAATAGTGAACATGCCAGACTTACTGGATACTTTCAGCTACTCTATTTTACCCCATGATTTAACATATAAATAAGCGTATGTATGTATATTTTATTAAACAGAGTAGGTGTAATTTTCTGCTACACTTAACATGCCATTAGATCATTTGTGTCTATCCCAGTGGTCAGGAGGGGATAGAAGGGCATGTTGCACAAAAAATGCATTAAATCACTGAAAATCACTTTACATTACGAGACATATGATTTGCAGGTGTCACTGTGGAGATGGAAATTTAAATGGAAAGAAAGTGCTTGCGGTTCAGGCCAGGGTGCATGTTGAGCTAAATCTAACTCCTCAGTACCATAGACAATCATACAGAGGTCCACATGTCAGTGTTGCCCATAGACTTTTGTAGACTATGGTGGTGCAAATTATTTCCATTTAATCTTATACATTTGTGGAGTATTAATGTCACTTACTATCTACATATTGATTTTTTTTGCAATAATTTCTGACCAGTGTAGTCACTTTTATAATGATATTGCAATGATTAATAAAGTTGTTGTACAGTGCAGGTTATTTTTAGACTATGGGGGCTACAGTCTCCTGTATTATTGAGAAACACTGCAAACACAGGTCAGTTGTAAATAAAAAGTGGCTGGGTTCAGCATCGGTCAAACCAAAACCTGCTGTTCTCATGGTTGTCCTCAGTTTTGGTGTAAAAAGCTGCTCTTGTTTGAAAACTTAAGGCACAGAGATCAACATGCGCGATTCATTTACACTCACAGATATCAAAACACACAGCTCATTGTCTGTGTACAGCCCTGAAGATACAGACCTTCTGTGCACAAAGAAAGCCCACTCTGAATCTGCTGGCTCATTCGTATGTTACATCATCAAGTGCAAAAAAACATAAGATGGTTTGAAAAGGTAGTGATTTCAAATAGTCACTTACCGTAAGTTATAGATAATATTGAATATTGGCTTGTCTTTGAACAGTATTTAACATTGGTGAATAGGCCGAGGGTTATACTGTGATGCTGAGGTTTCTAAATTTCTGCTTCCCTCGACACAACCCCCTCAATGACTGTGCTGCACATATTTGTGTGAAATGTGACCTCTCCATCACTGCTCTGCTCTGTGCAGGTAAATGAACACCTGAGAGACATCCTTGTGGAGGAGCACAAGCTGAAAGAGGCTGCGTTTCAAGATAACACCCAAAAAGTAAGAACAAATTTGGGATAATAATTATTAGAAAGTAGTTCTGTTTTATTTAGATCCCAGGGTATATCAGGTGTAAAACTGGAGCTATATGAGAGATAGGGCAGAGGTAGAACCAAACTAGACTCAGAGAATGTCTTTCCAGTATGGAGGGTGGTGGAGTCACTATTTCAATAGAAATTAAAACTGGTAAATGGTTCAGTTTAAAAAGACCCATGCAACTCTCCCTCATTCTTGTGCTGCAGTGAGCATCCTTACAAATCAGATTTGCATTTTATTATTGGGCTGCTCCAGTGGAATCCTACAGTAGACACAAATGTGAGCAGACAGAAAAGGCTGTGTGGTACAATGAGGAAGATGGGATTCTTGTGGACACTCTCAGCTGCAGTTCTGATGGAGCGCTGACACAGAGACAGTGTTCACTGTTATGTAAGGCCCATGTGACTGCAGCGGACACACAGCAGCAGCTACTGTCCTCCAGCACTTAGCACTCACCCATAATGCCACACTGCTTTGTCTTATCAGGTCACGACCCTGTTCATTGGGGTTTTAAGGTAGAAAATATGAAAAAATAAGTAGCCTCCATATAGTTCAAATTTTTGTTGATACACATTAAACTGCTTATGTACCACAGCTTGTTAAGCAGCTGTGGACTGTGTGGTCATGGGTTTTGGTTATGAGGGGAATTGCAAAGTGTAAATAATGCTTTTAAAATGGTGTGGAAAACATAGTGTACTGTAACCCATTGGTCAGCTGCTTTCCAGTGCCATGTCCCATTTTAGATTTACCAACAAACTTCAGTCAGTCACACAAAAGAAAATAAGAAAGTGGTCATTAATATAAAAACACACATACTATTCCTATTCATAACATACAGTATTTTACACTATCAAGACATAGATTCTTTAAATTAAATCTCCCTTGGTTCCTCAAACGCTGCATCAGTAAGGAGACAAAAATGGTATAGCTCCAGGCATTTCACCTGTGTAGTGAGAGGGAAGGGGTAATGTTACATAATGTATCTTTTTGTTTAGTTTAATCATTTGTACCCCCTTCTGCCTAACCCCTTTTCCGTTGTCTTCTATTGTCATCCACTCAGTCTCTAAACAAATGGTACTGGAGACTTGTACCTGTAAGTCCATTCATTCTTTAGAAAGATTATTATGATCCTATCCAGACCCAATACAACCTCTTATTTTTGTTTGTGTTAATTGCATGTAGCCCTTATGCACATCCACCTGGTTAATCTCATTTCCCAAAGAGATTTCCCATCATTACTGACCATAATATATGAAAGCAGATGCCTTAAGATAGTTAGTGGTAATACGTTTTATTTAATTTTATTTATATAATGATTTTCTAAACAATCAAAAATGCTGCAGAATGAATACAGTTAAAAAGATTACATTTAAAAAACAAGATAATTCAAGTTTAGTGTACAGCCAGATCAGCACAGTTTTGAAGATTATGATTATACTCTGATATTAAAATATAACAACAGTACTTATGTGTGCAAGAGGTTAATGACTATTGAGGGTTGCTTTGAGAAAATGCTGTAAAATGTAAATGTAACCCTGCTCACGTGTGTATTGTATATATGCTTTAAGTAGAACTAATGCCATGAATGCCTGTAAAGAAACTGCTATTCTAGGCCTATGGCTCAATGGTAGACATGTTATAAGATGTTTAATATGTTTTTGCGATTTAGGTGTCTTTCTTGCATGGTTACCTTTTACTTGAGCCTGACTCCTACTTTACGCTTGACTGAGAACCTCAAATTAACAATTTCATTCACCTGCTTCTGGGGGTATGATTGATTGTACTGCATGAACGCCAGCGTCACATGCAAGCGTCGACACAGAGGTGATGTCTTTCTGTCGTTGCCATGGTTTCAGGCTCGCTACAGGAGAGAGCTTTCACAGCAGAGAAGTGTTCCAGTACTCCCCCTGGTGGACAACCTGCTGAAGGACAATACAGACGGCTGCACACTGACGGCCCTGCTGCATTTCTACTGTCCACAGGCTGTCAGACTGGAAGGTGGGCCCTGTCTGCAGCCACACCCACTATGTACTACCCACAAGGCTACAGTCTATTTATTCCCTTAGAAATGACACATAATGGGGAAAACACTGAGTCGTTTTCATGTTTGGTTTGATGTTACAATGATGGCTTTTCTCTCCACAGGCTAAGCTTAAAGGAAGCATTTCTTCACAGTATGGACATGTTTTGCTGACTGTAGACTTTATATTATTAATACATTTCTATGGCATTAAGTCACACTTAGAAAAAGTTATGACATGTTATTATAAGTTGTGTTGAAATTTTAAGTCTGTAATGCCCAAACTAAAAACATACAAGTGAAAACATAGACCTTGTAATACCAAAGGATTATTGAAAGATTACTCGAAACAAGAAGTAACTAAGTCTCCTCTCTGAGTTTCCTCTCTCCCTCTCCTCTGCGGCCGTTGCTCTAAAAATGCCTTGGGTTGGGCTGTGATTGGTCATGAGGAGGTTGTGACGGCGATGCTATTTCAAACATAAACAACATTCACTGGTGTGCACTGGCTTATGGGATTGATTGTAGTTCAGATGAGCTCACACATATGTTTGCCAGATGTGAAATTCCGGTTTAGTCTGTGACCAATATTAGGTTTGAACAAAAGTAAAGGAAAAGTAATCCAGGTTAATATACAATGACACAATGACAAGAACATTTGACATCTGTGGTGTGTGTCAACATATATTCGGACCACAAATTATGGTGCATTTTTAAGATCCTGTACCCATTTTTGTGTTTTCTAACAATGACAGAGGACGTTATAGTTTAAACTGGAATTCTAACTGGAATTTTTAATCTTTTCTAAATCATTCCTCAGATCCAAATATCCTATGTGCATTAATTATATAATAGTGTGCAAGCATCAAAGTAGAGTTTGGCATGACAGAAGGTTCAACAACTCCTATTGCAACATGTGAAATATTGATAATAATATTAAGACAGTGCACATATGTAAAATTTTTTACACAATATGATATATGTATGACTTTCAGTCTATTATGAGAAAAATCAGTATGTATTGTAAAATGCGATGATGTCATACTTCCAGATGGGGGGGCAAGTTTTTCCAATTGATTACATTGTACTTTGCCATGAAATATTGGAAAGGTATATTCCCAAGTATAAAACAAGTTTATTTACATTACTGATTAGACCCAAGACCATACTATATTGCAACAAAAATCTGCAGTTGAATAATATAAATTTTAGCTGCCCCCATCTGTATTAAATACTATTGGCCTATAGAATATCATGATGACATCCAAAACCCAGCAATAAGGCCTGAAACTTTAAAATTCTGAACTGTTATCTTTTGTCTCCCTGTTTTTGTGTGTAATCTCTCCCTTGTGTATGTGTGTGTGCGTTTGTGCGTATGTGTGTGACCCCTCCCTCCCTGCTCACACAGATATCTGCCTCAAAGAAACCATGTCTTTGGCCGACAGTCTGTATAACCTACAGCTAGTCCAGGACTTCTGCACCAACAATCTGAACCACTGCTGCCACTTCAGCCTGGAGGACATGCTCTACGCTCATGCCTCCATAAAGGTAGGAAAAACTTGTTCTAAAGAGAATTACAGACTGGCAAAAATTAGTCATGCAGGGAAAAGTTAGCAGCTGCTGACTAATAGTGGCTCTTTTTGTCTTTTTGTGTGCATGTATTAACTACACTACAAAAATGACGTACTTAAAATTATTTGAATTAATAATAATCATCTGGATTTTAGTAGCTGTGACTAGGACAGATTTAGTTGGATTTTTAACATAAAGTATTTCACTGGTTTTGAGACATTTCTAGTCTATTTAGCTATTGATTTGCCAATCTGGTGAGTAAAATGTTATTTCAAATGACTTGTCTTAGAAGTAATGCAATGTATTGCTACAGACCACAATAACCTTGAAACAAATAATCCATCAAAAAGTATTGTGCTTAATTAAAATGATTGTCCTCAAATCAACTAATTTAAACTTGTCTATAGATTCATTAAAACTTAGTCTCTATGCAGTACACTAACACTTAATACAGCAGTCACAGTGTTAGTCTATCTCTATGTAACAGCTGACCAGTGTGTGGGTAAACAGAATGCACCATAGCGTGGGTCAAAACATTCAGATTCAAGTCACAGTCTGTATGAGCCTGGGACTTTCCTTCCTCCAAAACAAGAGGCTCCGTTCAGTGAATAGTCTGTGCTGTGCATAATGGGTCTGCAGTGAATAGTTAAAAAGTGGTTTAGTTTCACAAAAAGAAAGTAAATAGCACTGAATCAGCTGACCCTGGCATAGAATCTAACCCCTGTCATTGTTTCCAACTTTCCATGCAGTTATTATAAACCAAAGAACTAATGTGAAGTTTTCCTCCACTTCAGAGACCATTTACGTTTGTAAAGTGTTGTATTTTTAAGGTTTGTAAGGTAAATGTCATTTAACCATTGCCTCTACCAAGCTTTGATAAATTAAGGATGGGTATCAGGAAGCACACTGTAAAACAACTACCTTATGCACACTAAAACGCAAACTGAAACAGATTAAGATAAAGATCAAGTTGAAATAGAGGAAAACATGTAAATAAATAGTACTGAATTTAAATTAATTGCTTGTGACTCCGTTTATTTTATGAATATACAGATCTTTCACTGTTTAGATCAACCTTTAAACAGAACGTATAATAATGTAAATTTCAGATGGAGGTCTTGGATCTAAATGGTCTAATCCATGATATATGGCAGATGATGATGAAACATGTTTTGTCCCTCTGAGCCAGTTCCCTAGCAACAGTTGGCTGGATGTAACCTCACTGACATGCCAAATATGGCATGGTGTATAATTCAGTGATTACAGTGTGACATTTTGATCATTATAGAGATAGTACAGTACTTATGATCAAGTTGTAATGTTTAATACATAGTCAAACTTTTTTTTTTTTATAGAGTAACTACCTGGTGTTTATGGCTGAGCTCTTCTGGTGGTTTGAAGTGGTGAAACCCTCATTTGTACAGCCAAGAGTCTTTGACCCAAATGGTACAGTGACATATTTAACACTAAGCTTAATTTTATTAATTTGTATGTATTATAAATGTTGCACCTACATAAATTGCTTGGTCATAGTGCTATATTTGTTTTTGCTCTAGCCTGTGAAGTATCCTGTAGAAATATGGCTCCTGTGACCAGTCCGGTTAAACAGAGCTATGCAGAAACTGACGTCCCAGCTGAGGGTAAGTAACACAACCGCACAGTGTTTTAACAAACCATAACTTGGATCAGATGAGTCAGCACAGGCAGTATCATAAATTTGTCTCACTAGTTGATGCTCAATACAGTATAATGCAGAATCATCAAAAATAGTAATGGGAATGCTTCTGTTTTGATGGAACATGCTCTAGTACTGCCTGGGAAAAAAGCAACGACTGTAGGTTTAGTGTGTCTTACAATCTTTCTTTGTCATAACAATGGCATTTAACCTAAAGATGATGTAATTATTATTTTTTTTTTATAACTTTTTGCAGGTGTAATGAAGAGATCTACCTCCTTGTCTTTTGAAGATGGCGGTGTTGGGACTTGGCCCAAAGAAAAACGGTGTGTACCCGCATCATACTCTTTTCTTGTACATATGTTATAATATTTTTTTTTTGTTAAACTAAAGTCATTACCCTCTTCCAAACCCAGGTCCACCTCCCGGGGAATATCCTTTGAGATCCCCCTTGATGGGGGTCCCACTGTTCCTCTCTGTGAGCTCCCCTCCTTTCATATGACTCGCTCAGTCAGCAGTGATGTCCTCGCATTCAAAATTCACTATGCATCCCAAGGAAACATGAAGAGCCACCCCTCCATGGTGCCTATAACTGTAAATGGGCAGAGCGGACATATAGAAGAGGAGGAAGACTTCACCCCCCATAAACCAGTTGGGCGAAACAACACATTCTCCATCAAAAACCAAAGCAGGTTATAAGAAATTAAAAATTAATCTTTTTTCGACTTTAACTTTGAAGAACCATCTGAAATAAGTAATAAAAAGTAAATAATAAATTATCTTTCTCTGTTGATAGGTACTCAAATGGAGTTCTACCAGAAAGTACCTCTGCCAATCACTATAGCAACCACACCGGTCATATTAGTCCTACCACCCCTCCGAGCATTGAGGAGGCTCTAAAGATAATCCATGACACAGAAAGGCCTCATGCTAGTTTGGGAATTGGGGATGGGTTCTATCTCCATGGGGCAGAGCCCTCAGATTCACCAGGAGCTCAGGGCGTTGCCCCACACTCAGCCAAAGCCATGCTCCAGGAGCATGACTCCGCCTCTGAAGAGGTGGACACTGGTATCCACGTGAGGACTGAGGACATCCAGAGCCTGGACGAGGACTCTTCTCTCAGAGACTATTCAGACATTGACCAAGACTGCGACGCAATGACTAGGTTCTGCCCGCTGCCCGAGAGGGACCGAGGCTCTAGAGACGCTGGGCGGAGGGGAGTTTTTGACTCTGATGTTGACAGTGAGAGAGGACATGGAGCTGACAGAAGCAGCCCATGTCCAGCACACAGCCTGCCTAGGTCCCACACAATATGCTCCACATCCTCCTCTGGCTCGGCAGGAGCCATGACCCGCATGACCAGCTTTGCAGAGCAAAAGTTCAGAAAGTTAGAGGGAAGGAGTAGCGGAGGAACCACACCCGAGAGTTCAGACCTTAATGTTCCTTGTGTACGTCCAGTAAAAACTCAGACTTCTCAGGTTTGTCTTTTTCAGTAAAGTTCTATATTTTTATTTAACCATTTAAATACTATTTGTTTGTTAATTTATTTATCTATTTATGTATTTATTTACTTACTTGTAGATTTCTACTCCTCCCCTGCCAATCACATCTCCATCTCCTGTAACGCCAACTCCCAGAGACCCTTCTCACTTGATTGCCTCAGAAATGATCCAACTCAGGATGAAGTTGGAAGAGAAACGTAGAGCCATTGAGGCCCAGAAAAAGAAGGTAGTGGACATTTACATTTTTATGGACTAAATGATTAACACACATTCACAAACACTAATTTTGTCATGACTTCTTAAGGTGGAAGCTGCTTTTACACGCCATCGTCAGAGAATGGGCAGAACAGCGTTTCTGAATGTTGTTCGACGGAAAGGAGTCAATCCCAGCCCTGGAGAAACAGAAAACCCCTCACCCCAATCATTACCCTCTCCAAAACTAGCAGACCCAAGCTACATTGAACGAGCAGAGAGGTGCAAACCTGATGGAGCAGCTCCAAAATCTCCCTGTGAAGATGGAGGGGGTGAGTAACTGCATGATACAAAAACATTTTAAAAAATAATAATTTCCTTGGATTCTGATGAACGCTAAATTTATTTATTTTTTTTACAGGTATTGCTCCTGGAGAGGTTGACTTGTCTGAGTACACCCGCTCCATTGAGAGGTTGAACTCTTCACTTGGTTTTCTGCAAACAGAGATGCAGCGTTTGGCTCAACAGCAGGAAAAGATCATGGCCATGAGAGAACAGCAACAGCAGGCCTGGGTCATACCTCCTCCAGCCCCATCTCCACACAGGTCTGTACCATAATGAGCATCTGTGACATAATCAGATACTTTTGACCTTTAAAATGGTAAAATCCATAATGTAAAATGTTATGTTGTAATAAAAATAAACATTGTTGCTAACTGCATTATCTAGTGTAGCTAACAAACTGCCCTTGTGGTGTTTGCTTCCACAGACAGCTGCGTGAGTTGCGCAGCAGCAGTGTCACAGGCCGAGGTTCAGGCCGTGGTTCAGTGGGGTCTTTGTCTCCAAACCTGTCCTCCTCTGGCTCTCCTCAAGCTCCCACCCGCTCCTCCTCTGGACTCAAGCGCAGACCGGCCTCCTTCCACGCCAGGACACCTCGGACCCCTCGTCCCAATGAGTTAAAGGTCACACCTTTCAGTCGAATGTTGAACACGCCCACTTCAGTGGACAGCCTGCCCAGGCTCAGGCGCTTTACCCCACAACAGTCCCAGCTCAGTTCCTTTGCCTACTTCGGTCATGACGAAAAAACAGATGAAATGAAAAACTGTGATGGTAAAGATGATAAAGAAACTGCCAAAGAGGAGACTGTAGAAAAGAGTGCAGGCGCTCAAGAAGCAGCTCCACAGCTTCAGACACAGGACCACAGCAAAGACACAGGACCACAGCAAAGACAGAATTTGTCTAAAAAGGAGATCACACAAACTAAACCAGCAGAGGTGCTGCATCAGCCCCTGTCAGAGGTCCAAGAGGGGGCAAAGTTTGAATGTCGACCAGACCGAAGTGACCTGGTGGAAGCTGCTTTATCTGAACTCAAACTTGGGGATGAAGAGGGAGAGACAGGGGAAGAGATTTGTGGAACTGAGCAAAAAATGTGCTGTGGATTCTTCTTCAAGGTACACCACAAACTGGCAATACAAAATGTGCTTATTACTACTTAGGAGTTTGAAATACTGTTTTTACTGTTGCATACATTAAATGGAAATACATGCGTGGACATTCATTTACGGTTGTATAAATGCTGTGAGGATGAATGCAGGCTTGAAAGGGATGCCACTCTGACATAACATTTGCTGTGCCTCTTCAACCATGAGATTATCAAAAACAATACAATGTGAATCTAGGCTAACTACGCACCATGAACACAGACCAAACAGTTTAGGGATAAAAGACTTTTGTATTTTGTCAGTAATCCAGTGAGAAAGAACTAGACTGCACTGGATATGAGAATTTGTATTTTTAACAATATTGCTTTTGCTCCCCAAAACCTAGGATGATGTGAAAGGAGAAGAGGATATGGCAGCAAAGAAAGCAGCTCTACTGGAGAAGAGGTTGAGGAGAGAGAAAGAAGCTCAGGAGAGAAAACAGCAACAAGAGCTGGATCAGGAGCAGAAGAAAGAAGCTGCACGGTTGGTTTAAGTTTGTTTTAAATAATTAGAACTTGTGTATAAATGGATACAGTAAATGGCATAATGAAATAATATTCTTTTCTGAAATATAAAGTAAACTGCCAACTCTGTTTTTCAGGTTAAAAGCAGAGGAAGAGCAGCAAAAAAAAGAAGAGGAAAAGGCCCGACGTGAATATATAAAATGTGAGTTTTTGAGACGGAAGCAGTTGAAACTCATGGAGGACATGGATGACGTGGTCAAACCTCGATCTGGAAGTCTTAAAAAGAAACCTAGGCCAAAGTCCATTCACAGAGATGTCTTAGAGTCCTCCACACCAGCCAGAGCCACAGGTCAGCCACATACACAAGACATTCAGACATTCACAATACAAAAACAAGTATAGCAGGAATATGGTGTCATTGTGGCTGTGTTGTCAGGAGTGCGTCCACGGGGATACTCTGTGTCCAGTGTATCTTTGGCTTCTCTCAACTTGGCAGACAACGATAATCAGCTTGATAACAAGAAGAACAACAGGTGAGGCTCACCTATTTTTTCAGGATCTGCAAGCTTGTGTTTTTATATTCCTAACATTGTATATTTGTACTCCTTACTGAATCAGAATTATTATTATGATCTATTAACTCACACATATATGTAAGCTGTAATTGTCTTCCTAATTTAATGTTCTGTCAACCTTATATCCTTCAGTTACTCTGTATGAAGCACAGTCCTGACACTTTGTTTAACCCCTTTTCTTATTTTCATGCTCCCATCAGGGGCAATAAAATTGCTACTGCTCATGTTCCCTTCTATCTGAGTTTTCCCAAAGAAAAAAAGGGAAGGTCAGTAATGTTTCGTAGAAATGAGGTCTAGGTTTAGACATTGTAGTTAACCTCAGTGTACATTAAATAACATTTCATAAATTAAAATTGTTTTTTCCCACATTTGACCTTTTCTGTGTCCTTTTGTTTGGCCTGGCCTTAAGCTAGCTGTGTTCTGCTTTACTACTGCGCTTTGTTTTAAATCTGCTCATATATTGCGTTGCTCGGCTGAACGTGCTTTTGCTTCTCCTCATGTTTTATGTTAAAGCAACTGTGCCTCATTATGACTAACTATTCCATTAATTGTTTTATTTTGATTTTATTCTTCATTGTTGTGTTTGTGTCTTACAACAGGCCAGATTCTGCTGGAGGTTTTTCTTCTTGTCCTTCAGCTGGCAGTCGAAATGAGAAGGACTGGGAAGTGGACTCCACCACCTCCTCTACTCCTTCCAATACTGAGTATACAGGTAACTACAACCACAGTATTTTGGATTGTAGCAGATCATAGTTTATGTATTTCTTTCTTTCATACTTATATTTTGATCTTGTAGGGCCCAAACTGTACAAGGAGCCCAGTGCCAAATCCAACAAACATATCATTCAGAATGCTCTGTCTCATTGCTGCTTGGCTGGCAAAGTCAACGAAGGGCAGAAAAATAAAATACTTGATGTAAGTTTGTATTCAAATTAATACTCTTTATTTAAATTATCAATATGGAAAACATGTTTGACTTCATATTGTGTCCTCAGGAAATGGAAAGGTCTGGAGCTAACAACTTTCTGGTCTTATTCCGAGATGCTGGATGTCAGTTCAGGTCTGTCTATACTTACTGCCCGGACTCCGAGGAGATAATCAAACTGGCAGGAATAGGACCAAAAAGCATCACAGCAAAGATGATCGAGAATATTTACAAATACAACTCTGACCGAAAACAGTTCAGCCAGATCCCAGCCAAAACCATGTCAGCGAGTGTTGATGCAGTCACTATTGCAGGACATCTGTGGCAAACCAAGAAACAAGGGACGCCTAAAAAACTTCATCCCAAGTAAATGACAAGATTGGCTAGATTTTCCTTAAGCATTTTGGACCCAGATTGAATCACAACAACTGGAAATGAAAACAGCATTATTTAAAGGGGGCACAGTCTTGTGTTTGCCAGCATGTGTATGAACTTTAATGTGCCAAAAAAGAACAAAATACTAAGCGGACAAATGCCTTAGTTGAACCACTGAAGCACTGAATGTCAAGTCTCTGCAAGAGGCTCTTTGATTTCTAGTCCATTGTGTGGCCTTATGCTTGTTTTGTGTCATTGGCGCACATTACAACAAGTGTTTTGTCAGCACCTGTTAAAATACCGGTAATCTGTTATTTTTTGATGCACGAGAGACTGTCTGCATACGGGTCAGAGGTCAAATCATGGTCTTCTGTGTTCAAGTCTTTAAAGATGGCTTGTCCCATCAGAAATTTGAAAGATGCAGCGTTTGATTGAGGACATTTGCTGCTAGACCGGCATGTTGTTGTTTTTTTTTACTGTTGTAAATGGTTTGATTTTGTGTATGTGTGTAGAGTGAAGTGCCAAGTTGTGGAGGTGATCTTTGTTACCCTCCAGAAGTATGACGTGTGATAAAATGTGCCATCAGATCATAGGATGCACCTGCAATACTCTAATTTATTGAATTAGATCATGCTGACATATATGGTAACTTTGATTTAAAATATGTCATGCTACTTTGTATATAATGAAATGAACAGCTTTCTGTAGCTTTGGAGTAGCTTTTTATTTATCTTGTATCAGTAGCCTATGTTGTATGTCTGTTATGTGGCCTTTTATTGCGCTAAAGATGCAAAAATGCAGTTGTTTTTTTTTTACTAATGAGACTATCATCTGATGTGTCTTGTACAGAACTCTCACTGTGTCTGTGCAATTTTACAATGTCCTGTTAAACATGTCTCTGTTACAAGTTACAATAATGTCTTAATTAATACAATAGTCTTAACAATTAAATCTTGGTTTTGTTCACACATGTAAATACACAAATGATAGCACTTAAATTATGTGTAACCAGGCCATCTAATCTCTTTGTTATCACTTATTTGCATAACTGTTACATTTTTCATCTGTTGACTCTGTACAGATATATTTTGGCATATACAAATATTTTTGGTATTGACATTTATCTGATGTGTGAGGTATTGAAGCGGTTAAATAGCCGTGAATTAACAAAATGTGTTAAACGCTTGTAGGGTGGATAAAAAAAGTATAGAAATCAAATCTACAGATCATGGATATGCAAAAATCTTCCTTTTCCCAACTTGGAATTTCCTTTCATTATGCTCAATTGCTCATGGAACTTGTTTTAGTATGTTGAAGCTTTATTAAAATACCTGCTATTAAAACTTGGTGTCTTCATCATTTATGTACGTGTGTATATGTGTTTGTGTGCTTATTTATTCATTATAAATAGCCTATTATTATGTAATGCATGTGGCTGAGTCTGTAAAGTACAAATACTTTAAAGACACTGGATCGTGCTGTGCTGTTGTGAGGAGTGCGTGTCGGCTGAAGGAGGCAGTGCTGGACAAGCCCAGGCTGTGAGTGACTGAAGTGACTGGGCAGGGCAGAGCTGCAGAGCGCCCGCCGCAGAAACATCCCGCTGGAGACAGAGCCGGAGACGTATTCTGCCGTGACAGCGCCTGTCAGCAGCACGGCTACTGTCGGGGAGCAGCGATATTACCTCATGTACATATGTTAACAGGTGAGCTTTGTTTCATTATTCTAAAGGTAAAGACAGATTGTGTTGTTGCGTGCTGCGAACACTGTATGCGCCCCGCCCGCGTACTAACCAAAGGATGATGCCTCACTCTCTTTGGCCTGATTAGCTAGAATGAAATTAGCCTGCTATGTAGCATTGCTTTACATGGTCCGTCTCTTATCCATCTAACTAGACTGTAGTTTTTAATCCAACTACTTTTGTGAGCTAAATAAACTGGTTAATCCTCTCAGACACTGACTTGTGGCTGGAAGCCAGTGTTGCTAACATGTTAGCAGCTCTGCAGAGATGCGTTTGGTTTGATGTTATTATAGAAGTATGAGCTTGTTACGCCAATCTCACAGTTTTAAAGGCACATTTTATAATATTTATAGTGACCGGTGTATGTAGTGTCTCAGATGCTGTCATGTTTTTTTATGCCTGTATCTTTACCAGCCCAAACAGGAATGTTGTGATCATGTGTGCAGCACTGCTTTAGTCAGCAATTCTAGCATCTCTCTTGTTGAATCTGTCCATAGAGTGGTCGTTGGTTGTTGTCAGACCGTGTACACCATGACAGCAGAAGAAACCATCAATGTGAAGGAGGTGGAGATCATTAAGGTGATCCTGGACTTCTTAAACTCCAGGAAGTTGCACATCAGCATGTTGGCTCTGGAGAAGGAGAGTGGAGTCATCAATGGACTCTACTCTGACGACATGCTCTTTCTCAGGTATAACCATAGTCTATGGGTATAACACATCCACACCAAATTCTACAATTAAATTATTATACTAATGGAAAAATACAAACTCTGATCATTTAATTTGCTAGCTAATAAATTCACCATATTTGGACATTTATAGTGTAATATTTTAATGTAAGCTCGTTGTGACCTCTTAACCTCCAATAGAATTTATGGTGTATGTTTTAAAGGCAGTTAGTGCTTGATGGACAGTGGGATGAGGTCTTGCAGTTCATCCAGCCTTTGGAATGCATGGACAAGTTTGACAGAAAAAGGTCTGTTGGTTATTGTGTAAATTGATCATTTTTGCAGATATAAATTATTTATTATTATTATATTTTGTCCTGCTCCCCAGGTTCCGCTACATTGTTCTAAAGCAGAAGTTTCTGGAGGCTCTTTGTGTAAATAATGCTATGTCTGCAGAGGATGAACCACAAAATGTAAGGTTTTTATTCATTAGAAGGCATTCTGAATCTGTTTAAATCAGATAATAGGCTGCACTGAACACATAAAAGTTGCTCATCCATTGCTCATCCTTTTAGTCCAGCTTCTAACATATTGTCACTTGGCTGTGCTAAAACTGTCATGTTCTGTTAACAAGATCAGGTCAGATTTCTCTGGACATCTGTGAAGATGGCGTGCAGGGCAATAAGCTCTGCAGTAAAACTATTGTTTGATGGGGAGATAGAGTAGTAGCTATAACTTAGGTTTAGATTATTTTTTATTTTTTGTATTTTATTTTCCAGCTTGAGTTCACCATGCAGGAAGCTGTAAAATGTCTTCATGCCCTTGAGGAGTTCTGTCCCTCTAAAGAAGACTACAGTAAACTGTGTCTGCTGCTCACACTGCCCCGACTGACGAATCATGCTGAGTTTAAGGCAAGACAAGACTCTTCTATGAATGAACATGTACTGTCAATGTCACTTTTCACTTTAGCCTAATTTCATTTTGTCTCTTTACAATTTCCCAGGACTGGAATCCCAGCACAGCTAGAGTTCAGTGTTTTGAAGAGGCCTGCATGATGGTGGCAGAGTTCATCCCTGCAGACAGGAAGTTAAGTGAAGCTGGGTTCAAAGCCAGTGGAGATAGACTTTTCCAGCTGCTTTTGAAGGGAGTCCTCTATGAGTGCTGTGTGGAATTTTGCCAGGTTAAAATAAAACTGCTTTGCCAATGCATTATCTAAGTTTATGGTTGATATTTAGTGTTTATTGTTCTAAATTTCATAAAATGCCTGTGCAGAGTAAGGCAACTGGCGAGGAGATCACAGAGAGCGAGGTGCTGCTGGGAGTGGACATGCTGTGTGGTAATGGCTGTGATGACCTGGACCTGTCTCTTCTGTCCTGGATGCAGAATTTGTCTCACAATGTGTTCACCTGCGCCTTTGAACAGAAACAGCTCAATATCCATGTGGACCGCTTAGTGAAACCTGTGAAAACTGGCTATGCTGACCTCCTTACCCCTCTTATCAGCAAACTGTCTCCCTACCCCTCCTCTCCGCTGCGGCGCCCCCAGTCTGCAGACACATACATGTCCCGCTCTCTGAACCCGGCTCTGGACGGTCTGTCTTTTGGGCTCTTGGGACAGGACAAGAGGGCAGGAGGGGGGGAGACAGGAGTGGGGAAAGGAGTGTCTCCCATGTCTCACTCATTTGCCAACTTCCACTATCCTGGAGCAGGTGGGCAAAGCTTGAGCCGCAGTCTCATGATGGAAACCTCCGAGTGTCACAGTATATTTGAGGAATCCCCTGAAACGTAAGTGCCTGGAACTCTTTTTAAAACAGTGAATTTTATATAAGTTATATCAATCATGGACCAGGTTAAGCCAGTCGTTTGTATATCTGCTCAGTATTTTACAAGACACTTATACACTGTCCATTCATGTACTCAATTTGGAAAACACTCATACACATGTGCAGAGGATCTTTTTTAGAAGAAGATAACAGCACTAGTACCTTTTGTTATATTACTAATTAGTAGTTAGTAGTTATAATAATTGGTTGCATAAAATTAAACTAAAGTTTTTTTTAAGAAGTTTTCTAGATAAAATACCCTTAAACTGTTGTTGTCTGAAAGGTCGAGGACAGAAACTCCCGTGGATAAGATGCTGAGCTCTAGCAGCACACCGACCACACGCCCGGCCTCAGCTCCTGGAGAGGAGGCTCCATCACCGGGCTCTGTAGACAGAAACGAGGTACACCACTCCTCCACTCAGCTTGTTCAATCAGTTACCCATCATTATCTACATTTATTTCATGCCATTTTTATGGCTTGTATTAGTCTAGGCAGTAGGCACAACCTTTAGTGTGGCTAGAACTCATGCTTCACAGTAAGAATCAACCACCTCTGCCTCTCTTTGCTTGTTCTGCTCATGTCCCTGATGGATATTTCCTCTTGTTCTTCATATCTCCCAATTTCTTCCTCACTCTATTTGAACTTCCTTTAACGCAATCCATCAGTACCCTTTCATCACAAATATAAAGTTTATTTTTGGTTTATGCCTTGTTCATGTGTCATCATCTTGTCAGGAGTGAGTGTCTGGGGATGGTTGGTGTTACTTGACTCTTAGGTAGTGTGAGCTGTTTATTCTGTGGCCTGTGTTTTGTTTTACACAGACAGCAACAT
The DNA here is from genome assembly GCF_026225935.1 of Boleophthalmus pectinirostris. Taxonomy (NCBI): domain Eukaryota; kingdom Metazoa; phylum Chordata; class Actinopteri; order Gobiiformes; family Gobiidae; genus Boleophthalmus; species Boleophthalmus pectinirostris. The sequence goes on from NW_026571095.1 coordinate 15,019,546, forward strand.
GGGGAATTACTCCTGGTGGGACTTAATAAGTAGCTTCATGCTGCCAACATGAGTCATTATTATTATTACTCTTGATTTGTCTGTAAACATGGCACTGAGATACATTTTCCTATCAGTCTCATTCATTCTATTCTGAGCTTAGTGTGCAGCTCAGTTTGAGTTTAGTGCTTTGCTTTGCCCTCCTCTTCCCGTTTCCATAGAGACACAAATGAGACCCCAAATGAGAGCAGACTTTGGGGCCATTGTGATCTCACTTGTTGTCTCCCCTGTTGTTCCTCTCACCCATTTACTGGTCCAAAACTGTCAGGACGCCTCTCTCTCTTCCTCCACACTATTCTTGGATGCATTCCCAGATTGGATTCTTTAAACAGGAAGTTAAAGACAGAGAGGGGAAGTGACTAGTCTAGTAGTTGGCTACTTTATCATTGCTATACACTTGTTTTATGTGTTGTTGTATTTGTGTATGGCTTATTTTAGGAACGCTATCTCTGGGAATGTTAAAACTCACTGGAACTTAAATTTATGAAACACACCAATGCAAAATGATAATATAATATTAACCAGTTGAATTAGTTGGTAAATACTTGTGAAAAAGTCAAATAAAATTGATAATAAAAACAACTGAGTAGAAAAAAAACATTGGGTAGCTGATGAAATCACCAAAAGTGAGCACTGCAGTGTGGCTCAAGAATAGGAAGGGATACTATTTACTTGACTGTTGTAAGGTTGTATCCCAGTGGTTCTTTAGTAGTTACTAAGCCTGAATCATTTTCAGTAAAGAATTTGTTCATTATGACTTAAGTACTTGTGGAATTATTAAGTGTTACCTATAATTTCACATTATTTTCTCTCAGCTCCGGGACTCCACAGAGAAGTATGAGGAGTTCTACAGACAGCGTCTCCGTGTGCAGCAGCACCTGGAGCAGAAGCAGCAGCAGAGACAAATGTACCAGCAGATGCTCCTGGAGGGAGGGGTGCAGCAGGACCCCCCACCCACTGACATGCAGCACAGTCTCACTGAGAAGTTTCTAAACAGGTAAGGGCACTGAAAGACATGCATTTTTTTCATTAAATTTATTGCATATTATAATAAACAAATAATTCTAAACATACATACAAGAAAACAGAAAAGACAGATTTACACAAAGATTACAAGACATAGAGGTAGTTAAATGATTCATATTGATCATTTAAGTTCTTTATAAATTGATAACATTATTTAACTTGTTTATCTGGAAGGTTTTCAAATGATTTAAAATTTTAGCTTGCATTTAAATTGAAAGATATTAGGACTGGTATTATTCCACTTTCAATTAACAAAATATTTTCTGTATAAAATGAGAAATGATATATATGTTTTTTTAATCAATATTGTTATCATAAAACAATTCCCACACCACACAAAGATTTTTTAAAGTATTCAAATTCACTCCAAAATAAACGTATTTATATACATTCATAAAAAAGATGTTTAACTGCATTGCTGACAATTGATACTTGCAGTGACTTCATGCTGGGTGTTTGGGAATTAAGAGATCAGATTAAAGTCTAATAAAGCCTCAGACAGAGCAGAGCCTACAGTTAGCAATACGCCCCAATGAATGTTGATGACATCAGCTGCAAAGTTTTAATAGATAGAAAAATAGAACACAATCACAGCATTTGTTTTGCAATTTTGTTTCAGTTAGCAATAAGAGCAACACTAGCAAATGTTTCTCGAGCTAAGTTTGCTAAATATTGTCTTTGTTGTGGTTAAGTAGAGAGGGATAGGAGGCATAGGTGCATGACAAGAAATATACACAATGCAGTGTTAATGTATTCTTCGGCTAGTCCCAGGTGGTTTAGGACAAACCCTCACTGCACCATTTGGGATTTGGCCTCATCACATCGGACCACCCCCTCTATTTACAAGGTGTACAATGACATTATGCCAAATTTATGCCAAATACAATAAATGGATCTTTATTATTTTGCAAACCCTTTATGATAACACATTTAGTGAAAGAAATCGGTGACTTCATGCTTATTTTTACATATTATTTGTCTTTTGGCAGTCCTAAAATCATCCTATTTATTTTGTACACATTCGATTACATATGTAATTAACAGAATGATTATTTATTAACCTGAAGAGATATGATTGAGAGGTGTTTAAAAGAGATTAATACTACCAAATAACAACAAATTAATAATAATTATACTGTAATGAACCTTTTCTAACTTAAAACCTTAAAATTCAACATAAGTAATTGTGGTGCTTTCAGATCTATCCAAAAGCTGGAGGAGCTCAATGTGGGGATGGAGAATTTAGGGGAGGACGTGAAGTCTCTGACCCAACAGTATAATGTGAATGGAAACTCCCCTGGGTCTGAGAACAATAACAACCCCCCATCTGCGACCCCAGAGCCGGGCAGGGTTCAAGGAGGTGGGGTGATCAGCAGTACCCCACAGCACACAGTAGGGGGGCGCACAGTCCTGCCACCCTGTGAATCCCCTGTCATTACACAAAGGTCTGTGTTTCTTTCATTTATATGCCTTAAGTAACACTCACTTTACATTTGATATCTTATTTTGTTTTATGTGACAGTGGGCAGAAACTCAAAGGACAAGGTGACTCTCTCAGCTCCATGACCAGAAGTAAAGAGGTCAGATTGTCAGAATTCTAACAAACGACTACCATATTAAAATATACCTTTTCATTTAAAAAATGTCATCCATATTTTATTTTTAGGGTGACAAATCAAAAGCCCTCTTTGTACCAGTGCATACTTTAGAAGATTCTCAGGCTGTCCGTGCTGTCGCTTTTCACCCATCTGGAACACTGTATGCTGTCGGCTCCAACTCCAAAACTTTACGAGTGTGTGCTTACCCCGAAACTATTGACAAGAGGTATCATGGACTACTGATGCAATAAATTACACACTCAGTACTCAATTCATCAGTTAGTATTAGTATTATATTTTGCCTGTGGTAAATCTAAATAATTTTAAAGGTCTTATATTGCGTAAAATGTATTCATTTGCACTTTGAGCCATGTTAAAATGTTGTTGCCTGAAGTTACGTTTTGTTTCTTTCACACATGAGTAACCATTTCACCTTCTGATATCATGAAGCAGTAGTTTTCAAGTTAATAGCTATGTTTTACCCTTTGTCAAGTAGAAATAGTTAATTCCAGGGCTGAAATTGGTTAACATGCATGTAGTTTAAACCAGAGTGGAGCACTTTCTGGATTACCACTAAGAGGAATAGAATGTTTTCTGTTTGAGAAAAGAATTCAGCCTAAATATACAGGTTTTGTGTGTTAAACATGTGAATGAAACAATACACAACACCAGGTATGTTTGTGATGAGGAAACAACATTATAACACATCAGAAAATAATATGAGCCCTATAAACACCTTGTATTTTCAGCGGGTCCAGTCCAGTGAAAGCTCCAACTGTGCGCTTCAAACGAAACAAGCACCACAAAGGCTCCATCTACTGTGTTGCCTGGAGCCACTGTGGGCAGCTCCTGGCCACTGGTTCCAACGACAAATATGTCAAAGTGTTGCCCTTCAGTGCAGAAACGTGCAATGCCACAGGTCAGACACACTGTTTCTTACACATATTTACACTGCTCTTAGAGTGGACTCATTACATTGATGTTTATTTCTTTTTTTTTGTGATTAAGGCCCTGACCTGGAGTTCAGCATGCATGACGGCACTATCCGAGACTTGGCTTTTATGGAAGGCCCTGAAAGTGGAGGGACCATACTCATAAGTGCAGGAGCTGGAGACTGTAACATCTACACCACAGACTGTCAGAGAGGCCAAGGACTACACGCCCTCAGTGGACACACAGGTAAGGGCCTGTTCATGGTTTCTGTTTTGGTTTATCAACAGCTTCTAATACTAATCTGATTTAGGGCACATTTTGTCACTCTACACATGGGGAGGGTGGATGATTGCCTCTGGATCTCAGGACAAGACCGTACGATTCTGGGACATTAGGGTGCCCAGCTGTGTCCGTGTCGTGGGAACTGCTTTTCATGGATCAGGTATGGCTCAATTTTAATTCAATCTTAAAAGTGTGTGTGAATGTTGATTAATCTGCTTGTCTTTTATTGACCAAGGACTGTTTCACTTGTCTCCATGGAAATGTTATTGTTTTGTCTAGAATGTTCCACAGTATAGATTAGATTTATCACAAGAGAGACGAGCAGGTTACAGCACTACACTACAGTTCCATCTGTGGAGTGATGCTCCTATTCACAGAAGGATTTATTGTATTTTTGAGCAATAGAAAGACCCGTAATGAGTAAATACCAGCTGTATATGTTTAATGAAAATGATTTGGGGCTCTACATTAATTATGATCCAGTATCATTAGATCATTGAATACTTAACACTATTCTTTCTCACGCTACAGGGAGTCCTGTGGCATCAGTTGCAGTTGATCCGAGCGCTCGTCTCCTAGCAACAGGGCAGGAAGACAGCGCCTGCATGTTGTACGACATCAGAGGGGGGCGTATTGTGCAGGTGTACCGTCCGCACAGCAGTGATGTCCGGTCTGTGCGCTTCTCTCCTGGAGCTCACTACCTCCTCACTGGCTCCTACGACACTAAAGTTATGGTTGCCAACCTCCAAGGTATGAGTAATGTCCTACCAGTAACATAGCAACAAATTCAATCAGACTATATTTTGTTAACCTGATAAAATATTTGAATTTGTCTGTGAAGTAACTAAAACTAGGCTGGTGTAGGTCTAGTGGTTAGTATTAGCATTACAATAATTGAATAATGTAATGGTGTATCACTGGCTTATTTTATTTATTCATTTATTTTGTGTTTGTGTGTCTGTAGGTGATTTAACAAAGCCTTTGCCTCAGACTGTGGTGGGTGAGCATGGAGATAAAGTGATACAATGTCGATGGCACACTTCAGACCTGTCATTCCTCTCCTCCTCTGCGGACCGCACTGTCACACTCTGGACACACAGTCAGTAATATAACCCCCATGGAACATGGAACATGGGACAGAGGCAAATGGGAGATAGAAAGATGGGACATAGGAAGTATAAAGATGCTGATCTACTTTCTTTAACACACTGCTTTAGCCCATGCCAGGAGCTGTGCAGGTATAACAGGAACAGTAAGGAACCCCTGTGATTAACTAATAGCACACATTGCATGCTCTGCTTTAAGTTAATTTGGTTCAGAAAAGTTTAGTTTTTCATGTTACCTTAGTTTTACATGTGGCCATCTGATGCATGGACCTGAGGAATCCTGAGAAGGGCATAGCTTTTATTATGACTGGTGCCTTTATTTTATTGTCAAAATTAAATGTCAATTGTCAATTGTTTTATTTTTTCAGTAAATATTGATTCAAACAATGAATTTTGATCTGTAGTGTAATGCTGCTGTGTTTTAGAAACACATTTACATTTTGAATTTTTAAGCTGTCCCAGCCACCATTTCAAATTATGACGTTTTCATTGCAGCTTTAAACATTTCTATTTGCCTATACAGTCCTGTACTAAAATATAAATGGGTGTTGTGCTGAAGCTATTATATTGTCTTAACAGTGACTTGCTTGCGGTGAAAGACAGTTCATATGTAAGCATCAAAGGGAAAGCTTGTTTATTCGTGTTACTGTACTGCAGTATCTTCAGATGAACAGTAGATGGCATAGTAAAGATGACTTGAAGCACAGTTGTTTTAAGAGCCAGTATTTGAGTGTATTATTCTTTAACATCTGCACTTTTATATTTAGTTTTAAAATGGATTAATTTACTTATATGTATATTTATGTTTTTGTATAATATTGTAATGTAAAGGCCAACTAATACATAACAGCAAAGGTGTACTTATCTTGTGTTTGTGTACTGTAGATATGTTTTTGAACTGCCAGTGGCTTTTGTATTAAGTCATTTAATTTTCTTAAAGTAACTTAATTAATTTAAAGCTAAATAAAGTCTGATTGCCGGTACATTCAATAAATTGCCTTTTTACAGAAAGATTAACTTAGTATTTACTGTCATGGTTAAGAATACTAATCACTGAAATACATAAGGTTTCCTCAGACATTAATCTTTACATAGTACAAAAGAGTGTAATTTGAATGTACATACAATAATTCTTTTACCAGACGGATAAAATATCTTTTGAAAACAGTCACTTTTCAAACAACACAACCACACAAGTTCACACCAACACTTAGCTACATTAGAGTGCTTTAGCTCAGCTAGCATCTGAGGCTACTGTAAGTGTAACCACCAAAATGTGTTTGGGCGGCAGCAGACAGAATGATTTAAAAATGGACAATGTACAATATATACAAAGATACAAATAGGGCAAAATGAAAATTGGACCAAACTTAATTTCCCTGATATATTGTTGAATGTTAATACAAAACAAAATACTGTAAAACTGGTAATGCTGTCAGTGCTTTGTTTTGTCTTGAGGCCTTCCACCTCATGAAACTCATTCAGTTATTGCAGTCCATCGGTGCCCAGCTGTTCATGTAGTACTTTGAATTTAATTGGAGCTAGGTCTTGTAGTGTTGGTCGACAAAGGCAGGGTTACGCGCTGTTCATCCATACGTTTAGCTTGAGAGCGCATAATGAGACTGAAGAAGTCTTCATCTGGCACAGTTGGCCCACGAGCTTGAGGGGCAGGCAGGGCACAGCGCTGGTCATCCAAACGAGACCCCTGTATGAGAAACAACCGAGTGGTTGCTTTTAAAACTGATGACATTGACATTAACGAAAAGAAAGAAAGAAAGAAGCAGCTAATGGTACATACCTGGCACTTGACTAACATGTCAAAGAAGTCATCATCAGGTTCTGCGTTATCTGCATTGGCCATTAGGTGGCTAAGTACAGCCTGGCTGCCGTTTTGATTCAGCCTCAAACCTGGGAGACTTCCACCTGGAGCTGTAGACTCCTCCAAGCGCCGACCACGTGCAGAGGACACATTTACAGACTCGGACACTGCTACAATTTGGAATTAAGTTGTTAAAAGCATGCGAGTCTTTCTTTAATTAAACAACCATTAAATCTAACTTGTTATAATAAGAATTACATTTTCTCAGGGCTCTGGGTGGTGAGTCTTGGCTACTGTTCAGTGATAGCCTGCTGCCCTTATCCTGGATGGAGCAGCGCTGGTCATCCATGCGGTTGCTCTGAAAGCGACTGAGCAAATCAAAGAAACCCTCATCTCCCAATGTCTCTGGGCTTGAACGCTATGATGTACAAAGAAGGAATAAAAACACTAAATATGACCAAATACATGGTTACTTATGAACAAGGTGGTACGTACCTTCTGAGGTCCCTGCACATTAGTCTGACTCGTATCCAGTGTGTTGCTGGTGTCTTGGAGAACTTTACTAGAACCACCAGACTTGTACTTCTTCCCTCGCAGACGATTAACAAAGAACAACTTAGAGGAGCCCTTTGCCAAAGATGGCTTGGATGGTTTGGTCAGGATATCACTATTCCACTTCTGACCCTTGAGGAGATGAAAACATAATAAAGTTCTATAAAAAAATCACAATCTTATACACAATCAGATACATTAAATACTGTCTTTACATTTGATTTATCAGGGGTGAGAGGCATCAGCTCCAGATTCTCCATGCTGTGTCTTCTGCTCGGTCTGGGTCTGGCTCCTATAATAACATATAATCGATTATTAACTGAGCTACTAAAAAAAAAGCGATAACGCCGTTGATGATTTTACCGTGTGCATTGTTGTCTGCATCTTTGTTGTTTGAGAGAGTTGAGTTATTTGTGCTGTAGCTGAGACCTAGCACCATTTGAAGATCAGACACGTTCATACGAGCGGTCAGTTCCCCGCTTCTGTCCCCTGTCTGGAGGGGTATAAATTAATAATAATTTAATAATACATTTGTCAATATTTTAAATCTTTAAAGGTGCACTGTGTAACATTTCTAGGGGAGGGTACACCACCTGCTTGTCTCTATGGAAAAGTTATTGCTTTGTCTAGAATGTCCCAGTTTAGATTAAACATATCTATCACGAGGGAGACCAGCAAGTTATCGCATTACACTACATTACAATTCAGATCTGTGGAGAGTCACCCCCATTCACAGCAGAAATTATTGTATTTTTGAAAGATAGAAACACCCATAATGAATACAGGTAGCAGACTATCCACCAGAGAAGTTGCACAGTGCTCCTTTAAAAGACATAAATCACACAGCATTGCTCTTACATACCTCTCTACAGATCTCCAGATGTTTCTCTGCAAAGTGCACAGCCTGGTCATGGTTTCCCAGAGCAGTGTGAGCATTTCCTAAGCTCCAGCACGCACGGCCCTCTCCAATCCTTCAACAGCACAAAACAAACGCCGACAAACAACAATTATAAACCTTCTTACTTTAATAGAGATGTTAAGTAACAATTTCAGGCTTATGCAATATGAAGAATATAGTATAGAGTCTTTAAAGTGGAACTATTACCTGTCATTAAGGTCTTGAGCTATGATGAGATGTTTGAGGTGGTAATCTATAGCCCTTTCATAATCCTGCAGAAGTGTGTATGTGTTTCCCAAACTGTAGCAGGCCTGAGCCTCTACAGCGCGGTCCTTCAACTGCCTCGCAAGCTGCAGTGTGCGTCTTAAACACAGAGATATATAACACTCAATATACTGTATCATACAAATGTTATAGTCACTATAAAGATTGTCTTGGAGGCCTACTTGTAATGTTCAGCTGCCACTTCGAACTCCCCCAAAAATATAAAAGCATTCCCTAAATTGCAGTAAGCGCGTCTCTCAGCTGAACGATCTCCAAACTCTTTTGCTATGAGCAGACGCTAAAAACAAATAAGTAAAATCAGACTTTTATGCAAAAATAGTACTTACAAATACAAATATGTATAGTAAAAACAAACCTGTTCATGAGAAGAAACGGCTTTGCGGAAATTTCCCAACAGGTAGTGTGTGTTTCCAAGATTTCCATAGGTTCTACCCTGAGCAGCCCGATCTCCAAGCTCTTTCACTATGGCTAAGTTACCTCTGTAAGTGTACAATGAGGGTTATTTATTTTATTGGTTGGACTTTAATGTCTCACAGGTTCTTTAATGCATACTCATAATATTCTGCTGCTTTCCCAAGAGCTTCCATAACCTCTTCAGGAAAATCACCAGGTTCAGCCCCACTCCAACAGATACTTTTGCCTTTGGCGTGGTACACATTACCAAAGTTATACAGAGCTCTTGCCTGTCCGACCTAACACAAAATAAGAATTTACCATCAGTGCTTTATAAATAATGATAAGAGTAACCATTTCACATATGCGGTTGTCTCACCTTGTCATTAATGTCCCTTGCTATGTCCAAGTGCCTCTGACAGCAGACAACAGCCTCATCAAAGCGCCCCAGAACCTTCAAAGTGTTTCCAAGGTTTCCACTAGCTTTGGCTTCTCCAATAAGGTCACCAATTGTTCTGCAGGATGCACAAGATAAATGGTATCAACAAAATGTCATGCTTTCTTTCCTTGTGGAGTTGCTTCTTGTTGTACCTGGTCAGTGTGAGATCATGTCTGTGAAACTCCAGAGCTTTGGCGTAGTCGTGCAGATGGAAATAGGCATTTCCCAGCTGGCTGTAAATGGCACTGAGCACCTGTAGGTCCTCTGTACCAACCTGAATGGCAGCTTCAAAGAAGGAGACCCCTGCTCTGTAGTCACCCACTTTACAGAGCCGCTCCCCCTCCAGTGCCAGCTCCAAGCAGGAAACCTCCATCCTACAGCACACAACACAACGTTACTTCTTCAACAATCAATGCAGATATTAGCGACAAGTTCAACAATTAAAATACAGTTGTTCCTATGTTCAAAACCTGCTGAAAAGTGAATCCCCTCTACTCTGAACCTACATTTCAAGGCAAAAGCCCTCAAACAGGGAATGCTGTTTAGTTATTTCCTTCCGGCAACAGTGAAAAGAACAATGGGTTTAGCACGGAGTGTTTATTATGGGTGGTCACACATCCTTTTTACCAAACTTTTAGAAATGGTGCTCTGACCTAAATTCAAAGGGCACAATTTAAAAGGTAATTAAAATGATAAAATGACTGGAAAACATATAAAAGAAAAAGTATGCTATCAATTGTTGTGTTTCATTTGTATCCAGTTGTACAAGAAATCAGTTTGTGTGGCCCATTTAAATAATACAGTCAATGTTTGACATAGTTTGTTTACATCTTGCCAAAAAAGTTTGCATACTATTCAAAGCTTTAGTAGAGTCAAACATACACTAAAATTAAAAACTTAACATTAAAGATAAACAATGAAGACATACCACATCACTGATTCATCATTAAGGATGGACTATATATTGGTGTGACTATCAATGGCATTGGGAAGATTTTTTTTTTTGTATTTATCCCATATAAATACATTTTGTTATAAAATCATCCCTAATCATTATAATTTGTGAACAAAGGCTTACATGATGTCCTAAATACAAGCGAAAACAGCTTAGCTTCTCTAAATCATAAATGTTGTTGATGAGGCATTTATCACACAGTTACATGGTGATTATACCAGTCTCTTTATATTTTTTCTATTTATTTTGTATGTATTATTATCATTCATATTTTGCTCTTTGTTATTATAATATATTGTGATGTGTGAGTTACTGTGTCAAAATAATTTCAATAAAGTTTGTCTAAGACTAAGTAACTGAAGTATTACTAGCCTACCTGCTGGCTTTTTGAGCTTTACAACAAGAACAGATTGCACAATTAAGAGGCATCCACCAGCGACTTCAGAATAAACTTCCAGGGTGACCAATTTTCTCTTGTGTATCCATTCAACTTTAAAGTTTCCCACCGCCAAAACAAATATGACTAAATTCTAGCATTCATAAATCAAATAATTAATGCTTTCTTAATGATGGTATCACACAACTCCTTTGACGTCAGATATAAAAATATGCTCCACACATACAATACTGGGATTAGCTTTGCGTACAAGCAAAGGAAACAGCTGATTCAGTATTTGTGAGACTAATCAGCTTGAGTTTCTTTGAGGCTCTCTCTTCTCACCTGGTCACTTCAGATAAGAGCTATAGCATACAGACAGATTACAACTGGCAATTGGCCTTATTGAGACAGTAAAATAAAGTTATATTTATGTTGGTATATCATTATTAAAGTTGGTGAAATATTTCCCCCATGAGAACAGCTGCACTATTCAGACATTTGTGGCCATCAACAAAAGAAGCAGTGATTAATTTTTCAGTACTTCGTAAATATTGAAACAAGAAAAAGAAACCCATCCAATTTGGTGGGTAGCACCTGTTGCTTGGACTATTTACCTGGATTAACAGAGACAGCTGGCTGACAACACTTTTTCACAAGTCAGCTGTGACAAATATACTAAACCAATAAAAGTAAGGATACTACAGTTATTCTGTATAGAATAATTCAAGATTGTTAAACTGAAATAAAGAATTGCCAATCTAGCATTTGCATCATAACTATGAAAAACTATACAATTAACAACTGTTGGGTTGAAACTGAAGAGGTCCCTACCTGTAACGAACATGGAAGGATTGCTCCTCAGGTTGCATGCTAACTACTGTGCCACAACTGGTATCCATTGAAGTGCATAATATGAGAGAAAATCCCAGTTTGGTTCCGTCAAAAAATTTAGCATTTAAAAATTGAAAGTCGAAAAAAAAAAATCACATGAAGTTAGCAAAAACCAGTCTCCATTTCAAAAGCACCGCGTGTGCCCATGTCAAATGTGGACAATAGAAAACACATGGTTGTTTACACAGTAGCGGATTTCTGAGCAGCAGTCCACAGGCCGCATTCATATAGTGTGTGTTTTGCGTCACTGCCTCTCAATCTCCCGTCAGAGGGCTCTGTGGAGAGAACACAAGATGCTGTATGTGAAGCCTCTCTCTGGCCTTATGATGCCATGGCAACACCAACCAAACACCAGCGTGCACAAATGGGACAGGCAGGAAGTGAGGGAACAAGGCAAAAATAAATAGATGGGTACAATCTAATACCATGACTAACTAATGACTAATCTGCATGTGCAAGTCTTAATTAACACAAGGTGAGCTAGTCATGGGAGGAATGTGTACAGCAATTACACAAAGGTAAAAGCACCCAACTCAATTCTCAGTGTAAAGAGCAGCCCACTGAAAAAGAAGTAAAAGAAAAAAAAACAAAAAAAAACATGTTGATGGGATCACCAAGAACAAACAACATATTCAATGACTCAAAATTTTAACATAAGTTCCACACACTAATATATCATACAATATGGTATGCCTTTACATTTATCAAATGACAACAATACAATATTGTAAATGTTAAATTACAACCACTCTGAAGTTAGTTTCATGTTGAACGTATAATGTTGTAATAACTTTATGCCCAGTCTGCTGCATTCTTGGCCACTAAAACACAATTAATTTATACAATGCTCACATTATATATTTTTCTACCACTCTATGGCTACAGGGAGTGTTGTACAAGGTCATTAATAGAAAATCATAATGAAAGAGCAGAAGATATTCATGACAAAGGACTGAACCTAGAAAGACTGGCACAATGAAGACATAAATTTCCTGCACAATCGGTTTTCAACAGTTTGACAACAATAGAGCATTATTTCATTGTACACGTCATATATGTTCTTTGAGCTTTGGACAAGTTGATCCACAAAATGACAAGCTCTCATAGCAAGATCTAAAGATAGAGGCAAGACTCAGCAGAGCACTACCCATGAGCAAGCAAAAGCATATGACAAAACAAAGCAGGGACAGCTTGGGACAGCTCAGCATTTTAGTACCCACCTGTAATTTCTCCACACAAGGACAGGGAGTCTGCCAAAACATACAACAATAAAATCAGACTGGCATCTAGGTACAGAAATAATACCATGCATTTAAACTAGGAAATTTAGAGAACTGTATGGAGCGTTAAATGCACAGGAATATCAAAATAATACTTTAGTTTACGTAAAGGAAAGTTATAACATTTCACAATTGCTTGATAGACCTATCCAGTAGTAACAAGACAAAATGGGTCAATAACAGAACAAACACTAGGCGTTAACCTATGGAATTTATTATTAAATGATGTGAGACATCGTGATGATAGAGACGATAACTCAGATAATGTTAGTACATAGTAATAGTACATAGTAATGTAGTGTCTCTAAAGTTACCAATTCTATGCAATACCAAGCTAGTTAACTCATTGGCTAACTTCATATGATATCCATGGGCTAACTTAGCGGTTAGCAGCTAGGATAAACTTACGTTCGTCGATCCAGTTTGAACAATGGTGATCCCTTTTCTTCTTTTCCTGGCATGCAATTAATATTCAAATCGCTAAGTAAAACGTAAATATCTTATAGTTTGAGGGAACTTCACACTGACCTGTATAAATCTACATCGCATTAACTATCATGTTTTATAAAACTTAAATTTAACTTCGATAAGTCTGGCAGAAGCGATTTGTGTATGTTCCCCTTGTGGCCAATCACAAATGGATATTCAAAGTTAGCCGCGCCCACAATGCGATCCGATACCCAATGGCATTTGAACACAAAAAGATGACGTTACGTTACGCTCCCACAGACTCCACTGAAGTTTACTGAACTGTACATGCCTTCACATTTGTTTGTTTCTTTTTTGTTGATGAAGCAAGAAAAGGTGCTCACTTACGTAAATCAAACTGTACAATACACAATATGTACTATGGTATCTATGCATGTATGTACGTATGTAACATAGTGCCAGGATCATCTGAGCCAACTGTCAAAACTTGTTTTATGATAAAGAATTTACCTGGAAGTTACCGGGATTACTTAGCAACCATGCACCTGTAAGCTCCCATTTTGAGTCCAGACCAGACGTCCAGCGTTTAGCTGTACATTATTAATGATGCCACAGACACAGAACCTGTTCAAGACTCAGTGTGTCACAAAGATAGTGTGTAGGCATGGAGCTACATTCAACAGGCCGTTGAAGTATTTGCATACGTTAGGGTACTGCTGCAGTAGGATTTCAGGTAAGTTTTTTTTTTTTTTTTTTATGAAATTAAAGTACGACTACATAGGTCCTCATGTAGTTAACTGTATTGTGTATTTTTCTGCTCCCACTATGGCTTTTAAAAAGCCTTGTGTTGTTCTCTGACAGGTTGTGTTGCTTGGTGATGAATGAATGCCCTTACCACCTGTAATTGTGAGACAGGTGAATTACGACTAAAGAAGAGACTAGACTAATGGAAGGAGAACCAGGAGTAGTGCGTGATGAGCCAGTGGTGTTATGGGAAAAGCGTATTCAGCAGAGCATCATTGTGGATCTTAGTGAAGATGAGAGTATCCACTTAAGTGATCTGGAGAGTTCCCTGGCTTTTCACATCTCACAGGTAGACTCAGCTCCCTCAGAGGCCAGTGTCCACCTTTCAGGTAAGGCACTATAATTAAGCTGCTATTGCGTTCACAATTTAATGGGGCTAGATGAAGATATAGTGCAAAAAAAGTTAGGGCAGCACATTATATCACACTCAAATTGACTCAAAACAAGCTTGATTTGCTGCAAATCAAATAGCAACCACTGCATATATTTAGATAATAGGATGTCCTCTGCAAAGAACACAATATCCTTTATTTTCATAGGAAAGTCTTGTTGTACCTCAAATTTAAAAATCTACAAACATGTTCTGAAATGCATATGCTTCTTGTATTCATTTATAAGTTAATTTCCAAACACATATGGCAAATCAAATCACAATCTCAATACTTTCTTCAGTCAAAACCTAATTACAACACATAACTGTCATATAAAGATACTTTGGTGCTGATGTATTCTATTCTTTTCTATTTTCTATTTTCAGGAAGTGCAGAAATGTCTGATTATGACAACTCTTCAGAGTCTATCATCAACAGCCACCATGAGGGACATATGAGAAATCACACCAGAAGCAATGAAGTGTGTGTGTCTGTCCTGAGACCAAACACAGCAGTACAGGACGTGCCCTCCCAAAACCTGTATAATGACGACCCAGGGCAGAGCACCAGTGATGAAGACCACGAGGAACTGCCGTATGATGGGGACTTGGGAAGCCTCTACTTTAACCGTGTTGCCCATTCAGACATTAGCCAAGATGGAAGACGATCAAGTTGTAATGATCCAGATTTGCATCATCTCAGTGAACTAATAATAAATGATGCTGGTGAAAAAGAGTTAGCACCAGTCAAGCCCACCATGAAAGCAACAGAAAGCTTAGAGGAAAATGCCAAGGCTAAACAGGATAAAGATTCACATATGGAAAGTGAAGCTTCAGGAAGCATTCCCTTTATCCAGTTGCCTTCAAAAGATGATTTATTACGATCCGGACGCCTCATTGAAGCGGAGACCCTTCCAGAGGTTTCTTTATTAGACAGTATGGATGAAATTCTTTATAGCAGAGCTTCAGTGCACAGCAGCAAGAATAATCCTTGTTACCATGGTTTAACATCAATTAGTAAGAGTAATTATAATAGCTACTCAGAGCAAAAAAGCACTGCAAATGTGAATATGAGTTTATTAGAAACTGAAAATATCATTAAGGATGGTACATCATCTATTGCAGAGATTGTCTCATTAAATTCATACAGTAATAGCTCTAAACATCAAATTATCAGTGAGACTTGGTCAGATGAAGCTGAAGAGGAAATGAAAAATGACAAAGCCCCACTTCTGCGAGCCAGATCGTTTAATGAGATTAAATATGGACAGGGTCAAGTCCACTATCCTCTGCCTGATTTCTCCAAAGTGGCCCCCAAAATAAAAATACCTAAAACTTCCAGAGAATCACTCAAACCAATGCCGCAGCCTCCAAGCAGTATTCACAGAGCCCACTCATCTCCTGACATGTTAGATGTGGTGAGCAGAGTCCTTGAAGATTCAGTATTTACATCAGAGAGACCAAGTGTCTTCATTGAGCCAGACAAATCAGCAATCCCAGCACTTGTGCAGCACCTACAGGTAGAAGTGTTTTATTTTTATATGTAAAATATAACTAATTTATCTTTTTCAATAGTATATTTTTTTTTAGGATAAATATGACAAACTTCTCACCAAATATGCTGAAGCAGAGACTCTCATAGATCGGATGAGACTGGGGACAAAAGTAATATTGTTAGTGTTATTTTTTAATGTACTTCGAGCAAACACATTATTATCTTTTTTACGTCTACAGGCTGCTTCTGCAATACAACTTCGTTTTGATGACAGCCAGAACTACGTAGCTGAAGGATCCATACTTAATCCCTTAGGTTGGTCCGTGTGTGTAATGGCAGGTCTGAACATGTGTCTTGTACATACTACTAGTCAGTATTAGATGCTTTCTAAGGACATCTGGATTCATATTTCACCATCTGAATTATATTGCAAAAATATCAAACTGTATTTATCCTATTCAGATTGAGGTCATGATATTTTGCTAGTGCTAATATTAAAACTATTTTATGCCACTGATACAATAATAACAATAATGAAAAATAATCTTTGTAATCCATTTTTAAGTGTAGTATAATTAAGTCGCATGAGCTGCAACAAATAAATAGCAGAAAAAAAACTATAAATAGCCACAGAAATGACTTTTTCAACCTTTAACAGCTCAAATCTGATCACATACAAAAACACCAAAAATTTCTCGACTTTTCCAAAGAAAATGTACATAAAATAAATTTTGAGCCCCAAAATATATAGTTCCAGCTTTCATATACTGAACGATAAGTTCAGTATATGGCAAGGCAAGTTTATTTGTATAGCACAATTCGTACACAAAATAATTCAAAGTGCTTTACAGAATAAGAAATACATTAAAATCATAATAAAAACAAATAAAAACATAAATAATCATGAAGATTAAAATAAAAAAAGAGAGACATAAATTGGAGAGAAGAGTGCGGAATGAAAACCTTTTTATATGCACAGTTAAACAGAAATGTTTTGAGCCTGGATTTAAACAGCGTCACAGAAGAGGCCTGTCTCACATGTTCAGGAAGACTGTTCCAGGTTTTAGCTGCATGAACCTGAAACGCTGACTCCCCTTGTTTAGTTCTGACTCTGGGCACCAGCAGGAGGCCGGTCCCTGAGGTCCTCAGAGTGCGAGATGGTTCATATGACACGAACATGTCACAGATGTACTTTGGTGCTCGGCCATGGAGAGACTTGTACACAAGCAGAGCTGCTTTAAAGATTGATTAAGATTATTGTAACAGGTCTGGCCCTGAATACAACAGTGCACAAGCCTGCCATTTGTTTGCATTTCAGAGAAATTGGATGCAACCCAGTGTACTGATAATGACGATTCAGTGGACTCCAAAGATGGACCCAGTGATGGTGAATTAATGACGACTGAGCTCTCTAACATAGCCACCCAGTTTATGCAAAATGTATTTCTCATTCATTGTATTACATAATTAACTTATTTATGTTTAAAAGTTTGTAAATATACTGTATCTCAATTTGCTTTTGCACTAAGGTAGATGATTTTAAATATAATGTAAGCAACAAATCAATAAACCTAGAGGAGCAGCAAATGGTGAGTATAGTTTTTAAGCGTGAATAGTCCTATAGCCATTGACTAGAAATGGTTTTATTACATAATAGTCACAAATTGTGTTTTTTCAGATGTTGAGAATTTTGATGGAGGCCCAGGACCAACTGGAAAGAAAATACATAAGTAAGAAAGAAGAGCACAGAGCTTTGGAGATGCAGAAATATATGGGGATTAACAGGAACACTGGCACTTTTGACCCTGACAGGTAAAGGTTACACTAACTTATCGTGTACTTCCTTTTATCATTATTTATTTGTATTTTTTATTTGTTCTTTATGTTTACTGGTTTTGTCTGCTGACTTGTATAGGCTGGTAGAGGGAGGTATTTTCAGATTAGGGATGCTTCTTGAAGATATAAAGGATATGATAGACAAGAATATGTGTGACCAGATTTCACTGCCCCAGTCTTCATCCACTCCAAGATCATTCAATGTCCACATTAGACCACATGTGTTGTGTATGTCTCCACCAACGGCCCCACTGTCTCTGCACGAGGTAACACATTTATAGTCTATTATTATTTCCTCTGTGTCACCCTTTGCATGATTATAAATATTGACACTAAGAAGTGGGATTGTATAAGTCTAAAATTTCTCACCATTTCGTTTTAAATTGTGTAACTTTTCTGGTGGAAGAACGGTTTCCAGGTCAAGTTGTGGAGGGGGTACCTTGCTCTTAGTAAGAATTATTGTTTATTATTGATTTCGTGGAAAAATATTTTGAATAGATGCAAGATCGAAAAGTTTAAGGCCATACTGTAGAACGTTACAGACAGAACGAGAACATCTCCATGAAGACAAGCAGGTAGCAGATCTTCCACCATATATATATATATATATATATATATATATATATATATATATATATATATATATATATATATATATATATATATATATATATATGTATGTATATATATATGTGTATGTGTATGTATATATGTATATATGTTAGTGAAGAGAGACTACAGATTTCACGTATTATAATAAAAATACAAAATGACAATAACCCAAATATATGATTTATGATTAGGTAGTGAATTATTTTTTGAGTCTGACTGCAGCTCACTTTTCAGGATCAGACTACATCTTTTTCTGCTGTGGCCAATGAGATGGAGATCACAACAGAAGCTAGTACAGGTCAGGGGGATTATCAAGTGGAGCAAAATAATGAGCATATTGTTACCGACCATACCGAAGGTAGAGAGTTGCACAGCTACTCATGGTATGTATCAATTTTATTTTATTTGTATTTATACATACTTATATTAGTTATAGTTATATATTTATATTTGTTGTTAAAGGTGCATTGTATAATTTTCAATTGAAGGGTCTGTCAAATGCTTTTCTCCACATAGATGTTATTGGTTTGTCTGGAATGTTTCACCATATGGTATTACAGTTTTCTAGACCAGACTAAACTAGACCAAGTTACAGGTCAGATTTGTGGAGAGGCAACTCCGCTCACAGTCAGAATGCCTGTTTTTCAGTGTATATTTGATTTGCATTTATATAGCCCAAAGACACCCACAGTACTTCACAGTCCTTTACTTTACATTATTCATTCCCTTCACACTAAATGGTGGTAAACTTCTATTATTGCCACAGCTGCCCTGGGGCAGACTGATGAAAGCAAAGCTGCCAATATGCGCTATCGGTCCCTTTGACCATCACTGTCACTCACACACACTCCACTCCTCTTACTAAGCAATATGGGTAAAGTGTTGTGGCTAAGGACACAACTACAGTTTTTGCTTCTGGTGCCCAACTATGGCACCTGGAATTCCCAATGGCCATCCGTCCAAGAACAGCCTAGGCCCGCCCTTGCTTAGCTTCTGAAATCTGACGAGATCAGGCTTTGACAAGCTGGCATGGCCACAATTTTCATGCAGAGCAATGACATATTCATAGAAAAACACAGGTGACAGACCCCCAGTCAAAAAGTTACATGGTGCACCTTTAACATAATATTACATTGCAAACTCTAAAACTGTACGTATTGATATTATTAGTATTGTTTTCTTACATAACATAGCACGTGCTCAGTCTTCCTGTAGCCATATACTGTTTCAGCTGAACCACTGGTGTAAGGTTGCTTCACAATGAGAGACTGTGGCTGCAAGTTTTGTTTGCTTTCCCCAGGTCACCACATGCATTTCAGACAGTGTGTTTGACTTCATCAGAGGAACACAAAGACCAACAAGATGAAGAGTCAGTTTTGACAGAATGGATTCGATACAGTAACATCCTAGCTTACTTTGATTTGACCAAGACCAGTTCCAGGGAAACCTTGCCAATCAGTAGAAGGTTTGTGGATTTTTTTGTGGGCATTTTTGTAAGCCATCATTATTATGTTATTTTTATTTAATTATTTTTATTTTAATTATGCAAGAAATGTGTTGCCATGATGTTGATTTGTGTACATACTATATCAGTATACCCTTGCTGGTCTGTGCCTTTCTTGCAGTACACAGGATAGAGCACAACACCTGGAATCTGATCTGGACAATTGTGTGAGTTTGTCTGTGGAAGTCTCTTGCTCCAGTGAAGATTCTAAAGGTTGTGACAGTGTTCCTGAACCACTTCTCAAAACCTCTGTGTCTCAGGTCAGTCCCCACTAAACTCAGTGCAAAGACTGTAACAACGCTGAGGTAATTGATTTTGTTTTAAATGATACAGAGAAACATGAGCCCAGAGACAGACAGTGGGTTTGGAAGTTCTTACTTGAATCAATTTGCATCTGGCTCTTTCCAGCAAAATCTTAATGAAAGGTAAAAGCAGAGCATTCATATCATTCACTTATGTATTTAATCTGAGGAGCTATGAACGTTCTAGTCTGTTACAATAGGTAAGATCAAAATACAATGTTGTGGGCACATAATTTCAAATATGTATTGTTTCTGCTGATATTTCATTTTTCATTTGTTTGTGTTATAGTTTTCAGTCTCAGAAGGCTCCTATAAGCAGCTCAGATAGTGAGGGTTCATGTTCCAACCTCCAGACAACCATTGAGCCAGTCACCAAAGCCCAAAGAGCTGTGCCTCCTGTAAGGTCAGAACAGCCCGGTGCATCAAATCCAGTCCAGCAGTGCCTCGAGAGCACAACTAAAGAGGCTATATTCAGAGTACAAGGTATATCAATGCATACTGCCATTGTGTCCTTATGCAAGACATTTTCCACTTCCCCTGTGAATGTAGTCTGACTACATAGTGTGAGTGGTGATTGCAGGGGTGCAGATTGGCAGCCCCAAGGCAGTTGTGCCTACAAAAGTAGATTACAATCACGTGATCTGGCTCAAAGAAGATCATATTATTTTTTTGTCTAGTGTCCTGTATACTGTACTGTATACCGGAGTGAATTATTATAGTTAATAATGATGTCCATTGTAAAACTGATATTTGTGGATATTGTAGGTACCAAGCACCACTACATGTCAGAACCTATGCTGGGTAGAATAAACACACAAGGAAGTCCAGTGTATTCCTGTTCTTGTAACAAGTGAGTCATTGGATCTCAGTATGTTACATATAGCAGCACACAATATGCTGCTATATGTAACTTTGTAACTTTATTGCACTTTTTGTTATTCCTCTGAATGGGCAGTGAAGCCATTTTAGCCTTACAATCAGAAGTATCCAGACTAAAGAAAGACATGGAGGAGGGCCTCATTCAGCTACCATACCTCACCGACAAACTTGACTACCTCTCCTCAAAATACAGACACGAGCGTTCAAAGTCAAGATCAAGGAGCCACCAAAGGTTATCTGCAAACAGGTGCACATCTGTCACATTCTGATATTTTACAAAAGACTTTAATTCGTTTGGGATATACTGCTAAATATCTTCTCTACAGCCCATTAAAGTCACCCACTATTGGACTAACCCTGGACAATACCTCCCCAAGTCCTGTCAATTTAGAATGGATGTCTACATACATAGATCCTGCCAGAAACAAAGGTACAATTTACTTGTCCATTTCTAATACAAGCACATCAACGCTGTGTTGACTGCACACATTTTCCTCAACAGACACTGAAGACACAACTGCCTCAGACATGCAGTTTGACTATTCACCTATAGAGGGAGGAAGAGGCAGTGATTTTCTTCATCTTGATTCAGGGCTTCACTCACCAGGAGCAGGGTTATCAAGTAGAGGTATGAAAGCAGCATTTCTTATATATTTCTTTATAAAGAATTTACAACTTATCCTGAGTGAGTTAAAATAAAATAAAAATATTTTTAACATTTTAATACAAATCAAAGATGTAAAAAGTCCTGTTGCTGTTACTGCACTTCATTTTTATGCTTTTATGCTCAACAGGATTTACAGAAAAATGGTCTCCAATTTACTCAACAGCAATCCACAAACCACTTCTCCAGGTCAACTATGGCTCTTCCAGCAGCTTGCCTGCAAGGTTAACTTGTCCCATCACTACAGTACTGCTACTCACTGCTTAAAATGATATTTTACATTGTATAATAATTTTACAGTTATAAATTGAGGGAGTATCCACTACAGCCAGCAGCCTACAATCGGAAGAGGTCCACCCAATCAGACTCTGCCCTTCTGCCCAGCAATGTCTTTTTTCAGCGCACAATGTCTCCTCTCTCTGCACCCTCAAAGTTAGGAGGCAGAACAACCAGGCACAGTCAAAACAAGGTAATATACTGTATAATATAAGTTTGAAACATGTCTATATTAAAAAGAGTCACTGTACATCTCTTGGCAATTAGGAAGAAGACATTCACCGTACTCTTGACAAGGCAATTGAGGTGGCTCATAGCATGAAGAAGACCACAGACCGTATGGCTAAATGTCTGTCCGCCGACTTGGCCAAAGCAAGACAAAAAAAGTTGTACAGGGGCAGAAAGCACCATGATCTCTAACATAGAATTCAACAAAAAAAATGTATTTAAAATACATGGCAGACCATAATGGACATTTTTATGTAATAAAGAGTTGATTTAAATGAAACATTTAAAGAATAGAGATAAAATTGGCAGGTAGTGTAGGAAGGACTTTTTTCTCCCTGTGGAGCATCTTCATGTACTGAGGCATTCTTTATCCCAAAATTATTATTACAGGCACGATCTTTTATCTTTCTTTTATCTCACTGATTCTTATTTCTACACACTAACAATCCTCATAAAAGTAAAAGCATGAATTTCATTTATCACTTCTCATTGTCAAAAGATGTCCTTATGTGATCCTGGTATTTGATCATATCCAAATAACATAAACTTTGTTATTTATCCTTGAAGCCTATGTTTTCTTGGTCTTCAGTGATGTAAGCCTGTGTATCGGGTAAATACAGTTAGATCAAATGTTACTGGATCACACTGGTGTTAGTTTACATTTCAGGAAAATCCCTTTTGTGCTACCTCCACTGTTCCAACTTTATCAAGTATCAACTTTTATCCTTATAGCTAAAAAGCTCACCTGATGCCTCATATATTGCCATCACTGCTCGCCTGTGGGTGCTAGTGTCTTCTTACTGAGTTTCTGTTCCTGGCTTTGTTTGTTCTAAAGCGGTATCGGTATATAAGCATATATAAATATGCCCAAACGACATTTTTAAGCTCTCCATCTAAATCTTCAGTCATTGTCTCTTACAGCCTTTACGTAAACAAAAAGATACATGATTTTATATACATGCACACAAATGTCTGTAGTTCTCAAACTAGAGTCTGTTAATGTATTCAAGCTTTTGAGACTGAGTATCACCACAACAAACCAGATACTGTTTGAACAGCATCAAAATGACTATAAGGATAAATATTGTTTCTACTTAAAAATAAATGAAGACAAAACTGAAGAAAGCCCTGAGTAGCACCAGGGTTAGAAACACTAGCCAAACAATATTTATTGTTACGAAGCTGAAACCCACGAATAGGGTACCTCATTCAAAGAATTCAGAATTTCTGGAGGCATGTCTATATATATTTTTTCATGGATATCTCAGGAAATAGAAAGTGACCTACTTTGTATACAAAACAAGTGTAGCAGTTAACTGACACCAGGTAACACCACTCTATTTGAATACAGTACATAACCTAGGTTATGTGAGGTTGGAGTTTATGCCTTCCAGTAAGACTGTTATAGGTTCTAACCACAGGCCTTTCGACTTACAAGCCATCATACATCACACACGTGTTGTAAATATGTGTAAAATATTACACAATCATTTTTTGTAACAAAAGGCAAAATTTTCAAGTCTGTGCTATTTGGCAAGAAGTCTAGAATATGTGAGCAGTGTAAAATATTGTGACATTTTATGATTTTACATACATTTCTTACTTTTAATTTTTTAATTCTGAAAACATTCTGAATTTCAGTTCTTGAAATGATAAGTATGCATTTTCAATGTGTTTAAAGTTTCAAAATAAACCATTAGTTTATTTTAGGTAGTTGTGTGACTGAAGAGGACAGGGGCAGGCTGTTTCCTATTGTCTTTTCTCTTTTGTGACCAGTTAGACTGATCCCATTTCCTGGTAGAATCACTTAGAATTGATTGCTTATGCCTCAGTACCTTGGGTCTTTACTGCGAAATTTCTCAGTGAATTTTACACTCTGAATTTGGATATGTAAAATATATGTGCTGAATATTTAAAATATGAACATTTTTGAACTCTGGAAAAATTGGAAAAATAAAATACAAGGATGTTCTGCAGAGTAAAAAAAAGTTAAAGTGAGAAATTCAACAGCATTTAAAATTCTATATCTGACGTAACCTGATTACCTTTCATCTAAAACCAATAAATGTATTAAGATATTTGACACAGCAAGTATCAGCATCAAGACTTGCAATATTCAGTTGCAAAGCTGAAACCCTGGAATAAGGCAATGCACAAGAATTCAGTGTCTGTAGACATGTGGCAAGTGCTTATATTTTTTCTTTGAAAATACTGAAAATGACTCAATTCAGTACACAAAATAAGAGTAGTAGTTAATTGACACCAAGTAACACCATTGCATTTGAATGCACTACATGACCAAGATTATTTGAGGTTGGAGATACAGTTCATGCCTTCCAGCAAGATGGCTACAGGTTCTATGCACAGGCAACATTGACACAACTCACAAACCAACTGTAAAATGATTTGTAAGAACAGATCTGAACTGCCATAGTGTGGAGAATGTGTCTAGTGTATTGTCTTACATGTACACACCTAAAGAAATTAGATGTATGGATGAAAACAGGTCAAATACCAGAGTCTGTGGCCACTTAAAGAAAAAGGTGAAAATGTAATCAATATTTTATTCAGTTCGTCCCTAAATTGCTGTCTGTTGGATGTCAATAATCCTTTAAAGGTCCTATATTACACAAAATTGACTTCTGTGAGCTTTATGCCAAACTATAATGTTCAAAACCATTCCTGGAATTGTGTTCTGTTTCATTCACACATGTTTCTGTAACCCTTTATTATATTCTGTCTATACCTGCAAATCTCAGAATACACCTTGTGATGTCATGAAGCTGTAGTTTTCAAGTTACAGATACCTTTTACCTTTAGTTCAGCAAAGACCGGAAATTCCAGAGTAATAATTCAATGATTCTAGTGAAGGTGTATGGAGTGTGCACAGTGGAGTACTTCCTGTATTACCACATGACATCACAAGGTGGAACAGAATATTTTCTGTTTTCAGGATTTAAGTGTTAAACATGTGTGAATAAAACAAAACACAACTCCACATATATTTGTGATGAGAAAACAACATTAACATAATAGAGATCTGAAAATAACATAATACAGGCCCTTTAAATCATGATTTATTTATTTACTAAAAGAAAACAGCAGAGCAAAAATAAATGAATAAAAATGTTACTTTGTGCATCTTTCCTCAGTATCTATAGATCTGCATGTCCCCATTTAAACCTTTAGTTCCTCTCCATCCTCCATCCTCTCCATCCAGACGTGCCTGACTGCATTTAGGTCTTATTCCTACTGAATGGAGGTGAGGTGGTTCAAGCAAAATGCCAAAACTCTGAAGTGACATTCAGGGAGAAGTTCAGTCAGAGATACATAGATTTGAAACAGCATCTCAGAGACAGTCTCACATTAAACACATTTAAAATGAACCTCAAACATTGGCTGAAGAGAAACCAGGTCTGTGCTCAATTAACCTAAAGTTTTTGTTGTTTTACTCTAATGTTGTAATGTGTATACTGTATGTTTGTTACTGAATTTCTGTACAGTGCTAAATGTTGTATTTGTTCTGTGTTTTCATATTTTCAAAATATCAGTGTTCCTAATAATTCCCATGTTCTTCTGATAATTCCAGATAATTTCTATGGAAATGTTCCAACTTTGAATATTCCAGAAATTTAGCAAAATTTTGTTCTACATACAGTCGTTGAAAATTGTTGGTACCCCTCTGGTAAGGAAAGAAAAATCAACAATTTTCACTGAAAAACTTGAAACCGAGAAAAGCAATAATAAACAAACATTTCCTGACAAATAAGAAATGAAAATCAGACACTGTTTTTGATTTGTTGTTCAATAGAATTATTTAAAAAAAACAACGGAGTGTCTATTTGCACCCTGGGTGTTAATAGTTCAATGGACACGATTCTTCTATTTACACCCGTCTCAAGAAAAAAAGGGAATGGTGACGTGTCTGCTTACGTAATTTCCTGTGAAAAGTGCGGGAAGCTGGATTCGACAATCCAAAGAAATACAATTTAAAACGAAGGTAGGGTAAGGTAAGGTAAAAAGTAAATCAGTGTTGCTGCAAAATATATTTGCATTGCCCGTCCGACCATTACGATTTGGGTAATTAAGCTGAAGGCATCACAGCATCATGGACACTTATTTAGCTTGTGCGATGTATAGCTAGCGGTAATGCTAGTTGATCTGTCTATTCAGTTCAAGTACAGCCTCGAGTAAGATAATGGTAATATTAAAAGTAGTTCAAAAGTAAGCATTTGGCCCTCGTAAGCACCATAATTACTACAGAACGACATCAGCCCGTTTGAGATTATAATGTATTTTTTCAACAGTCATTTCACTCATGTACAGTCATTTAATTTACGTCGGCTCCCGTGTCACTTTCGTCTCCAGGCAAATTCTCCCTTACTCGTGTGCTGTCCTCTTCATCACGCAGCAGTCCAGCCTTTCCAAACCCGTTGGTTATCGTGGATTTTTTCACATGGCCCCACGCTGTCACAATGCATGATATAGTGTCTGTACTGGTTCACCCAATACGCACAATACGCACATTGAGTAGGGCCCCGTGAACCAATAGAGGCCCCTTACCTTGGCGTTACCCCTTTTCGCATACGCTACGTGGATCCATGCGTCTCCTCCCGCTCCCGTGCGCCGCATTTCCTCCAGTACACCGCGTGGTCTCCCGTACAGCGCATCGGCCAGAACTAAAACCAGAACTAAGACCAGGACTGAACCAGAAGTTACACCAGGACTAAATAAGAACTAAGACCAGGACTAAATCAGAACTAAACTAGAACTAAAACCAGTTTTAAACCAGGACTAAAATCAGGACTAAAACCAAGTCTAAATCGATGATTCCGCATCATTTTGAGTAAAAAAACATCAACTATTACTGTCAGTGATTTTTAATTTTAATTTTTTAATAAATAACCTGGGTGTAAATAGCATTTTTGTCTAGGAACACCCGGGTGCCCTTCTATGTGGCACGCTAAATACACCCGAATGTAAATAGCAACAATGGCTATTTGCCCTATGTGTGAATAACAATATTAGCTATTTACACCCAGGGTGCAAATAGCATCTGCCAAAAACATGAAACTGTCCTGGACAAAAATTATGGTACCCCTAGAAAAAAAATGTTAAACTGAGGTGTGTCCTCTAATCTGCATCACAGGTGTCTTCAAACTTGTCCTCAGTCAGTCTGCCTGTTTAAAGGGTGACATGTTGTCATTGTGCTGTTTGAAGACATGATGGAGACAACACTGAGGATGGACCAGAGAAAGTGAAGAAGAGAACTGTGTCAGGAGACTAGAAAGAAAATGATAGACAAGCAGGGTAAAGATAAAGACAGTAAGGCCATCTCCAAGCAGTTTGATGTTCCTGTGATTACAGTTGCACATGTTATTCAGAAGTTTAAGGTCCACAGGACTGTAGCCAACCTCCCTGGACATGGCCGCAAGAAGAAAATTGATGACAAATTAAAGAGATGGATCATACAAATGGTAACCCAAGAGCTCAGAACAACCTCCAAACAAATTAAATGTAAACTTGAAGGGCAAGGTACATCAGTGTCAGACTGCATCATCTGTCACTGTTTGAGCCAAAGTGGGCTTCATGTGAGGACACCACTGCTGAGAGCAAATCATAAAAAAGTAAGACTGGAATTTGTCACAATGCATATTGACAAGCCACAAAGCTTCTGGGAAAATGTCCTTTGGACAGATGAGACAAAACTGGAGCTCTTTGGCAAGACACATCAGCTCTATGTTCACAGATGCAAAAATGAAGCAGACCAAGAAAAGAACACTGTCCCTACTGTGAAGCATGGAGGAGGCTTGGTTATGTTCTGGGGCTGTTTAGCTGCATCTGGCACAGGGTGTCTTGAATCTGTGCAAAATACAACAGAATCTCAAAACTATCAATGTAATTTGGACCAAAATGTGTTGCCTAGTGTCAGAAAGCTTGGTCTCAGTCATAGGTCATGGGACTTTCAATAGGATAATGACCCAAAACACAAAGCAAAAAACACACAAAAATGACTAATAACAAAACATTGGACTGTTCTGAAGTGGTCTTCTGTGAGCCCAGATCTCAATCCTACTGAACATCTGTGAAAAGAGCTAAAAGATGCTGTCTGGAGATGGAACCCTTCAAACGTAAGACAACTGAGCAGTTTGCTCATGAGAAATGGGTCAAAATACCTGTTGACCAGTATAGAAGCCTCATTGACAATTACAGAAATCGTTTGTTTGCAGAGTTTTCCTCAAAAGGTTGTGCAACAAAATATTAAGTTAAAGGTACAATAATTTTTGTCCAAGCCAGTTTCATTATTTTGTTTTTTCTAATAATTCTGTTGAACCACAGGTGAAAAACAATGTTTGACTTTTGTCAAACATTGGACAATTTTCAATACATTTTTATTCATTATTGCTTTTCTCAGTTTCAAGTTATTTCAGTGATTATTGTTGATTTTTCTTTCATTGCCAGAGGGGTACTAACAATTTTGTCCATGACTGTATAACATGTCCTGATGAAGGCCCAGTATAGCCATGTTGGTGTTTAAAAAAAAAAAAAACTGTTGCCATGAAATAATAAAGGCTTTTAACAATTTTGTAAAACCCTACTTAGTCCTTTTTCAATTTATAATGACCGATTCCAAATTTGAAGCAACATATCTGAAAACACTCCTGCAGTATTCCAGTCAGCTTTTTGTGAACAAATGTTTTACTGAAATACATCTATATTTCAAAACACTAATTTGGCCCCCAAAGTGATTATATAAACACTTGCTAGAATGACCTTAGGACAACTATAAATCTGATAAAACAGTTTCATCTGCCTGTCACAATAGTGTTGCATTCAGGAGATATCAAATAGTGTGTAGACAAAAACTTAAATAGGCCATAAAACATGTTGCCAGTAACTCCCATCTCAAAATGGGTCATCCTTTGTATTCGTGTAAAGTGAGTCTTCAGGTTTCTCAACTATCATGCCGGTAATGTTCTTTTTGATGAATTTTTACTGAATAACTCTAAATAGATCTAAAACATTCAAAAGTATTTTACAGATTTGGCATATAGAAATGTAAAGATGAAACACACCAAGAATAATATATATATATATATATCTTTAATGACTTAATCTACATGATAATCTGTCTGTGATGGGCTACCTAACGCCCTACGGGGAGGAGTTAGAGCATTTGGTATTTTCAAACAATAACGCACCTGTGGGTTTATCTGGAGGACAGAAGGGGAAGAGAGAGAGACAAGGAAAAGTTTGATTTAAGCCTCCCCTTGCTCCCCTCAAGTCATTTTTACTCAACACACTGACAACTCACAACTAGCCTTAAGGCAGTGGAGGGGAGAGACATGTGGACAGCACACATAACAATGCTGCGGCTTTTTCTTTTAATGACTATTGTGGAGGTAAGAAATAATTTACTTTTTATTCCAAAACATGTTTGGTTGTCATAGAATATTGTTTTAATTAAAGTGATACCAACTAGAAAAGACAAGTTAACATTGTAAGTTTAACTTTACCAAGCACATGTGGAATGCTGAATCCTTCATCAAAGGACAGATACATCCCCACCTGAAAGAAATACCAGCACAGCACAGTTCTCAAATCTGTGATGAGTGAGAGTAATGTCCGGCCGTCTGCCAGTCATTTTCTGTGAACCTGATCCGGTGGGCAATTAGCCCTATGTATATGTCTACTGGACTTCCCCTGTTTCTAAAAGTCTTTAGTTCCTGTAATTTGTTAATGTATTCTCTATTGTTTTACTGACTAGCATATGTTTTCTTATTTCAGATATGTGCTGCTCAAATTGGTAAGAAAAATGCTCATATTTCTACTAGTATTGTGCAAAACATTTTAGTTTTATTGTAACACTGACTGTCATTAAAGATTATTCTCTGAAGATGTGCTGTTAAATCAAATCAATGATTGGGTTCCGCGTTCTACATCTTTTGAACATGTGAAATACTTTGCACCATAATGCAGTTTCTGTGCATACAACACTTGTGTATCTGTTTTCTTTTTACAGATATCACCCTGTCAGTTTATACAGTTACTTCTAAAACCCTGACGATGGAGTGGACTCCATTCCCTGGTGCCAGCTTCTATAAACTCAAGGCAACACCAAAGAACTCCCCCCAAGGGCAAGTGTTTGTTCAGTTTGGCCATAGCACCATCCTGGGCTCCATCACCTCCCTCACCCCAAACACACAGTACATGGTGCAAATAGAGGCCATAGATGACCAAATGGCTGTCCTCGTCAGTGGGGAAACTGATGCTTTAACAGGTCAATTCCACCTTTCTGATCAGTCTTGTTTTTAATATAAATGCTTTTGACAACTTCCCACATTATAGATCTGTATTGGTAAATTATATCTATATCTATCTATCTATCTATGTGTGTATATATATATATATATATTTTTTTTTTTTTTTTTTTTTTTACTTTTCCTTAGCTCCTGAAATTCCTGTTATAAGTAGTACCTATTCTAAATCGAGTGAAAGCATCACAGTAGAGTTCCCGCTGGTCACTGGGGCGACGTCTTACATCTTGAGAGCTGAGTCCAAAATTGGTACTTTCTTCTCCGAGACTCGTGTGCTGGGCTCCCCAGGCACCATAGAGGGTCTCCAGGTTTACACAGAGTACGAGATTAGCATCATGTCCAGGAATGCAGGGGGGCGGAGCCAACCCTCTTACCCAAGTGACCAGAGAACAGGTACGAACACCTACACATATATGTAAACCTTAAACCTATAAACCATATACTTTTTCATGGAATGTGGCAGGACTTGAACAGCAGTGGACACTACACATCAGGTCCAGTTTAATAAAAAAAAATAAAAAATCTGTGTAAAAACTGTGAAAAGCTTGTGAGTTGGCTTGTATGACAATAGGTATCTCATTCTCACGGCCATAGCGGCTTTTTGTTCCTCTGCCTATTGTCACTTGGTCTCTCCTATGTGCTGTGCCGTAAACACACAAGGGTGGAAACTTGATCTATTTTCACTGTACTGTTCTGATATTATGAAAAGAGATAGCATGAGAACTAGGTTGACGCAAATCCCGAAGGACATCTCAGTGTAACATAATCAGATAGATACTACACTAAAAACATAAGTTCAAACTAAGTTACACAAATTGGATTCTGAATTGTTATTTTTTTTACCTTTTCTTTGTGCAGTAATTGCTCCACCAGACTTGATAACCACATCTCCGAACAGTACCTCGATTGTGATCAGATGGGCCCCAGTGGAGCATGCTGTACTTTACACATTTATAATCATCCAAGAAGGCTCCACTGTCCACATTGACAGAAACACCAGTGACACAGAACTGGTGATCAGTGGCTTAAAACCAGGAACTAACTACACCATCAAGGCACAAGCACTGGACGATATGGGACGCCCTGGAGATGACCAAACATTCAGCCAAATCACACGTAACACACACATTACAACTATCAGCACCACAGACTGTATATATAAATGGACATAGCTAATCCACTAGCCAATGCGTTCCAAATAGGAAGTGAACCTAGGGGCACTTCCGGCTCCATTGACTTTTTCCAAATGAGTTTACATGGAAACATTGTCGACTTCCTCTCTATAACTGCTGGAGTGAGCCTTCTCATATTGGTCTTAAAATGTTCATATATTAGCTCACTTTATTTTGTCCATGACATAAATAAATTATATTATTATATTCCTAATGTGGAACTCAGCTCCAAATTCACCCCTACAACCTCTAGCATCGTGATCTTAATTTGACTGGAGCCAAACGCTATAGGTGACACCCGAACTCCCTTAGTCCACTTCTTTGTACAGTCTATGGTTAACACACAATCTCCAAACCTCATCGGTCCTTTACTGTTATTCTGTGCCCAGGTCCATCCAGCCCTGATGTACTTGATGTTCAGATCAGCCAAGGCCGGTCAAATACAATGGTGTACTGGGAAGCGGTAAAAGGAGCGACATACTACACTGTCTGGACCACTAACAAACAAACATGCAACGGCACAAGTCCCAGCTCCTGTATTCTTGAACCGGTGGAGTGTGGTCAGAACCAGACCCTCTCAGTGACAGCTTACAATGATGCCGGACCCAGTGACCCGTCAAACCCAGCGCTATATCTCACTTGTGGGTATAACACAACATATTAGGCTGTATACTATGTATATAAAAAGTAATGTATATAAAAATGCATTTACGCTGGAGGATCAATTCCTGCCCTGATCAAGTTCTGAGTTGGCTGTGATGTCTGTGATGGTAAGATATGCACTGATCCAGCTTTTTCAGTTCTGATGCCTATTTCGTGCTTCAAGTATCTCGAAATACCCGATATCAACTGATACCAATGCAGAGAGATAGCATTTAATTCCTTAAAACAAAAATAAAATTTGACAAAAACGAGTAACTACAGACAACTTTGTATAAATACAAATTCAAACATTATGAGACTTTCCAACTGCGACCAGTAAATAGTTTGATCACTTTGATTTATATGTCCAACAAAGATATTGGCTGAACCGATCCAGCATATTTTCAGATTGCCTCATCTCCATAGGCAAGACACTTTAAGCACTTTTCTTAGTATGAATGTGGTGTGTGAGTAACACCAGGGTTCCCACTTCTTTTCATTGACAAAATTTAAAAACTTTTCCATCACTTTTTCATGACTAAAAGTTCCATGACTTTACCACACCCTACATGTGTAGAACTGAGCATTCTTTTGGGGCTAAATATGAAATGTTAACCCTTTCCACTCACCTTATGGTTTGATATTATAATTTTTTAAACATTCAAAATAGTCAGTGCATTTATTGTCATCTCTTTTATACAAAAGGTGTGTACATTTGGAAATAATCATAACAGCCTAATGATAACTTAACAGAATGCTGTAATTGCATGAAAGAGATATTAAAATTACATGACTTTTCTAAAATATTCATTGAATTTACAAAATTCCATGACTTTTCCAGTCCTGGAAAATTATGTTTTCAATTTCCATGACTTTTCCATAATTTCCATGACCTTGGGAACTCTGCAACTCATTGGTGGTGGCTGGAGGGGACAATGCTGCAGATTGGCAGCCTTGCTTCTGTCAGTCTATCCCAGGGCAGCTGTGGCTTAGTACCTTACCATCTGTAGAGTGAATGAATAATAAGGGTTAGGGGCTATGAGTGAATCCAGTGCCTTGTATCTTGTATAAAACTATTTGTTGGTGGAACTATTATAAATATTACAAATATTGTTATCTGTTTTTGTAGACCCCTGTCCTCCAAATAACACCAGAGTTGAGGAGTATGAGCCTGGGAACTGCTCTGTTATATGGGACGAGGTGGAAATGGTGGACTACTACATGGTTTTTGTGAAAGATAACGATGGCAACGAAAAGCTGTGTAATACTACTGAGACCAGCTGCTCATTCGAGTGCATGTGTGGCCACTTTTTCATCAGCATTGTGGTCCCCTATAACTTAGCTGGAGGCAGCCCTGTGGTGGAACTGGTCAACTACACCACAAGTATGAGCCTCAACAACTGCCTTCAATACAACACATTAAATAACATCATGGTGCGCTCTGTAATAGTCACAAGGAATCAATAAAGCAAAGAGCAATTATGGCCTAAAATGTTTATCATAATATAAAATAGAAAAGTGGTGTTAATATAATTGACAATACATCTAAGGCTGCTTTTATAATAATTGCAATTGTTCTGGGCTATTTAAGTTACAGCTATTAAGTTCTTCTACACATCTTGTCTTAACTCTCTCATTATTAGTTTTTAACCTCTGCAGAGCCTTCACAGTCAGCATTGCTCTAGGCATTAGTGGTAGCAGTTAGCCACAATCTGGGTTTGCCTTTGCTCACAACTGAGAAAAAAATCAACTGCTATATCATGATATTCCAAATTTCATGTCATATCTTTGTTATATAATTCCATATTCCTATTTCAAACACACCATGGCAAAACAATTTTCAAAAAGCTAAATCAGTTACATTGTCTGTTTTT
Organism: Boleophthalmus pectinirostris; assembly: GCF_026225935.1. Lineage (NCBI taxonomy): Eukaryota > Metazoa > Chordata > Actinopteri > Gobiiformes > Gobiidae > Boleophthalmus > Boleophthalmus pectinirostris. The sequence continues at coordinate 15,053,826 of NW_026571095.1, forward strand.
GCCCCCAGTCCCTTGTTGTCCAGAGAGCATTAACATTACACTAGTTTCCTCTGAGACGGTGGAGATCGAGTGGTCAGAAGTGAGTGGAGCTGAGCTGTATGCGGTCACTGCAGAAGAGACAAATGACATCATCCACTGTAACGACACTGAGAACATCTGTGCCCTATCCGACCTCGAGTGTGACACTACATACTCTATTAAGGTAACACCATGCAGCGAAATAAGAGGATGCAACAAAACCTGCAAGGCACACACACAAGTGACAGGTACAAACTAAATAAACTTGATTAACAATACTTAATAAAACTTGAATGTACAGTGATAACAACAATAGTTATGACTGTACTCTGCATCTTGTTGCAGCTCCCTGTGCTCCTGAGATCATTAATATTACACAAGTGAATGAAGAAACATACAGAGTTCACTTCAGCACCCCCAACAGAGAGGGCACAGTGTACACCATCACTGCCTCTGTCCCTGGTACAACTCAGTCTCATGTTTGTACCAGCACAGAGAGCTCCTGTGAGCTGACAGGCCTGCCCTGTGGGACCATCTTTGAGGTAATGGGGGTGGCCCAGACAAATGGTGGAGGAAGAAGTCTTCCTGGTTATGATGAAATATTGGAAACAGGTATGTCATAGAATACATTAGTATACCACCTATCTCAAAGAAGACTACCACCACTGCCCATAACATGTGTGCAGGTCCGTGCTGTCCTCAGAGTGTTGTGGTGAAACAAGTGACTCAGGCTATGACCAACGTGAGCTGGACCGAAGCGTCTGGCGCCCGCTCATTCATAACTAGTTTGAAGTCACGGCGAGGAGAAGCCAAGTGTCACACTGTGGACAACAGCTGCCTAATGGGCTGCATCACCTGTGGCACCAACTACACCATCAGCATGGAGGCCATCAGCAGCACAGGACACAAGTCGGAGTGCAGTTACAATGGCTTCTCATCAAGTGATTCACTTTCACACCATTAACAAACTTTTTTGATTCATAATGTTGTTTTCTCATCAAAAACATACCTGGAGTCGTGTTATGTTTCATTTACACATGTTTAACACACAAATCCTGCACATTTAGGCTATGTTCTTCTCCATAACGGAAAACACTCTGTTCCACATTGTGATGTCACTGGGTGATACAGGAAGAGCTCCACTGTGTTTTTAAACCCCATACACCATCACTAGAATCATTTGGATAATTTCAGCCCTGGCATTGCCAGTCTCTACTGAACAAAAGGTAAAAGGTAGCTGTGAAATTGAAAATTACTGCTTCATGTCATCACAATGTGGAACAGAGCATATTGAGCTTTGGAAATGTAGACAGATTAATAATAAATAAATACTTAAAACACGTGTGAATGAAATAAAACACAATTCCAGGTATGTTGTTAAGGACCTAACAGCACTGTAATATGTCTCAATCTCACAAGAGTCAATTTTGCCTAATAGAGGACCTTTAAAGTACTATAATTCAATGTGTGTGCTTATGAGCCATTGACCATGTATCATATATTACAGGTCCCTGCTGTCCAACAAATATCAAGCTTTATCGAATACCAGGAAAGCTCCAGTTAAGGGTATACTGGAGGTCTTTGGGCCCACACATCTACAACCACAGTGTTAAATTAACAGGGAGAATGGCTGACCTGAACTGTGAGGCTGCTCCTGGAGTCAGATACTGTGATGTAGAGGAGAGTGCCTGTGGAAATGTCTACACAGTATTGATAACTCCTGTGCTCCCAGATGGCACCAAAGCTGACTTCTGCCAAGAGAGAACATACTCAGGTAAGGGTGAATAGTTGAGCATAATAATGACAGGGCACTAATTACAGTTAAATAATTGTATTTTAAATATGCCCTTTTCAGTTCCCTGTCCTGGAAATGCCGACATATGTAAGTTTTCTCCCTCCCAGTGCTGCACTATTCGCTAATCATTCCATGTTAACTGTTAAAACTCTCATTTTTTTTAGTGATGGTTAATGTGTGACGATAGAAACAAGAAACAATTGGTAAGTGTTAAATATGTCATTTATTACTGATTTTTGTTATTTATTACTGATTTTACAGATGGTAGTTACAGCAAAGACAATAGAATATAAGCAGAAGATAACTAACTTTGAGTAAAGACATTTGTCCTTATGTCTTCTATGTTTTACAGTGAATTTTCTTCAACATCATTTGCATGAAATAAGGACAAAATCTGCGTTCAACCTGTTCAATCTGTGTAGCTTATGATTATTCTATTCAAAATCAAACCTGAAACTGGTGTTAATGATCAAATAAGTGTAAAAAAAAACAACAACTCCTACATAGCAAAAAATGTGTTTTCATATAAATGTGGACAATTCATGGTTACTTTTTAAACTTATTGACGTGTATATGAGTCCTCCAGCCATATTATAACAGTGGTATAATAGGAAAGTAACTCTTAAAACATAAATATTTTAGGACACCCCTAAGTAGAGAACCTCCACAGGCTGTGGCAGGATGACCCTAGCGTGTTGGTTTCTGTGCTTGTAGGTGGAGCAGCACATAGATCCATATTAAACTGGGTTTGTTCACTGTCCTGTGGATGATACTATGTTTATCTGTGATTACTTCAATTAACATAATACAATAAAAGACATAGTTTACATGAATGTGAGTTTTCATTATTGTGATCCATAATCATCTGTGTGCCACATTAACACAAAGCATATCATCTTCTTCATCCGGGTGTATAATATAATGTTAATAATAATAAATAACAATAATAGCAGTATGAAACCAAAATGTGTTGTGATTCAAGAGGTCCTGTTTTAATTAAGAACTTCTCAATTTAGCAATGTTTTTTTGGTTTTGATTTGGACACAGTTCAGTTTGACTGGTAACCATTTTAGTTTTAAACAAATTTAACCAACCTAGTACTTAAATATATACTGTGGCCATAAAACTGTTAATAGAAATGTTATTGGGCTGCTATAATATTTTAAAATGTCCAAGACCAAGCTACTCTGTTGTCTTATTTTTTTCTATGGAGAAGACCAGCAAAACAAACATCCCCTTTAAAACAATGTAAGAGAATTTATTCACAGAACTCTTTCTTTTCTATTTTCCTCTTGTCACATATATAACATTATGATGTGTGCAAACAATGGATCTGCAAATCTGCTGCTTAGGGATGGTACAAGATCTCGTGAGACAAAATTGCCACAAGATTGTGTACACATGAGAAAAAAAAAAATCTTTGTGTTATTTTTTCCCCAAGTGTTCACATATGGACTGAACAAAAAAGGAGTACAGAAAATGAAAACAAAAATATTAAATCACATCAATAAAAAAGTATGAGGTCAAAATAGAAATTGAATCGTGAAATTCAGATATTAGGAATTATCTTAAACTCTCATTTCCCTGGGCCCAATCTTGTATCTCATCTTGTAGAAATGATCTCATCCCATCCCTACTGCTGCTACAGTTGTTTCTGTGTAGGAAAAAAGTAGTCAGCAAAGGTTATAGGATAAGGACTTGGGGCATTTAGAATTATACTGGACAAACGTTTCACAAATTTTATAGCTTGTGATGGCTAGGTGAATCCTTTGTGATTATTATCGAGAGTTGGAACAGAAGTCCCAGGGGAGAAAGAGAAACATACTAGCATATTTGAGTTTCGGAGGTGGGGCTAAAACAGAGGCAAAAGAGGAGCTGTGTGTGAACAAGTGTAAACTAGCATATTTTAGAAGGGATTTATTTATTTTTTTTAACATGGAGGTGCAGAAGAAATGTGAGTCTGTACAATCACTGACTATGACCATAAATTCCCTAAGAAATGGTCAAATCTTTCTGCTGCAACAGAAGACACAGAGCGGATGAGCTCTGGGTTTTCAGCATCCACTGAAGTTCTTTCTTTAAAATAGTGGAATGAATTTAGCAAAGATAAACATTTACATCAGTTTACTGAAAAACAAATAAATAAACTTGGAGTGGATAGAGCACATCCTTCCTTCCTTCTGGTGTAGTTTTAATACCATCATTAGAAATAGTTTATCCATGATGGCTTGTTACTTGAATTATTATTGACTTTTGGAAGTCTTGGGATTTTTTTCAAGACAGATTTTATGAGATTGGCTAACTATAATTGTAGATGAATTTATACAACTGTACCAAGTTGTTATGCGTTATGCTTGCAAGTACACTAAAGGTAGCAATATTTAGCTAAATGGAAGAAACTTGCTGGTTTGTACAGAATAAGACCAACACATAAGCACATATAAACATCATTTCGGTAAGACTTTTAGTCAAGGGCAGTTCCTCTTGTTCTGACACCAAAAAACAAACAAACAAACAAACAAAAACAAAAAAAACACAGCAAGCAAACATTAAAGTCTGTTACATTTTCAAACATTTACAGAGCCCACTAATGAGCATTTCCCCCCTTGTGTGAGGTCTATAGGACACATGCACACAGCTCAGGCTATTGTTAAGAGCAATATTAAATTACTTTTCACTCACAGTTACTGCAAGATTATACTGTCCACGCCATGAGAGCCCCAAAACAAAAATCAAATTAAAAAAAAGACTGTTAAATCCAAGTTCACAGGAGTTCAACCAGCATAAAAGTGTTCAAAAGTAATAAAATGTCCAAATTATCTGTCAAAGAAGAATATTTAAGAAAAAAAAAATAGACAAAAATTGTTCTTAAAATAATCTCTTAATCCATTGTCTGTTCACAGTACACATTTGACACAGCAGTCCATGTTTCTAACTATGTAGGATGTAAGGTTACCAAGTATTATACACAATAATGTGTGTATAATGAAGGAATATTTAATTGTGTGCAAAAGGCATTATCGTATGTGCAAAAGGCATTATCGTATTAAATACTGTAATGGCAGCATTAATTATTTGCTAGTTTCTTCATTATTGGATTGGTAATAATAATCAGGAAGACCTTTCTGTCATGCAGTTAACTAAAAGGTTTTCAAAATAAGCAATCATCCTGTTTTATTAGCCGTATTTCTTTTTATTGCCCTATATATATATGTATATATATACACACACACCCTGCCAGTGATCAGATACCCAGCAGGAATCATAAGCTGGCCAAAGTAGGAGATACAGACCACAGATGTTAAGACACGAAAGCTCCTGACCATGCATGGAGGGTTCCATCCCAAATCCAGTACCCTGAGAGTGTACGCAAGCCGTAAGGAAGGGGGCCGAGGACTAGTGAGTGTGGGAACCATTGTCCAGGATGAAACATCCAAGCTCCTTGAGTACATCAAGGACAAGGCCCCGACAGATGAGGTGCTCAGAGAATGTCTCAGACAGTGGGGTCCAGAGGAAGAGGTGCTGGAGGGACCATCATGGCAGGACAAACCCCTACATGGGGCGTACCACCGGAACATAACTGAAGCGGCTGATATCAAGCAATCCGACCAATGGCTTGAGAGGGCTGGTCTGAAGGACAGCACAGAGGCACTGATCCTGGCTGCTCAGGAGCAGGCCCTGGGCACACGAGCAATAGAGGCCCAGATCTACTGCACCAGACAAGACCCACGGTGTAGACTGTGCTAAGTGGCCCCTGAGACAGTCCAGCACATAACTGCAGGGTGTAAGATGCTGGCAGGGAAAGCATACATGGAGCGACATAACCAAGTGGCGGGCATAGTGTACAGAAACATCTGTGCAGAGTACGGGCTGGAAACCCCAGGATCAAGGTGGGAAACACCTCCAAAGGTTGTGGAGAATGACCGAGCCAAGATCCTGTGGGACTTCCAGATATAGACTGACAAGATGGTGATGGTGAACCAACCAGACGTAGTGGTGGTGGATAAGAAACAGAGCAGAGCCAGGGTGGTGGACATTACAATACCAAGCGATGGTAATATCAGGAAAAAGGAACACGAGAAACTAGAGAAATACCAGGGCCTCAAGGAAGAGCTGGAGAAAGCCTGGAAAGTAAAGGCATCAGTGGTGCCTGTGGTGATCGGACACTCGGGGCTGTAACCCCCAAACTGGAAGAGTGGCTACAACAGATACCGGGAAAAACAACGGACATCTCAGTCCAGAAAAGTGCAGTACTGGGAACAGCAAAGATACTGCGCAGAACTCTCAGGCTCCCAGTACCCACGCTGAATGAGAGAGACCAACCACCGTGGAAGGTGAGAAAGACACACACATAAAAAAAATAAAAATAAAATAATAATAATAATTATATATATAATTATATATATATATATAGTTTTTTTTTTATTTTATTTTATTTTTATACAACACAAACATTTTTTCTCCATTAGTTTTGACATAATACCTGCCATAGTAATATTAGTAATAGAACCTTTCACACACGGCATTTTCCATACACACCATTTCACCCAACTCATCATTTTAGTAGTTTAAAAGTTACATTCACTCATTGTGTAAGGCTGACATTGTAAGAAACTTCGAGAAATGACATCAGTGCAGGAATAATGTAGAAGGGGACTTCACTTGTCTCTGGAGCAAAACAGATCACATTACCTTAGCCCTAGCACATCTTATAAATGACCATTAGAATCAATATTCTTCTGAACAAGTGGCTTATTACTGATACATACAATACTACTTTTTGAATTGTAAGATTGTGAAGACTATGATGCAAGTATTCTGAGTTCAGGAATAACATTTTGCTAGCCAAGAGGAAGTGAACAATATCAGGATGAGAAAGGGGTGGCAGCGCCCCCACCTACAGCTAACAAACCACATTTTTGTTTCCTTGTCTTGATGACAGGGGCCCACAGGCATCCACCTGTCCTCCTTTAGACCATTCTGATTGGTTCTCATAAAGTTGATGTATAGCTCTCAACTTGTGGAGATCTCAGAAGAACATTTTGGGACACAACTAATGGATGAATACTATACTACACTGAAGAAGTTATAATGATTCCTACAAAGATGTGGATGCTTTACTTAACAGCCACCATATTGTCTGTTATGCAGGTAAAACAAAGAGTTTGTTACATTTTGCATAATTTTGTATTTGATGCATTAATTAATCTTTTTTATCTAATCTTTATTTGATCTGTTTTTATAGATACACAGTGCTGCCGGTGAGTGTATATTTTGTTACCTTGGTGTATTAGCATTCAAAATAAATATAAATCTTTCATTTTTGTGTCATGATTTTTATTGTCAATGTGTTGGAGAAAGCCAATCAGGTCTTGAACATTATAATCCTCATTACATTTGAATTGCCTGTTTTTCAGGATGCACCATAAATTCAGTGACCTCTTCATCAGCATCAACAATGACCATAGCCTGGGATGCTGTCTCTGATGTCACCTCTTATCAGCTGGTGCTCAAAGTCATTAACTCTACCACTATTGCAGCAGTGACTGCGTCTGTGAACGCTCCCACCACCACAAAGCGTGTCTATGGTTTGAGACCAGGACATCATTATGAAATTACACTCACAGTGTTCAAGTACTTCACTAAGATGAGTACTTGCAATTCCACTGGCATGACAGGTACAGATAACATCTACAGATATCTGCACTAAGTATGGTTGAATGTTGTGATTTAAAAAAAAAAAAAAAAAAAAAAAAAGTATGATGTGTGAGACACACAACATCTACAGGTTGTAACTGGAGTTTGAGCTAAATGATTAGTCTGGTCATGTCAAATCTTAATTAACAGTGTGCATTTCTGACAAATGGAATCTGAAATATTGCTTACTTGGGATATTGCAAATTTGCTATCATACACTTAAGTCTTCATCTATCCAATGTTTTCTTGAGGGAAACCTGTGAATATTTTTACTGACATGTGATCTTCCACAGTGCCTGACATTGTTAAGATCACGTCTGCTACAGCTGTCTCCAGTTCGTCCATCACATTTCAATGGGACAGAGTCATTGGAGCGGAAAACTACACTGTGCATGTTGAACAATTGTTTTCTTCAAATAAGACTTCGAAGACTTTCTCCAGTTTATATGGAGAAGTGACGCAGCTTGACCCCTCTACCACATACAACTGCTACATTATAGCCTCCAACAGTGCTGGGTATGGTGCCAAAGGTTCAACCAAGACCCTCACAACATGTAAGTTTACAATTCAAAAAAATGTATGTACTGTATATATGAGTATCTTTGATTTTAGATAAACAATGTGATAAAGTGATTTCTTATACAGCTAACTAAAACAAAAGCTATATTGCACTGGAATAGCGTATGATAAAGAAGATCAGATTAGAGATGCACTGATCTGACACAGGTATCAGATATCAGTGCGGAACTAGAAAAATTACCTGGATCAGATATCTGTTTCCAAATATCAGTTCAATCGATATCCTGGTGGACATAATAACTGATGTAATAAGACTATTAACTGGTCGTAGTTGGCCCAGAAAATGTCATAATTTTAAAAATACTCTGCACTGGTATCTGCTGAGGTTGGGTATCAGCAGACACTTAAAGCCATAGTATCGAAATATGTATCGAAAGCTGGATGAATAACTCAGATACTTTGAGTTGGATAACCAGGAAAAGCTACATTTATATTAAATGACCCCAAAAAGTCTAGGATAGTAGATATATTATTATGCTCTCCTGGCTCAGGTACCTTTTAGTTCTGCATAAACCAATCTTTTGTTCTCAGCAGTATACAGTATGGACATTTTATGTACCATGTGAAGAATTTCAATCTAATCTGTGAATTTAGATTAAAGGTCAACTAATACATATGCATTCTAGTAGTAGAACAGTTAAACATCATGTCTTCTGCCCACAGTGATCCCACCCCCAAATGATGTGAACATTACAACCACAGGAAAGAGCACAGCCACAGTGACATGGACACCTCGGATAGGAGTTATAATGTACCAAGTGACTGTCACTGATACTGATCCCAGCCACAACCCAGTAGTCTATAAGACAACCGACACATCAATCTCTATAATTAATTTAGAACCATGTTCAAACTACACTGTGGGGGTCTCATCCCTCGATTCATTTTCAGATCCTGGAGAGCCCAACGAGTTGTCATATATAACTTCAAGTAAGTAAATGCTTATGTAAAATGTTATTGTTATGATAAAGTTACATATAGTATGATTTATACAAAATGCAAATAATGACAATGTAATTAATGATCATAGTGATAAACATCTATCTGATTGTCTCCCACTCTCTTTATGCAGCCATAGATCCTGTCACAACATTCACATATCAGTACAACTGCACCACAGCCAGAGTTACAGTGACATGGAACACAGTGTTTGGGGCCAACTCCTACATAGCCACAGTTACCGATGGCAGTGGAGAAAGCCTGAACTGCACATCAGCGTCCACCAGCTGTGTCATTACTGCAGTCAAATGTGGAGAGAAGTACAGTATCCACGTCACAACCATATCAGACGACTGCCACAGCACCTCCATCCTCATCAAAACGTTTGATACAGGTAAAACTTTACCTTAACACTACTACACAATTACAGCACTGTCATGCACAGAACTATCTATAGTAGGATTTTTAGGGTCTTTTTAGGGTCCCTTAGTTTGCCTTCATTGAGAGTTGTCTTATTGCTTCGATTATCCAGGTGTGTGTAACTTTCAAGCCTCAACTTTACAATGCAATGCTGTGAGGAGTCATTCCCAAAGTCTGCGTTGCCACAGCCTCCCATCGATATTAATGCTCTGATAATACAATACTAAATACTAAATACTCTTACACTACATGTAAAAAAAAAAGTAATGTCTTAGATTAGAAGCATATGTTAATGCAATGTATTCCCATGGTCTTAATACATACATACATACATACAATATATATAAAGAAATATAAGAAATATAAGTATAAATATATTATAAATATAAATATAAGAAATATACAATATATATAAAGAAATATAAAGAAATATCTTATGTAAAGTTGATTTAAAACTCAATTTTCTTCTAATGCCCCACTTTAGGAACCTCTGTGCTAGAATTAAAAAAAAAAAAAAAAACTACCTCATGTCACAAGTCACTATTTGGACATTTTGCATTCTTTTGGTGATATGGCAAATATATGTGTGTGTGTATATATATATATATATATATATATATATATATATATATATATATATATATATATATATATATATATATATATATATATATATATATATATATATATATATATATATATATATATATAATATCTTATCATACTTACTCACACACTATGTTCAGTGTCAAATATTACTTCATAAGCTCAAGTGACTCTATGTCCCAAGGGAGCTTGCTTCTCTTTTCTCACTGGCCAAATCTGCCACACAACACCGGTCAGCCTGAAGCTCTCAAAACACTATTGTCTATTTTTATTATTATCTCAAAGGTTAAGTATCAGTATCTGTCTGAAGAGAGGAAGGAGACACAAAGTTCAACAGTCCAACATGACAAATAATGATTTAATATCTAATTCACATAACTGCTAATATGTCTCTCAAACTCACCCTTTCTTTAACTTTTTATTTGTTTACAGTGCCCTGTGCTCCAGCTAATCCACGCATTGAGTATGACTGTTCCAGCAATGGAATTATCTACAAATGGTTGCCAACCAACAATACTTTATACTATAAAGCTTTAGCTATAAACCTAAACGGCAATGTTCAAGAGTGCAGAACTAGAAACAACATGTGTTACTACACCAATGTGGGTTGTGGGGAGACTTACAACTTCACAGTCCAGGCAATCTCCACAGACTGCAACAGTGAGGTTACTGTTCCAGACATGACCAAAATTGGTGAGTAAAATATTTTTTTAAATTATATAATATAATATATTTTAGACCAATGATATTACATTAATAGTAATATACATGTTAATATACTTTTTAAGCTTTAAATTAATAAACCCAAAGCAGTGTTATGGTGGTTACATATTTATTTATTTATAATAAAGCCAATATAAACATTATCCTCTTATTATCAATACTCACTATATGGACGAAATATACAGTAGTTGAAACCATTTTGAAATAATATGCACTAATAAATTGAAATACTTTCCCCCCTATGCCTAGCTCCATGTTTGCCACAGAACATAAAAACCTCAACAGAATGCACTTCAGATACTCTGACAACCACCTGGGATGCTGCTGCTGGAGCTCAGTCCTACATAGTTAAGATCCTGGGAAACAACGGCAATTATAACTGCACCACTCAAAACACCAGCTGTGAATTGGAGGGGGTCCCATGTGGGGAACATCTCAGTGTGACAGTCGCTGCAGCCAATGAGCAGTGCACAACACAGGATGTGTTAGGAGAAGTGGCTGAGACTGGTGTGTATATGTGCTTCTATTATTTAAAGCCACAGTATAACTAAAACTCTATGTGGGCTTGCATCTCTTATTTGGCCTGGAGGAGAGTCTGCTTCTGCTTGATTCCATGGGAATGTTGTTCCTTTGGCAATAATCTTTCACAGTAGGCATAAAACATTAGGAAATATAATTTTAACTTTCCATTTCCATGGAATTATGATGATGTGCCATGTGAAATGATAATGTAAATTATCCAATACTGACACCTCTGTTTACAGCCCCGTGCCCACCCACCATTGGATCAGTTTCAAATGACTGTAGTCCAGACACTGCCACTGTGAACTGGTCCCCAAGCAAAGGAGTGGTGTATTACATAGTCACTGCAGAGGACTCCAAAGGGATACAATACATGTGCAACTCACTGGACTCAGAATGTGATATGGAAAACCTGGCATGTGGCGAAACATTCAATGTTAACGTTATTGGAACCAATATCAGATGCAACAGCTCAGCCAGTGCCAGTGCCAGTTTTCAAACAGGTGAGTCACGCATGCCATCATTGAGTACTTATTTTTTTCAATACGTTTGTGTAATAAAATGACTAAAACTATGTCAAAAACTATGACAAAATATTAGTCAACACCACAATTAGGTTACTCACTTTAGGCATCTTCCATTGTGACACAAACTGTAACCTCATACATTCTTTTACAGCAGGGGTGTCAAATCTAAATTCATAGAGGGCCAAAATTAAAAACTGTGACTAAGTCCTGGGCCTAACAAAAATATTTATTGAAAAATTTCAACAACATCTGCATGTTTTCTCTTCTTTTGACATATGTAATTTTAAACTTATTAACATACATGTTTAATAATAATTTTGCTTAAACATTGACTCCAGAACAAGGTTAATATTAAATAATAACACAATTTTAAATAAATAATGTCTCTATAAGCTATCTGCAGCCAGCAGGCCAGCTCTAATACATATCTAATATGATCTCACGGGCCAAATATAATTAAAAAATTTGGCCCCTGGGCCTGAGTTTGACATGTCTGTTGTAAAGCATCTAGTCCAACAAATAATTTCATAGAGTGAAGTATCTTTATCATTCACACATTATAAGAACACAATCACAAAATGAACACTTTTCTGTTGCAGCACCCTGTCCTCCATCAAATGTGCTGGTAGAGAGAAATTGTACAAGCAACCAAGATATAATAAAGTGGCATGACCATCAGGCCACGGGGTCATACACAGCAGTCATTAAGGATAGTCAGAGTGGAGAACAGACCAATTGCACCAGCAGCACCGTAAACTTCTGCAGCATCTCCTCTCTTCCATGTGGAAAGACATACTCCGTCACAGTCATCTACAACTCCGGAAACTGTTCTATACCATCTACAGCCATTAGCATGAATTCAGGTAATAATCCCTTCTATCATGTTATAATTATTTCGAAACATTGAAAGGTGGTAATGAAAAAGGAAATGAGTGTGACAGTGAACCAACCACTGGCTTCACCACGAGCACAAACAATATGCAAAACCCTTAATCGGTCACTAAACAATCCATACAAGTCTTTAATTCAGTTTAGTTTAGTTCAGATCAGAATTATGTTGGTAGCTGAAGCTCCTAGCTGAATGAAATGATCTGAATCTACACTATGTTTCTGTTTTCAGACCCATGTCCTCCATCTATCACATCACTACAGTACACGTGTAGCAACAGCAGTGCCTCCCTCAGCTGGTCTGAGTCTGGAGGCAGCACTGGTTTCTATGCTGAAGTTGTAGGAGGCTATACAGACAGCTGTAACACCACAAACACCAGCTGTGAATTTCAGAACATACCCTGTGGGTTAAATCTTCAGATAAAAGTTAGGGCCAATGGGCCACAATGCAACAGTGGGAATAGCATTAGTAATACTTTTGAAACAGGTAGGTTGTCATGAAGGCTGTCTTGTTGCAAATAATTATGTTTGTATATTAACACCACATATTTTGCCATTTCCAGTCCCATGTGCCCCTGAAAATGTAAACGCTGTCTTGGTTTGTGACCATGATTCAGCAGAGGTGACTTGGACACAAACCTCCTTATCTGTTAATTATACTGTCACTGCAACAGACCAGGCATCAGTCAGTTACTGTCACAATGTCTCCACCAGCTGCATGCTGCAAAATTTGCAGTGTGGAGAAAGCTATAACATCACTGTCACCTCACACTCGGCATTATGCACTGGACTCACAAGTGATGTGCACACCTTCAAAGCAGGTACTTGATCACATAAGAAATATCCTAAAATATATATTTTTTAAGTTTCAAATCAAAATAAATGACTGCATGAATTTTCCTTAGGTTTATGCGCTCCCACCTCAGCATCAGTGTCTTCAGGGTGTCTAAGCAGCACAGTGAATTGGAGCAATGTGCCAGGTGCAGAAAAGGTTGTGGCAACAGCGACCAATGATAACGGACAGTCTTATACTTGCGAGTCAAGCTCGTCGGACTCTTGTGATATTACTGATATCCCCTGTGGAGGTAACTACTCAGTGTCAGTAGTAACTGTGGACAGAGGCTGTAACAGTGCACCAATCTCTGTAGGCGAACTAAGAGCAGGTAAAATCCCTTTGTGCAAAAGGATATAGATATCACATCTTGAAGCAAGTGACACTCATTTTTATTTATTTATTTATTTTTCAGTTGTGTGCCCATCTACTAATTTGGATGGTAACATAGATTGCAGCACTAACGCAGTGAACCTAACATGGAATCAAAGTAGTGTGCCTGGGACAAAATACTCCATAAAAAGAGAATTAATTGGGAGTAATGCAGCTTCTGATGTGTTCAATGCCTCAAAAAATACTTACACAATGAATGATCTGCAGTGCGGAGAGACTTACAACTTTAGTGTAGCAGCAATTGATGGAAATTGCCTTGGAGGTTATAGTACACCTGTCCAAATAAGCACAGGTAAGTTGTGTTAGAGATGTGCCAATTATTTATTTGCTAAATAATAAAAAATCTGGATCCTCTCATCAGCACCTTGTGAACCAACCACTTTTACTGCACACGTTGACTGTGGTAGCAACAATGTCACATTCTCGTGGTCTGAGGGCCAAGGTGCCTCATCCCACACTGTGCTGGTGACAGGGGAGCATGGTCACCAAGCCAGCTGCACCTCCAACAACACCACCTGTGAGCTAAAGCTCCACTGCGGGCGGTTTTATTCTGCTACACTAGTGGCCTCCAAAGACACTTGCAACACAACCAAAAGTGGCAACCTGGTGATTAAATCTGGTAAGATATGTATTTGGTTTAGTTATGTTTACCTAAAATGGACTAGTCACAAGAACACATTTGGAAGTGTTATTTATTCCTTAAGAAAATATAAGCAACAAACAATGACCCTAAAACACCCTAACAACAATCCAAATATATACATTTTAAATGTACGATTTCATTGAAAAAATTTTTATCTGAGCTGCATTAAAATGGTATTAGTACTTAATTTATCTTTAATGAGTCACACAAGTTATTACAAAAGGTTTCCCAATAGTACAAAGAAAAAGTAATGTGATAAATAGCAACTTCCAAAAATAATCTTGAATTTAAATTGATCTAATAGTTATCATGACAGGCCTGACCGAACATGCTTGTTGACCTTGTTTATCCTGTCTTTTGTAGCACCATGTCTTCCTGAAAATGTTAGAGCAGTAGTGAACTGTAGCACCAATGTCATGAAGGTTACTTGGAAAGAGATGCCAGAGCCTGAAAACTACACTGCCTGGGCAATCGCCACTGATGGCCACAATGCTTCTTGCACCTCACAGTCCAACCACTGCTCCATCTCTGATTTAGAATGTGGTCAAGTGTATGAAGTGTTTGTTTCTGCCTCCAGTATCAACTGCACAGTTATAGCTGGTTATGACTACAAAGTGCAGTCAGGTAAGTGCATTGTGTAAAGCTCCAAAAATATGAAACAAAGCTTTTAAATTCTTGTCTTTCTTTTATTTCACACAACTCTAGCTCCTTGTAAACCAGGCAACATGACTGTTGAGCTGAACTGTAGTGCTAATGCTGTCACAGTAAATTGGACACAACTTAACACCAACCAGAACAACACTGTAACAGCCAAGTCAGATTCAAGCATATTCACCTGCCAAACACAAGACACCAGCTGCAATTTCAGCGATTTGAACTGTGGCACAGACTACACCTTTACAGCAGTGGCTCATACTAATGTCTGTATCAGCGAAAACAGCACAATGGACAAAACCACAGGTATATCGTAAAAGCCTCAAGTCACTGTAATACATTAAACTACTTTTAACTGGAATGACTCTTGCCTTCAGCACCATGTGCCCCTACTGCTGTATTTGCCAAACTTGACTGTAGAACAAAGGAGGCTGTGGTTACCTGGGACAGTATTGGTTTAGTGGAGAGCTTCAGTGTCCAGGCCCAGTCCAGTGATGGCAGCAGCTCTTCCTGCACAAACACATTCACCACCTGTGACCTACAGGAGCTGCTCTGTGGGCAAGAGTACACAGTCAGTGTGCAGGCAGTGTATGCAGGCTGCACTGGGGCAGCCAGCAATTCTACAACATTTGTTACAGGTAAATTATTTACTTGTAACAATATATAGGCAGCATATTATAGTGTATAATGTTAGGATTTCATTTGTGTGCTGAACCAATTACAGATTGTATAAACATGCATGTGTCACTGTAAGGCCAAACTGAAGTCTCCCTCTTTGTCCAGAGCCTTGTGTTCCTGTTAATCTTACCACATCCTACTCTGTGGGTGGTGCCCAGGTGACATGGGCTGCTGCCAAAGGCGCTACCTCATATTCAGTTGAAGCAGTGGCAGACCATAGTGCACCAATTATTTGTAACACTAGCAGTAGTACTCAGTGTGCACTGAATGGGCTGCTCTGTGGTCAGACCTACAACATCAGTGTAACAGCTCATAACAAAGCCTGCAGCTTGGGTGTGACCTCTGAACCAATACAACTTACTACAGGTCTGTATTGAGCATTTTCTAACATAGCTATGTCTGGAGCATTCTTAAAGAGCTTGATTTTTTATTTTTTTTAATCCAGAACCTTGCCCACCCACCAATGTCCGGGCAAATATGCAGTGTGACCAACAGACTGCAATTGTTTCCTGGGATTTGAGTCACAATGCTGTGGGTTACACAGCTTTTTTACAAAACCAAAACAACCACAGCACATCTTGTGAAGCGAATAGCACAGAGAACTCTTGTGAGGCCACAGGGTCACTGGAGTGTGGTACAGTTTACACTGTCTACGTTGTGGCCAAGGGGAACCCGAACAACAGCTCCCCCAGCAATACAACTTCGGTAACAGCAGGTGAGATAAAAGAGATAACTGTGGTAGAAAACTGGTAGCTCCACAATCAATCTTTAATCAGTATTGATTTAATTTCATGAAATTAAAAACAAAATGTTTTTATAGAGCCTTGTCAGCCGTCTAACATCAATGTGACTGTGAATTGCGAGACCAAAGCTGCCAACGCATCCTGGCAACCAAGTAATGGTGCCCTATCATATGTTACTGTACTCAAGTCATTGAACCACAATGTTACCTGTGAAAGCAACAGTAGCAGCTGTCAGTTCAGCCATCTGCACTGTGGAGAGGTATACAGCATGTGTGTAACAGCTGTGGGGGGGAGCTGCAACACCACTAGCCACATGGCATCAAACTTTTACACAGGTATTAAGAAACTTGGGCAAAATGTAACATTTAACAAACACATACCCTTACCTGTAACATAATGTCTCTTTAGAACCCTGTGAACCCAATGGGGTAAATGTGAGCTACACTGTCGGTAATGTTCTGGTGCAATGGAATACTGCCAAAGGGGCCACTTCTTACTCAGTGGAAGCACTGAGTGGCCAGGGAACTCCCTTAGAGTGTACCAACCAGAGCACTCAGTGTACTGTGAGCGGTCTGCAGTGCAGTAAGCGCTACAATGTGACCGTGTTAGCGCATAACCAGGCTTGTGAGAGCCAGGGCGTCCCCTCTGGCACAGTGCAGATCACCACAGGTGAGCCACTCACTTCAATGTATAAATTACCTCCATTTTACACAATAATGTGATGTGATTAATTAATGTGATTAATTTTTTTATTCAGAGCCATGTCCACCCTCCAACATTCAAGCCAATGTGGAATGTGAACAACTTGAAGCAACAATTTCTTGGGATCAGAGCTATTTCGCAGTTGGTTATGTCGCATACGTAAACAACACACAGGGCATCAGCAAGTACTGTGATGCAGCGAGCATGGATACGTCCTGTGTGATCTCCGGGCTGGATTGTGATTTGGTCTACAACGCCTGGGTTATTGCAAAAGGGGCGCAGTATAACAGCTCAAAGAGTACAGTTATTTCTTTCATTTCAGGTAAGATAAATGGTGACCATTCCACCACACTCATAATTACATGTTACGTTTTGATCATTTAAATATTACCACCCTTTTCCAGCGCCTTGTTCTCCTCAGAACATCAGCGTACAGGTGAATTGCAGCTTGGACGGGGGAGCGACAGTATCCTGGACTGCTAATACTGGAGCAAACTTTTCTGTCTCATCTCTGGTTGATGGAAATCCCAAGACCTTGTGCACTACACAGCAGAACAGCTGTGTTGTATCAGGTCTAAGCTGTGGACAAGTTTACAGCCTCAACCTCACTGCCACGAACAACCAGTGTAGCGTTATCGCACCAACACATCCAAACCTGAACACACGTAAGTCATGCGCATGCGTAATTATATTATAGTTTATCGTTCAGTGGTTGATAAAGGGATTCAACTTTTATTTCCAGGGCCGTGTCCACTTACTGGAGTGTCTACGGCCCTTGACTGTGCTTCTGGCAATGTCACAGTGAAATGGCAGCCTAGTGCTGGAGCAGACGACTACAATGCCACTTTGACGTCTAGCTCGGGTCTTTCAGACAGCTGCACCTCACAGTCCTCTTCATGCGCTATTGCAGGGCTGGCCTGTGGACAGAACTTCTCTGTATCTGTCACTGCTTCAAACGCACAGTGCTCCATAACCTCTACAGGTCCACTGACTCAAATAACAGGTAAGACACATGCAAATCATTTTCTACAATATTGTGTGTAGTAGACTATAATCCATTTTAATTTGTAAATTGTGAATTTGTTTTGTTCTGTATTTATTGTTCATTTTATTGTTTCATTTTATTTTTTTTAAATATTATTTCTAAAAATGTAGTTTGTATGGCCACTTATATTGGCCTATATATGCGTATATAGTGCATGCAAGCATTGCAAACTGTCAAAATTTATCTCCAAATGTATAGTTTATTTTAATCAGATGGAAGTGTTTGTTTACCTGGTTTACATGCTTCCGATACTTATTGCAGTCTGTAAATAATAACATTTACAAACTGTCATGTATGATTAGATAGATGATTAGATAGAAAAGCAAAAGGCAGTATGAGCCTTACCAAAAAGTTAAGATTTTTTTTGCATGTATTAATGCAGTGTTTGTCATTGATAGCACCATGTGTTCCTACAATCATCGGGGCAGAGATGGACTGTGCCACAGACACAGCAGTAGTGTCCTGGACTGCTAGCAGTGGGGCAGAGAACTACACAGTGACAGGCCAAAGCACTACAAACAGTGTTTCATGTGTGACCAATGGCCTAACCTGTAACCTCACAAATCTTGCATGTGGCACTATATACACCATTAAGGGGGTAGCAAGGAACAGCGCATGCTCTAGTGCACCAAGTCAGGCTATGGTTCAAGATTCTGGTAAGACAACAAACAAGAAAGTTCCAGATTGAGAAATCAGAATATATTGTAATCTCCCGAACATTTCTTTTCCAGCACCCTGTCCACCTGAAAATGTGAGTGCTGTCATTGACTGTACATCAGACTATATGGCAGTTTCCTGGAGTCCATCAGCACAAGTGCAGTACTACCTAGTTTCAGTCACTGCTCAAAATGGAGGTTCTAATGAAACCCGCAACACCACAGACACTACCTCCACTTTCAGCAGTGTGACCTGTGGAAATGTATTTGTTGTCCAAGTCACCTCCGTCAGAGGCTCCTGCCATAGCCAGCCCAGTCAGAATGTATCTGTTACATCAAGTGAGAAATCCTTTGTCTGTAGCTTGTCTGTAGAGTATATACCAATTCTAAAAGCCAAATAAATCTTCTCTTTGCAGAGCCTTGTAGACCCAATGCTCCAGTTGTAGAAGACTCTTGTGGAGAGGTGTTGGTGTCCTGGACTGTTTCTCCAGTTGCTGACATGTATCATGTTGTTGCAGTTGGAGATAATAAACACACACACACTTGCAACACTATGTTCAATAACTGCACTTTGTCACCTCTCCACTGTGACCAGCAGTACTCAGTGTTTGTGATCGCCAGTCACAGGAACTGCTCCAGCCTTGCCAGTCCAAATGTTACAGTGTACACTGGTAATTTAAATTTTGTATGTTTTTACATTATTTTATTATTTGCACATTGGTTATGATGTGATGATAATTCAGCAAATACTACCTCTAATTCAAGAATTATTTTTTGTAGGTCCATGTAAACCGGATAATGTCTCAGTAACATATGACTGTCTGGACTCCTCTGCATTGCTTACATGGAATGAGAAAAGTAACGCAGTAAACTATTATGCTTCTGCTGTGAATGACAGTGGCAGCATGTTGTATTGCTACAGCAAATACCCTAACTGTACATTTAAGGGCCTTCAATGTGGAGACATTTACAATTTCACTGTACTGGCCTCAAATGGGACTTGCAACAGCTCCTACAGTGATCCAGTTTCTTTGGGTGCAGGTACCAGATTCTGTATCAGTTATAGTTAGGGATGCACTGAGCCAGCTTTTTCACTTTAACTACATATATCTATACTTTTGGTGATACCTGATATTAATCAATACCATTGTAGGAGCTGAAAAGAGATTTTATTTGTATCAAAAACAGTTTACTTACTATAGAATCCAATTGTGTTATTAATCCAACAAGTAACTGCTGAATAAGCTCTGTATGAATAAATTCAAATATGAAGCATTCTATACCTACATTAGCCTGTAAATAGTCTTAGAGGTGGGTTGGACTCAGAGGTGTGAAAGCACCCATCAGGCAAATTATGCTAATTTGACTCAGGCACAGTGACTTCAATAGGCCTAGCTAACTAACAGAAACTTTAAACAAGTAGGTGCATTAGGTTCAGAGTAGTGTAGTTAGTCCCTCCCTTCAGGCATATAGAAAGCAGTGTCCATCAGCAATCTGACCAGAACTGAAGAAGCAGCTTGGATGAGGAGCGAAACATCTTCGATCAAAAAACTTTTGTCCAATTGACAAATTGAATTTCTCCTTTCCCATTTTATCTGGATAATTTTACCATAGTCATAGAAAAATATATTGCCAAATTGTCAGATTTTTACTGTTTTCATCAAATAAAAAAATACTCATCAAGATACCTAGTTAGCTTTGTAAATATGGTATATTTACAGATTTACAAAAGATTTCCTGTTTTCTCCACAGTTCCCTGTCCTCCAGAAAACCTTGCTGTACAATTATTGCCAGTGCAGGGTGACCGTCAAGTTCTGTCTTTGAGCTGGTCTGAAAGTAAATGCAATAGCACAGATTACCTTGTGAGGCTAAATGGAAACTTGATGGGAGACAATGATCTCAGAATTGATGTCTCATCTTCGACCACAAGAACCTTCTTTGAGCTGCCTCTACCCTGCAGTTCAAATTTTACTGCTTCAGTGGAGGCCAGGAACAGTGCTGGTAACAGTCGTCCATCCAGCATCAGTGGAAGTACAGGTAAACTTATTATTATTATTTATTTTTATTTTTTTTGTGCCAAGTCATGCTCAGGGTCGATAAACAATTCACTTAGAGGAAAATATAGCATACAAATAAGACTTATAAAGGCAGGCATCCACTATCTAATCCCTCATGTTTTGTTATTGATGTTACTGTGTTATTGTGATTGACTAAATACTAAATTATACTAACTTAAAGTGTTTTCATGTTTACTGGTTTGGCTACATGACTTAGAAATCAACATACAGCTATGTACAAAATTGTTGGTACCCCTCTGGCAATGAAAGAAAAATCGACAGTCATCACTGAAATAACTTGAAACTGATAAAAGCAATAATAAATAAAAATTTACTGAAAATTGCCCAATGAAAATCAAACATTGTTTTTCACCTGTGGTTAAAAAGAATTATTTGAAAAAACAAAATAATGAAACTGGCTTGGACAAAAATGATTGTACCCTTAACTTACTATTTTATTGCACAACCTTTTGAGGCAAACTCTGCAAACAAACAATTTCTGTAACTGTCAATGAGACTTCTGCACTGATCAACTGGTATTTTGACCCACTCCACGTCAGCAAACTGCTCTAGTTGTCTCAAGTTTGAAGGGTGCCTTCTCCAGACAGCATCTTTCAGCTCCTTTCACAGATGTTCAATAGGATTGAGATCTGGGCTCACAGAAGACCACTTCAGAACAGTCCAATGTTTTTGTTCTTAGCCTGTTCTTGTGTGTTTTTAGCTGTGTGTTTTGGGTCATTTTCCTGTTGGAAGTCCCATGACCTATGACTGAGACCAAGCTTTCTGACACTAGGCAACACATTTCATTCCAAAATACAATGATTAAAGACACCCTGTGCCAGATGCAGCTAAACAGCTCCAGAACCTAACAAAGCCTCCTCCATGCTTCACAGTAGGGACAGTGTTCTTTTCTTGGTCTGCTTCATTTTTGCATCTGTGAACATAGAGCTGATGTGTCTTGCCAAAGAGCTCCAGTTTTGTCTCATCTGTTCAAAGGACATTTTCCCAGAAGCTTTGTGTCTTGTTAATATGCATTGTGACAAATTCCAGTCTCACTTTTTTATGATTTGGTCTCAGCAGTGGTGTCCTCACATGAAGCCCACTTTGGCTCAAACAGTGACAGATGGTGCAGTCTGACACTGATGTACCTTGCCCTCCAAGTTCACATTTAATTTGTTTGGAGGTTGTTCTGAGCTCTTTGGTTACCATTTGTATGATCCATCTCTTTAATTTGTCATCAATTTTCCTCTTGCGGCCATGTCCAGGGAGGTTGGCTACAGTCCTGTGGACCTTAAACTTCTGAATAGCATGTGCAACTGTAATCACAGGAACATCAAACTGCTTGGAGATGGTCTTACTGTCTTTATCTTTAATCTTCTTGTCTATCATCTTCTTTCTAGTCTCCTGACACAGTTCTCTTCTTCACTTTCTCTGGTCCATTTTCAGTGTTGTCTCCATTATGTCTTCAAACAGCACAATGACAACATGTCACCCTTTAAACAGGCAGACTGACTGAGGACAAGTTTGAAGACACCTGTGATGCAGATTAGAGGACACACCTCAGTTTAACATGTCCCTATTGTCCAATTACTCACAATCTTTTCTAGGAGTACCATCATTTTTGTCCAAGCCAGTATCATTATTATTATTATTATTTTTTTAATAATTCTGTTGAAAAACAAATCAAAAACAGTGTCTGATTTTCATTGGCTATTTTTCAGAAATTTTTTATTTATTATTGCTTTTCTTAGTTTCAAGTTATTTCAGTGAAAACTGTTGATTTTTCTTTCATTACCAGAGGGGTACCAACAATTTTGTCCACGACTTGTCATTTTAAACAAGCCTATTGCCTAGTAGGGTTGGTGTGAACAAAGTTTTTTTTTAGTTTTTTTTTTAATGCAGATTAATTGTAACTTCCATTCTTACTAAGAGTATGACTGAACCTTAACACTAGAACTCTCAAAAAGTGATCAAATCCTAAGGCATCTTTTGTAACATGAGAACACTTTTACTTTGAAAACACATCACAGTTACATATGTAAAAAAAATTCATATGTGTAGTGATGTCTACATTAACTTAGTAAGAATAACGGTTGCTTGGAGCACAGTGCAAAACATTTCTCTTTATAGGTTTCAGAGACTTCAGGTTATATTCCTATTGGCAAAATAAAACAACTAATTTAGGTAGTTGAGCAGTCCAAACAGCAGAAAGTGGCATAAAGTTAAACAAATATCTGTAATATATGATGATCTGTAAGTTAGTAACAATTTAATAACAAAAATATTTACTTTTAGTAACGCACATCAAAGAGAGAGCTGCCCAACAGAGTGATTAAACAATTAGCAACAGTAACTAGGCATGGTATGGAAACGTAGAAGAAAAACAATGGTTCCCCCAGTCTTTCTATGTATTTCATCAGTTTTTCTAATCTATATTCACACTACACTACAGCACACTTTAAACAAAATACAAACATCACATTAACAATTTCACAAACCTCTGAAACCCAGTTTTGCTGAACTCAAAAAGCAGTCCAGCTAATGCAATGATACAATCATATAATTCTAACTGGAATTTATGATGACCCTTCTACATATGCAACAGCCATATTGGGTATGATCAGCCTGTATGTTTTCCAATTTTTGAAGGAGGTTGTGTTTATCTGCTGTCTACAAGGCTGACAATTGGCTGAACTAAGCTCAGTGGTGAGTTTTTCATTTTTGTTTTACTGTATTATAACATTTAAATTAACATAGGGACTAGACCAGGACGTAGTGTTTACATTTTTATATTTGCAATTAAAATACAGACAAAAGAGCCATTAAAGTGAGATGAATCAATTGTAAATATTTTTTTTCCTCAACAGTTTTCAAGATGTTGGATTATGGGATGAGAACACTGGATATGAGAATGCTAAAACAACTTGTTTTTCAAGGCGACAAGTGAAGACAAGTTTGGTTTCTGTGCTAGAATAACCATAATCCATAAGGAAATCTCTTGTTGATGCTCCTTACTTTGATTAAGTATAGGTGTTTCTTGCATTTGTTCTATTTGGCTAAAATGTTGAAATATGAAAGCAATCTAATTGTATAAATGTTGGAATTATTGACTTTTTTCCCTAATAAAACTATTTTGAATGTACTTTTTTTTTCTTTTTTTTTTTTAAATTCTCATGCTTTAACAAAACTATTAATCTCTTCATTTAGCTCCATGTCTTCCAACATCTGGGCCCTCTGCTAACAACTCAAATGTAAATGTAGTGTGAATGGAGCCTACTGCCCATCAGATAGTTTAATCAATCAGTATTTCACCCACTGTAACAAACCATATTCCTACTTGCCTGTTGGTCACAGCCAGATATGAGGGAAAAACTTTAAGTGACTGATATGTATGTGCACTTAATGACACTGTACTGTTCTCTTTCAGCAAATAAGGACACCCGCAGGCGCAGAGATCTCACAGACATCGGCTGGAATGGTACAATACAATTATTTTGCTTTCCAGTTATTGACTTGAGTTATGATTAAGTTAGTTAAGTTAGCTAACTGTCTCTATCCCACAGAATTCAAGATGGCTGATCATTAAACCGCACCCTCTGCGTTTGTTGTTTCCTGGAAGAGCTGAGATGATTCTGAAAAAATGATTGGAAATGATTGCTCTGGAGAGAAACCGTTTTCCTCTTGGATTTGAGTCCAGAGTTTTTTTACTGTACCAGAACTCCAAACTAGAATGTGATGATTTCTCAGTGTTTTAGGCCTACAAAATGGTAGAAATGTGTTCTCACCAGTTGCTCTTATCAGTTAGATTTTTTTTAACATTACACTTGACAAAATTCAAGCTGTGCAAATGTCTGTAGTGCATGTAAAAATCTATGTAGTCTAATCAGTTACCTAATCGTTATTGATTAAATTAAGACTGTACGATAGAGAGCTTGTCTGGGGTTTCAGTAGATATGTTGTTTTTCATATTTGTAAACTTTGTTTAAACTTAGAGATAATATATAAACATGGCAATATATCAGTAAACGTGTATGTTGTTTTGTAATCTTGCATTGAATATGGAAAATACCAATTTAATTAAACTATAAAATTAAAGAATGTTGCACTCATCTTTAATTTATGTACTTTAACTTTTATAAAACCAGAAAGAGAATTTCTTACAATTTACTAAGTATCCAGAGCGTGTACACATCAAATGTTATAGGAAAAATCCCCAAATTCATGACAGAAAATAATGTCACAAGTTCCTTTTTTTGTCAGCTGTTTTTATTAGAAAAACAAAATGGGCAAACACACCACAAAGCGAATTTTGTGTTTTGTGTAGAACCTAACCATTGCAGTTTGTCTTTTGAAAAAACATTCTCAGGCTGTCAACACACAGCAATGGACTGAATTGTGGTGCATTATAAATATTGGCTATGCTACAATGTTCACTCAGATCATGCCAAATTAAAACAAAGGTTAAAAAACAGCACACAAATGTCTTTTAAATTTAAACAACTTGCATTGCAACTTAGTGTGGGGATTTTTAACAGCAAAGAGCTTCATAAATACAAAATTACAGCAGGAAATACAACTCAGACCATGCTTGTGTAAACAGCCCTCAAATATTATGTACAACAAACTAATGTCTTTCTGTAAGAATAACAATAAAATCTAAAAAAGGAAATTTCCACTTTTCAAAACAAAATTAATTTGTAGAAGGATGAAAGGACAAAATAAAAAGGCAACAATATACTAGATCAAGACATTTCCAGATGTCTGGTGAGCTAAAATTACAATGGCTGATAGAATAGAGCAAAAACAAACACAAATGTTGTTCAGAAACAGTTCAATCTATGCTCTGACTCCTTCTGCGTTCACTGTGTTTATTGTAGTCATTGCTAGACTCGCGCTGGTGATGGGACCTTTCTTTGCTGCGGCTGCGTTTGTGAGACCGTGACTCTCCGTCTCTGTCCCTGTCTCGTTCTCTCTCTCGGCTGTGGCTCCGTTCACGTTTGCGACTTTTTTCATCAGCACTTTTGTGTTTCTTTTCCCTGCTCCGACTTCTGGTGGATCTCCTGCCCTTCCTTTCGTCTCTATGGCGCTCCCTATCATCTTTATGTCTCCTGTCTTCCTTGTCCTCCCTGTTTTTCCTGTCCCGGGACCGCTCTCTCTCTGAGCCCCTGTCTTTGTGGTAATCCCTGTCTTTCCGTCTACTCCTGTCATCCCCGCCATCCCTCTCTTTGTCTCTTCTCTCAATGCGCCTGTCCCGGCTGCTGCTACGACTTTTTCTGCGCTCGCGCCGCTCTTGGGGTTTGTCTGGGCTTCGTGAGCGCCGCCTGTCTCGCTCTCCTCTGTCCCTGTCCCGCTCCTTCCTTTGGCGATCCCGCTCTCGTTCTAACTCACGGTCAAAGCTTGGGCCACGACGATCTCTGTCTCGATGATGGCTCCTGCTCCTTGAGCGCTTAGGTGATCTTCTTGGACTCTGTGATCGACGGGAGGATCTGACAAAAGGATAACAAACAATTTTTATATTTTATTGTTCATTATTTGATCAACTAAAATTATGGAAAATTGCAATTGTACCACATTGGAATTTACAATTTTTTTTATTGAATAGGTGGACAAAGTCATAATTTGATAAATACATTTTTAAACTTTTCATTGGAAGCCTTTTAAGTAAAACTAACTCCAGCATAAACCAATACATAATCTGAACTGTACCAGACTCAGGACAGTTCACATAGTGTGACAAGAATGTGTAGCTAGTAGACAAAATGCATACAAGTTAGTACATCTACGTAACTTACCTAGAACGATGGCGTTCCCCCGGTCTTCCAGGTTCTGCTTCAGTAGCTTCCTCCTCTGTGACCTCCTTCGGAGTAACCTTACGAGGCCTACTTTTCATTTGCTGGTCAATTGCCTTCTGCACAGGCACAGGGATACGTGGGAACAAAGTTGAAAACCACTCCAATTTGGTCAAGAAGGAGCGGAGCATCTCCCCAATGGTCATGACACAGCCACCTCCTGCCTTCACATCAAGTTCCTGAAGTTAAATATAGAAAAACTAGTTACTTAATGAAAAATACCTGAACATGTGTTTGAGCAAATTTATACAATTTGTGATGTCCCACGTACTGAACCTTCACCTCTGTTCATGTAGCTTAATATCATAAATTACACATTAAACATAAAACACTAAAATATGAACTGTACTATAATTTGCAAGTTGTGGACTCAAGCTTCAAAAGGACATCACTGTTGATTATTTTAGTAAATGTCCATAATGTCTGTGCCAAGGGAGCCAATCCAATGTTTTTGTTTTTTTTTTTAAATTGGACAAGAAAAAAATAATATGCTAATTATAAAAATGCCCTGTGTATGCAGATACGCATTTGCACAAGTGCAAACAAGGAATTATATTTATAAATAAAATAGAACAGCATCTTGCACTCACACACACAAACCAACAGTGCTGAGATACAATATCCAATTCACCTGCTGCACAATGGACATCTAAGGAAAAAAACACGGGAATTAACCATGTGGGTAGAATATCAATCAATTGTCTAAAATAAAGGAACAAACATTAAAGAGGCCTGGTTGCACAGCCCAATAATACCAATTTGATTGAAAAATTGACAGATTCATACACACAACAGCTTTGTCAGACAGACTTCATGTTTTCATTAGAAAATTAGATTAGTTGGAAAATCTGATGTGTGCAACAAGTCCTTAAAATTCAGTAAATAAGAAAAAATAGCATGCTTGTAATCACACTAAACTACAGCTCATCATTGTACTTACCCTTAAAAAGAGCAGAGGCACAGCGAAAAGTAACTGAACTGCTTAAATTTAAGGAAACCTTTGGGACAATTAAGCCAAATGAAGGCAAAGGTGAAAAATCAGCCATGAGCATCACAAGGGGTATATGCTTAAATGGCCAGCGGTTCTCTAAATAATATAGGAAGAGAATAAAAAGGAATTATTACCCGAGCAGACATACCTCCTCATCATCCAAGAAGCCATCATACCACTCAATCAAATCAGCTGGGGGCTGAGTATACCTGTCCAAAAAGTGTTTCATATTTAACATGTTTGTGTTGAACAACATGAACATCATAATAAAGAAATCATACCGAATGTACATGAAGCCAAGTGCTCTGATGTAAGGGGAGTCTGTGTGGGTGATGAGACCCATCAGCTGTTTCCGAGTGAGTTTGAGGGTAAATAGTTTATATAAAAGGCAGAAAGCTGTTGACACAATCCCTCCAGTTCCAACTCCACGTACCTGGAATCACAGAAATCTGAACATTTTAACAGTCCAATAAATAACTGCTTGTCCAATACATAACAATAATGGGATGACTATGAAGGTATTACAAGAGGACGTACTTCGTACTTACCCCTCCGCACATTCCAGTTTGGCCTGCAGTCTTTCTGCTTCCCTTTTCCCAAGGTTCAACATGAGTTACCTATATGTACATAGACAAAAAAATATTAATGGTAATGTAAAACTCAATAAAGTTAACTTAAATATAGGAGGTGCAGACAAGTTGTCAAATACTGGCTCTCAAATTTATGGGCAACTGTTACTAAAGAATTGAAAATAACTGAGTTGCAAATACAGGGAAATGTAAGACAACGTGTTATATATGCCAAATGTTATCATTATATTTTTTTTAAATACTTATTATGACCCAGATATGTGTTCTTAATAAAGATTGAATTGAATATGGGTAATATTAACGCAAAACTGCTTGCTGCTGACCGATGTAGTCCCCAAGGCTCAGAGTTATCTTCATAGTCATGCGACGTCAAAGAGTCTAAACGGAAATACGAT
This sequence comes from Boleophthalmus pectinirostris, assembly GCF_026225935.1. Classification (NCBI taxonomy): domain Eukaryota; kingdom Metazoa; phylum Chordata; class Actinopteri; order Gobiiformes; family Gobiidae; genus Boleophthalmus; species Boleophthalmus pectinirostris. Next base: position 15,082,768 of record NW_026571095.1, read on the forward strand.
TGGAGACTCCTGGTACATTACTCACCAGTTAGCCTTCACTTGCATTGTTTTAGCTTAATGGCTAACAGCAGATAATTATGCTTCCATGCCAAGTACAAGTCCCATTCAATAAGACACATTGTAGATTTCCCAGTTTTATATTTAAATTAGTCTTGAATAATGCCGAATGTACTTTCAGATACAGCCATATACTGAAGCGGGAAGCCACAAATGACGTTACCTAATCACGGATGTACCATAGCATGCGGGTTAGCAACAGCTTGTTAGCTACCTTGAAATAAATTTCATCCACAACTTCATGGTATGTCTTCAGTTCATAAAGTTGGACTTTGAAATAGGGCGAAGACAGCACATTGGTAAGAATCATAGGGTTTAGGTTCATAGTCTTTTCGTTACCCCACAAGGGCAATACATTTCCATGTTTTCCTGGTGCAGTTTTGCTCACGGCCTGGTTAGCCATGACTCTTGAGTCCCACGAACGGTCCCGCGCCGAAAGCACCTTAGTTCGCAGCCGGAGACTTAACAATTACACTTCCATTGATTTCAAGGGTGATATTATTATCGAAATCCCATTAGATGTGTTGCAGTTTGTCCAGCTTTTTTAATGTTAACGATGAAAACTTCCCGCCGTCGTTACAGCTTGTGTTCTCAGTAAAACAGGAAGTACAGCCGGAAGTGGCACCTTCTACGTCATTTTATTAAAAATAAAATAAAATAAAATAGCAGACGTCCACCTGAATCATATAAGTCTATGATCTGAATCCAGAAGTAGTTAGCATAAGACCGCTGACTGTATAAATGTTTTACATATCAGTTGGGCGTTTTCTAAATTTAACATGTATGAATTGCACAGCAGAAATTATTTTAATAACATACAAAAATTAAAACAGTTCATGTATAAAAAAGAAATTCGACATAACCAGATAAGGTGTAGTGTAGGTATACAGTCAATGAGTGTAGTGTACTAAATGATTATTGCAACACCTTAGATTGCACACCAGGGGACTCTTGTGGTTCCAAAATAAGAGCGCAAATCTCATTGTTCCATGTGGTACCAAGGGCAGTCTCTAGTGCTGGATCACAACCTGTTCAAAGGTCCCAACTCCAACCCTGAAATAATGACAACATGGGAGTGAGTCACATGGCTGTAGTTTAATGTGACATTGACAAATAAGTTAATACACCCACCTGGTATATTGGCTTCCCAAGGCAGTGCTGCCACCAGGTCCAACAAACAGACTTAAACCTTCTTCTACAGAAACAAAGCAAAGGTTAAGTGGACGACCATAGATAAATGTGTCAGTAAATACTCTATTGTTAGGTCTGTTCCTTACTTCATATAGCCTCATACAGTAATGTATGCAGTTTACACACCTTCTGTACTGGAGTCCAACAAGTCATGACTAAAATCCTGGCTCTGCAAGATTGTCTCTATTACGTCATCTGCATTCACTCTTGTGGCGTCAACTCGCTTCAACTGGTTCTCAACTGAGTTTTGTTTTAAAGGTTGCCTAAAGAGAAATTGTATTAGCATACTGGCAGACGTTTTATTCAGTTCCATGAACAAATTGATTGTTACCTTGAGATTTTTTGAGGAGATGAGAGATGTTCATGATCTTTAAAGCTGGTAATGACTACAGGGAGGGGAGGTCTCTCCCAGTCACCTTTGTGAAAATGCTGCTCACTGATTTCATGGATGCTCCCAATGCCTGTAGAGGCTGAATCACCAGAGGGATCTCTCTTGTGATTAAGTTCTATTAAACTGGAATGATTTGAACTGCAGCCTATATGGAAAAGTTAGTAAGTAGCTACTAAACATATTAAAATAAACTTCACTATCTAAGCAAAATGTCTTTTTATCATATACCTGACATTTTTGAATGCTGACTTGCATGGCTTGGGGTTCTGGAGTGACCATAAGCTAAAAGTCCTTCTGGGACAGAAACTGATTTCACAGGACTTCCTATAGTTTGAAAAACAATGATTATAAACGTTTTTTGTTTGTTTTTTCTATTGAATGTGTTTACCTCTTAAAGACAGTGATGTTTGCTGGTCTCCACCATGTCTGTCCTCAAGTAGGCACCCTGCTTCAGTCTGTGGAATCCTTAGTGTCATAGCTGTAGATGGAGGACTATAGGAAACATGAAAAAACAATGGCCTTATTTACATTTACTTAAAAACACACACTGAATATGTATGTTGAGACTTCTACATATATATGACTCCTTGTGTTAGTTTAGCAGTTAAAATTTCACTGTTCTTTTACAGTTAATCTTCCATTGGATATTTAAACTAGCTCATAGACATATAATGTAAATTGCAATTAAATATGTACTTTTCCTAAAACATTTAGGCTTTGTCACACCTGTTATTTGTTATTACATATTCCTATGCAGTAAATACATTTATATATTGATGATGGTTGCAGGCGCTTACGCTTTAAAACAAGGATCTCCAGATATGAGCTGTGTATTGATTACAACCTGCAATGACAGGAACCAAATTGCATTTTAGTGTTTGGACATAATATGAACAGTCATGTTTCTCATTACATATTATTCTTGTTCATTAATGGCAAATAAGTTGGACTAAATGGTTATGAACATAATCTAGATTGATCGATATGGGTGTTTGCATGGTAGAAAGTGATACTGATTTTTTGGCAACCAATCGATGGTTGATAGATTTTCCAATATTTTGAGATCAATATTAAAGGGCTGATATTGATATGAAACTATAAATTCAATGAATGTGTGTGACGTGATCCATGTAGGAACCTTATCTTTATACTTTTTGCTTGCAATGATCTTTTAGACATCTATAGCCCCAGTCCTTAAGGGGAACAAAATATATAGTTTCCTACTTCTGAATTTGAACCTATTTAACCAAATTTCACAAATTTTCAAATGGATGCCCAAATAACCAATGATTATTTAATGATTACTTCATTACATACGTGTTCCTTTACCTTTCAACATAATAATGACCAGCCCAAAACCTACTATTTGTTCTCTCACCTTTGGCTTGAGAAAATAGCCAATGCACAGCAGTGTCCTCTACACACTCAAGTGTAAAGATAAGATTTTTTTTTTTTTTTTCCCTTTAGGCCCAAACAAAATTTTGACCTATGTTGAAGCTTTAAGGGCATTAGCCAGTGATTATGACGCGTGCAATTATGTGTGCAATTATCTTCCCAACATATCCACCAATCAATACATGAGAGTATAGTTTAATCTTTTGCTTTCCTTTAATAATACAATAGTATACCTTTAGTATTGAATTGTCCTGTCTGGTATGCTTTGTATCATAGCCTTCAAGAAGACATCGTCGTATACAACTACCAGAGCCAGCAAACTCAGACAAATTCAAGTCAGCAAAGCCAAGCTGTAAATGATACATAATGAAACAAACATAAGATGTTAAAAAAATATATGAATAATCATGAATAAAATGAATGTTCTGAGTTACACATAAGGTCCTGAAAAAGCAAAACATCTGTAACATAAGTTATTCTTTATCAATTTTTCAAACATTAACAGAAGCTGGAAATTAAAATTAAAACAAATAACAGAGAAAAGCATTGAAAGATAAATTATGTCCGGGAAATGTTAAATAAAATGTGCAAATAAATAAACTACGAACTACAAATGTAATGTGTTTACCTTTGTGAAACTTTTCCCCCCTTTCACTTCCTAAAAATACAGATACTTTTGTCACATTTTCTTATTACTACAGTAACATTTTCAAAAAATATCACCTTTACTTTTGATTATTTGTTGGTAAGTTTTTATTATAAAGACATAAAATGTTTGTACCTTGCGCACAGATACCCGACAAAAACAAGGGTCCAGTATACCAGTTATTGCATTGGCGCTCATCTTACAAACAAAGGAGAATCTCGTACCCCAGCGAACACAGTTTGCTTGAACAGTCTCCCTAAGAAATCATGAAATTAGTGTTAATTAAAAACGCGTGAATGTGTGATCTCTGCCATAATAAAGCATTACAGCATACATATTAAACTCAATGACTGACGCTGTAACAAGTAAAGGGGGAGGATCGTAAGAAAGAGCCATGTTTACACACGCACTGTTGCCATAGCAGTTGAGTTTGGCTCGCACGTGTTTTCCCAACGACCTTTTTCCAAGTGGATCACCCAAGTGCAGCGTTAATTATAAGCTCTAAGCCAATTATTAACAATAATATAAATGTTTGAATTGAGGCTTATAAAGCGCCGAAATCCTCACATTGTTAAGATTCATTAGGTGCCTGTCTCTCAAACTATGTTTATTTCAACCAAAAAGCAGGATGCCTACAATAACTGCAAAAGATCACCCTTGCCCAATAAAATGTACGCAAAACAGACAGGTTATAACATAACCAAATATATGGCTATTGATTACAATTCATAGACTGCTACCACTGGTCTGACAAATAGTGAGGTCAGGGGCGTCGATTGTAAAGTCACATGAATTGATCAAATAGTCATTTTCCCGCAGTGACAAATGATAAATAGAAAAACATACCGGGAAGACTCTTCGGAAAACCCTCCCTCCAGTAGCCTAACTTTACAAAATATTACCCCATTTACAAAGGGGACAGAGGATAATTCTTCCAGGTCAAAGTCAACTTTAAATTTAAATCTCTTCTTCTTTAGGAGAATAAAAGACATAGTTCCTCGACCGTGGAGACGTGACTGAGCTCTGCCCGCTCTCTCTCTCTCTCGCCTCAGCTGTGTCACTCGTGTGTCGTACTTACTCAACTTCAAACTTTTTTTTACCCGCCCAGTCGGCCAAGTCTATCACTACTGTACTGTAACGGTCCTTTGGGGAAGCATTGACTGGACACACACAATTAAACACATGTCCCTCTTTGGCCAATAGCAAATAAATAAATAACGTCCAAATATTGGACTTGTGAGCCCGGAATTCTTTTTCAATGCTTTCCCGCTGTGTACAGATTGTCACGTTAGGTCCTGTCTCTGCGTAAGCCGCTGTTTCTGAACAATGTTTAAAATGTCTCTCTCTAGTGGTCATTTGTGGCATTTCCTTAGAAACATTGCCTTGTGTTTCTAATCTAATCTTTGTAGCCTGCTGACGCTTCCTTGATGATGAGATTTTTCTCTGGTAACATCATAGGATACGTTACACCACCACACGCTATTGGCACATTTCTTAAAAATAAATCTTATTATTTCTTTCTTAAAAACATTTAGTGTAGGCTATAAATTGCTAAATTTAAATAAAAACAAAACAAAACAAAAAAACTATAGGCTATGTACACGTAGGCAATTTAGCCCCGCCCATCATCTCTGCAGTTCCCTACTCCTGTCGGATCACGCCTGTGCACGGGACACGCAGAAATATGTCTATATTGCGCGTTTTCGCATGAAATTTGCATGAAACATCGACTGCCAAAATGGTTTGCGGGTGCTATCCATGATGTGTGTATAATCTTGTAAAATCTGGGATTTATGTGAGCTCGCTTGTTTTGCAAAGCTGTATCATGTTTCGGACGTTTTTACTACCGACTGCCCGCTGCCTGGATGCCGGCAGTAAGAGGTCATACCAGGATCTGTTTGAGAGACTTGATACTAATAAAGATGGCAAAGTGGATGTCGCCGAATTACGCGAAGGACTCAAAGCGATGGGCATTTTCCGCCACGGAGCAGCGCAGGTAACTAGAGGGAGGGTTGTCTATAGTTTCTGAGTTTCACGCCATGGGCTAATAGGAATTTCCTTAAAAATGTGTTGTAGCATAACCTTACTTGAATTTTTTGAACCGGGTGTTTCCCTTCTCTGCAGAAAATTGTCTCATCAGGTGACCAAAACAAAGATGGGAGTCTCGACTTCAGTGAGTTCTCTAAATATCTGAAAGAGCATGAGAAGAAGCTGTTGCTCACTTTCAAGAGTTTGGACAAAAACAATGACGGTATGGTTTTCCTTTCACTACAGTTCAGAATAATAATTCTGAAAATGTCAAAAACATCTACTAAAGGACCTTTGCTTATACTTTGCCAGGACGCATTGATGCTTCAGAGATCCAACTGGCCCTTGCAGAGCTGGGCATTCATGTCAGTAAAGAGGATGCCATGAAAATCCTTCAAAGGTTGAAACGACAAACTCGCTCACCTAAAAATTAGTATTAGTGTGTTAAATTGAATAATCTATTTTTTTTTGTCTCCTTAGCATGGACATTGATGGCACCATGATGGTGGACTGGAATGAGTGGAGGGAGCACTTCCTGTTTTGTCCTGCCCACAACCTGGAAGATATTATTCGCTATTGGAAACACTCCTCTGTATGTAAGCTGCTCACTGCTCATGACATAGTGATGGTAACAGCAGAAGGAGTGAGGGAGAGCTGTCTTGTGTTCAGCTTTGTTAATTTGCCTGATTGTCCTTAATTTGCATACAGGAATCTTTCTGCACTTTGATAATTAGGTCATAAGCTTCAGCTTGCAAACAATTACTACAACTGTAGTATGCATTTAATGGTTTGAGTAACATCTGCCATAGCTACTTTTACAGCAGTTCCCCAAAGGACATTACACTGAAACTACAGCATATATGCATAACACACTTTGACTTAGACTTAGACTTTATTGATCCACAAGAGAAATTGCTTGGACACAGTAGCTCACACATCACATTATATTACAATAAATTGGAAATTATACAAATTTTAATAATAAAAGTAGAAATAAAAAAATTGCAAGAGATTGGTCTCAGTAAGACATAAATCATATAATGTATAAATGTATGTACAGTAAGTAAAACACAAATATCATAATATAAATACAGTATATCACAGTTGTATACAAGAGGTCATAAGGAAATGGTGCAAAGATGATACGATTGACAGGACACAGGGTTATCTGTTACATGGGTGAGTTGTTGTACATCTTTATGAGTATGTATCTGTATGAGTATGGTATGAATGTAGTCCTGTATCTCTCACTGTTTGAGCGGAGCTGTAGGATCCTGATGGAGAATGAGCTCCTCTGTCCCTCTATAGTTTGGTGCAGTGGGTGAGCAGAAGTGTCCATGATGGAGAGCAGTTTGTCCAGTGTTCTCCTGTCCCATATGTCTCCAGCTCACAGCCGATCACATGTCCAGCTTTGCAGATCAGTTTGTCAATCTCCCCAATGTACCTTTTACTGGTGCCTCTTCCCAAGCAGACCACAGCAAAATACAGGTTGCTGGCCACCACACACTGGTGGAAGATCTCCAGTAACTTGCTGCACAAATTGAAAGACCTGAGCTTTCTCAGGAAGGAGAGTCTACTCATGCCCTTCTTGTACACAGCATTACATATGTCCCTCCAGTCCAGCCTGCTGTTTACATGGAGTCCAAGGTACTTGCAGTAGTCCACTATTTCCATGTCATGGCACTGGATTGTGATGGGCTCCACTGGTATCCTCTTTCTCCTAAAGTTAGTCACCAGTTCCTTAGTCTTGTGACCATTCAGGAGCAGATGTTTTGCCTGGGACCACTCCACAAAATATGTAATCAGTGTCCTGTACTCAAGCTCCTGTCCATCTCTGATACACCCTATCACTGCAGAGTCAGAGAACTTCTGCAGGTGGCAGAACCCTGAGCTGTACTGGAAATCAGAGGTGTACAGAGTACACACAAAGGTTAAAGTCACATACAATAATATAAAATATATATTGCCCTTTAGGTTTTGGACCTCGGAGAAAGTCTTGCTATCCCAGATGAGTTCACAGAAGAAGAGAAGAGCTCAGGTGGCTGGTGGAAGCAGCTGGTGGCAGGTGCCATTGCGGGAGCTGTCTCTCGAACTGGTACAGCCCCCCTAGACCGAATAAAAGTTTTCATGCAGGTAGGTTACTGGATGTTATTCAAGTGTACTAAATACAAATTAAATTGGCAAATTCTTTTAAATGTAGGTTCATGCCTCCAAATCCAACAAAATTGGCTTGGTTGGTGGTTTAAGGCAAATGATTACTGAAGGTGGTCTAATGTCATTGTGGAGAGGAAATGGAATAAATGTTTTAAAGATTGCGCCAGAGACTGCAATCAAATTTATGGCGTATGAACAAGTAAGACCATATGTATTATTCATATATTCAGCATTATCTTTCAGTCACTGAATACAATTTTGGACAAAGATGTTTATTTCTCTTTGCAGTATAAAAAATTATTGACAACCGAGGGTCAAAAAATACAGACACACTGTAGGTTCATGGCTGGATCACTGGCTGGAGCTACAGCGCAGACTGCCATCTACCCCATGGAGGCAAGTTAACAACAGTTATGCAATACACATTTTAAACAAACTTTACTTCTCCACAAGGACAATTATGAATGTTTTATTATTTGTTGTTTTGTCTGCACACAATAGGTACTAAAAACTCGACTGACATTAAGAAAAACAGGGCAGTACTCAGGAATGATAGATTGTGCCAAGAAGATATTGAAAAATGAGGGAATTAAGGCTTTTTACAAAGGCTATATTCCCAACCTTCTGGGGATCATCCCTTATGCTGGAATCGATTTGGCTGTTTATGAGGTTTTTAAAATATATATATTTTTTCTTTAAAGATTCTAATCTGCTTCATAGCTGAAACATGTTTTCTATTCCTCAGAGTTTAAAGAATACTTGGTTGTCTTACCACAAAGACTCTGCTAATCCTGGTGTTCTGGTGTTGTTGGGTTGTGGCACTATCTCAAGTACCTGTGGTCAGTTGGCTAGCTATCCACTTGCACTTGTGCGCACACGGATGCAGGCACAAGGTAAGATCATTTTAACTTTTCAAAAAAAAAAGTTTTTACTTAATAGGGCTGAATATGATTACGATAACAATTTCCAATCTGAGGGCTCTGACTTTAAAAACATAAACACATGACCTTTGTATTGAAGTGATATTTTAGTGTTTGTTTAGTGTGCTAACACTTGATCTGTGTAAAAACAATACAACTAAAAGTGGGTATAATACAATACTTTTGATCATATATGTTAATTAATATAATTAATTAATATATACTAATATACTTTTGTATTATACAAAAGTATAATACAATAATAGTGGGCACTGAAGTTAAGTCAACTTGTGCCTTTTTTACCTTTTCTCTAGCATCTCTAAATGCATCAGACCAGCCATCAATGAATACACTTTTGAAGAAAATTGTCGCCAAAGATGGTTTTTTTGGACTCTACCGTGGGATTCTACCAAACTTTATGAAAGTTATACCTGCTGTTAGTATAAGTTATGTGGTTTATGAGTATATGAAGACTGGCCTGGGGATTTCCAAATGATTTTTTTTTTTCTGTCAGTATGTCAACATTTTTTGACTAAATTGAAGAAAGCAGATGTAATTTATTGCATGACTCTTATTTATACACAATGTGGATAGTACGCATGATTTATTGATGAAGATTCAAAATTCATTGATACAATTTTGCTAGTAGTTTGCTGACTACTAAATATGCTATTCCAAAGCAACATTTTATGCACTGTGTGGACTGCATGTAAAACACTCTACTGACTACTGAGTGCACAAATATACTTTTCTTAAGCTATGATCTAAAAATTTCAGGACATGCCTGACTGTAAATGCACATGCATAGCAACATGTGTTTTGATTTTCTATGATATGATTTGTGTGTTTCAATATTTACAAAAACAGAAAACAAAAAGCTGATTTGCGTGCATGAAAAGATTTCACACTTGGAATTATGTAATGTGAATTTGTAAGTTATTTTGAAACACTGGATGGTGCCTCGATGATAAATGCAACGTTTTTTAATCCTATATGGTGCTGACTGAGCATTTGCCCTTTCACTGTGAAATATCCCCATCTAGTGGATAGATGACGGATTGTTGAAAAAAGTAGATAATTTGAGTAATTAATATAATTTAATCAGATCCATACATTCATTGACTGATGTGAATCTAATCAAATAAAATGATGTGTGTTGGATAAAGTTTATGTTAATGTGAGTGCTAAAAAAGTATTAGCATAGAATATATGTTTATAAGAATATATTTATACTATATGTATTATACATCTTATGCTTTATATTATGCCAATGCTAGTTATTTGAGGCCATAATTTTGTATAGGGGGCACATTATGCAATAACGCGCAGCCGCTCCGTTTGATCTTCTGGCTTTCCGTACTGTGGACACTGAGTCTGAGCTGTTGGCGCATGTACAGTCTTTGCGTGAAAGAAGTTGACCTTTGGCTATAAACAAATAAAACTATACAAACCACTGGATTTGGTAAGTCTGGCGATGGCAAAGATATGCGGCTATGCTTTATTCGTTAGCTAACAATAAATCTCCACTAACTATAAGTTATAACCATAGACAATCGTAACGCAAGCTAATTTTTCAGCGTTATTGCGAGCTAAAAATACTCCCTGTCAATACTCCCTGCGCGTGAGCTCTGCCAAAGCACCGAGGAGTGAACTAATGTAGTCCCTGAAATGTTTGCATTTTAAATTTACTAACTGGGAGTTGTATTCAAGAAAATCTGTTTAGGATAACGATGATACACCATAGAGTTTATTACCATTAATATTACTATATTTTTATCTTGTCGAGACTACTCGAGTAGTTCCTAAAGAAAGAATTTGTTTTGAAGTGTGTAATAAAACATGTGACATAAATAGTATAAATCAATTCTGTTTTTTCTTTTAATATTTTATATTCTTGTTCTCTTGTTCTAGTCATGTGTAACATAAACAGTTTCTTATGTCACTCTTGTTGTCTATAATGCTTAACTATTCTGCAGTTGTACAAATTAATATAGCGTTCTGGTTCTGTATTTTGCTTACTGTTTAACCATAGTCTGTGCATGTCTTTTCTATTCAGCTGCACTATAAATAGTGTGGCACTATGGGCAACACCAGTGACAGAGTGACTGGAGATCGCCATGGAGCCAAGGCCCAGCATTCAGACAGCACTGGCCACAAAGACCACGAGCCCAGCAACAAGATGGTGGACAGTACTGATGACCCCAACATCTTTAACACCCATGGTCCAGAGACCAAAGTAAAAAGAAGTTTAAAAGCAAAGAACAGATCTACAAGTGTAGCTGTTTTAAGTCTGTATTTTTATCATTAGGTTCTGGGTGAGAAGGAGTTTGCTCCCGATCTGGATGACCTTGTAAAGACTGGGCCACAGGCTCGACCCACTGTCATCCGCTGGGCTGGGGGAGGGAAAGAGGTTTACATTGCTGGTTCGTTCAACAACTGGAGTACAAAGATACCGCTGAATAAAAGGTAGATTTTTCACTACTTAACATTAGTTTCTCCTGAACTGAATCACTGACCTGGTATCTGTTTTTGAAGCCATAATGACTTTGTAGCAATCCTTGACTTACCTGAAGGAGAGCACCAGTATAAATTTTTTGTTGATGGCCAGTGGGTCCATGATCCATTAGAGGTATTATTTTTTGGTATTTTCAGATTTTATAGAAATCACACTCCACAAGGCCCGGTGACAGCTTGTGATGGTATTTGCTCTTTTTTCCTTGCAGCCTGTTGTGACAAGCCAAATGGGAACTATAAACAATCTTATTCAGGTCAAAAAGTCTGACTTTGAGGTGTTTGATGCTCTACAGGTGGATTCTCTGGAGTGCTCTGACACTTCAGGTCAGCTCTTGATGACATTTATATATATACATATTGTATTGTTCATTTTCATGTAAATAATGAATGCTGTAACTGTAAAATACTAAACATGGCAGAACTATGACTTTATCTTTTTATTTTATTTTTTTTAGATTTATCAAGCTCTCCTCCTGGACCCTATGGGCAGGACCAGTACATATTTAGACCAGAAGAGCATTTTAAATCTCCACCTATACTCCCACCACATCTCCTACAAGTTATACTAAACAAGGATACCAATGTATCTGTATGTTTCTCTTCATTTTATGTAATTATTCAGATTCAAATAATTCACCAAATAGATTTTTTTTCCCTGTTCCTTTTCTTGACAGTGCGACCCTGCTTTGTTGCCTGAACCCAATCATGTCATGTTAAACCATCTATATGCTCTCTCGATAAAGGTAATGTCTGACAATATGGTAACTGATTTTTTTTTTCTCACAATTGAAATATATTATTGTCTGTCCTTGTAGGATGGAGTGATGGTGCTCAGTGCCACACACAGATACAAGAAGAAATATGTTACATCTTTGCTTTACAAACCAATTTAACACCATCACCTCAAACGTAATTTCTCTGTCTGCCCTGTCTGTTGTAGTTTTCTCATTTAGAAAAGATGAGATGTTTTTTCTTCTCATTCTGCAAAGAAAAAACATGTTTACAATGTGGCAGTGGCATTTTAAAAAGATTGCCCATGCAATCAAAAAGGGCTCAGAAACTGGTAGTAGTGTGTTGCAAATTTGAAGGAGGGAAAACCATTATGTGTCTTTTTAACAGTTCATACTACATACAGTAGAGAGAGTGTACAGTTACAAAACACTGTGTACTTGGATTGATATTTTGTCTGGAAATTACTTGCATGTGTTTTACAATATGGTTCTGCAGCAACTGGCCTTCAAAAATATGTTGTGGTGAAGTGCTTTTTCTGCATGTGCTAACTGCCAAACAAATCAGTTTTAACTTTGTGCCTGCTGAAACAAACAATCATCAAAATCCTAGAAGTATTGATAGTAAAAAGTAATATTCGGCATCAAATGGTCATTTTGAGTTGGAACACAGGTAGAGTCTCATGTCTTTCTTCTGGAGCACTTGATGTAGCACTTGATGCACATTCATGTAACAGGAGTCTGAAATATGTGCTTTGATCAGTTGAAACAGTTGAAAACTAAAGCATAGATGGACTTCAGACTGTCCCTTTGAGATGGATCTGCATTTTATTGAGTGCATTGTATTTACTCTTCAGTACTGGTGTGTATTTTTTTTATAATGTGGTCAAGTGTCCGATATGATCTTGATTTTTTGCACTTGCTTGATTCACATGTGAATGTGGTGTGTTTAATGTTTTGTGTATGTTATGGTCAATAGTCATGGCAGAGATTTGTAAAGATGTGGATTTGTCATGTTACATTTATTGTCCTCACTCCTGCTGTATTTATATCCAAAGTAAAATTTTCACATTTTGTTTAAGATGTATTTTAAAGTCAATGGTACCCATATATTTCATCGCATTTTTTAAGAGTTTAGATTTAGTAGGCCAAGTGGACACGTGCCATAACCAAAACTTGAATTTTACAAGTGTTTATGAATGTTAAAAAGCTTTGCTAAACCACTATGAAATGCTGAACAAGGTTTTACTTGTTTGCAAATAAAGTGTACACATTGTTTCTTCCAGTAGTTTTTGTTAATTTTCTGCTGCAAATATATATATAATTTATACAAATAAAATAAGTATACAAGTATAGATTTAAATGTTTTATATATTTCTTTATTTCAGCAATTGTTGTCATCACAACACACGTTCATTAGAAGCAAGAGATAAATCCTGCCTCAGATTCTAGTTAATAATGCAAAAACTCAGTTTCCATCACATAGAAGCTGTATATACAAACGCAACTCATAACTAGTAGTACGTATACTGCAGTACAAAGTCCCTAGAAATATCAAAAGGGTTTGTTTACGCTCTAACAAAGGGCTCAAATCCTCATATTTGTTTCTATTTCATTTGCTTTAACAATATTTTGGTATTTAGAAAATCCAACGCTGTCTTTGAAATACTAGACAACAGTCATTACCTGTAAGAATTTGAGCGCAAACAAAACCTGACTTGGCAGCTCTTAGAGTTACAAGCACAATTTCAAGGCAATTTCACCTCAAAGCCAAGTAAAGCAGCTCCCGCTAAAAGCAGAAAGGCAAGCAAAGCAACATCAATCAGAGCTTTCATAGGGTGGATAATATACTGTGCAGTGTAACATAAAGATAGTTTAAACACACACTTAATCAGTGTACCACACACTGCATATAAATCACACAGATGTAGCAAAGTCATAAAACTATATTCAAAATCAAATTAAGCTATTGCACGGCTACCCAGGATATCAAATTTGCCAAAAAGCAAATGTTGTCTCAATGTAAAACAATGCATTCACACACACATGCACACGCACACACACACACGGTTACAACAAAAATGAGATCAGAAAAAACTAAAACAGGTTTCCCTTTAATACATCAGAACAGTGACCCCACCAGTAGTCTGCCAAAGCTTGTGTCTTCTGGGAACCCATCTACATTGCCACTTCCACAGGAATGCTTAAAATCTGAACCAAGAGAAATGACACAATAAAAAGTTACTTGGCAAAACACCTACCCATAAAACTTTGCCCTGTGGTCCTGAATGTCTCTTTACAACATTGGTCCAAAAAGGAGGCTTTTAACGACTCATGTCTAACAGTTACCGTTTCGGGTCATTCATAGGCTTTGTCATTCGCTTGGATATGGCATGTCAGAAAGAAGTTCAAAGCTCAAACTTTGGCAACTACTGGCAAGCCCCTGTGAAATGTTTTTCATTAACAAAATGCACTCGCAAAAGTATTGTATGGTCTAACAGTAATGGACTCTAACCTAGAGTTAATTAAAGGCAAACTCTAGTAAAATAAACAATTGTGTTGCAGCATAATAAATCATTCAAACATAATTATTGCACATACTCATATCAGTACTCCTTTCATGGACCTAGAATACAAATTTTATGCCTTAGTTTCAGCCTGCAATTTTGTTTTCCAGATTTCAAGCTAACATTTGAAGTTATTGTATATAATGCAATTTCTGTTATGTGCATGGCAAGCTAATACAGAGACACACTTGGATAATTAGCTACTCAATACATCTGATTTTGGTTCAAATCTTTCATATTTCTCCTCAAATAAGGACATTTTCTCAAGTATATAACCAATAAGCAGTGATCATGGACATACATTCCTCCACTGTGTAGTAATACATTGTGATGTCATTGCATTGAATTTGCAAAAAATGTCATTATCATGAAAAGCCACTTGCTTTTCTGTGACTGTCAGCTTTTCTTGTCTTTGAGTGGTAATTTTTAACACACATCGTATTGTTTTTGCTGTTGAGGTGTGTGGATTCCTTTCTCAAGCCACTGGTAAACATGCACAAACATATATTCCCTTCAGGCTGGCTGGCTCGCTCTCATATAGATACCTCTATATACTTTGGATGGTAAATGCTGGATGGTTTGGATGAGAAAACATAGAAAGATATATTTTATCAATGAACTCAGAAACACTTTAGAAGCAACTTAATCCAGCTCCTTGCGAAGGATGCACGTCTCTGAAACCATCGAGACACATGTCAAAAACTTTCTTTTGTAACACTCATGGCAAGGCAAACTGCTCACTGATCACTCAAAGACATGGCTGACTCAGCAAGGTAAGGCTTGCAGACTATAGGGTGTATTGTCTGTAAGGGACCAAGGGAGGGTAGAAGCTCTTTTGAGGCTGAAATTATTTTACTGTTTTTGTGAAGTATTGGCTGGTGAGGGGAAAACCAGGGAGGAAGTCATGGCTGTTTTTTGCTTAGAGGTGATAGAGTTGAGGCTGGTTTAGGTCTAAAGCAGGCATTGGCTGGTACGTTTCCTTGTTGCAAAGCGTTGATTGGCTGCACCACTGGAGGTCATGACACTGTAATCAGAAGACCATTCTCTGGCAGACTCTCCTGGCACTTCAGCTGAAAAATATAAAATGTCAAAATATTAAAAAATGTGAAGGTTTAAATTGTTATAGTACATTGCAAAGGAGAAAATCAGTTTGTCAAACAGAAAAACGTTTGTTTAGGTAAAAAACGTTTCGCAGCTCATCCAAGCTGCTTCTTCAGTTCTGGTTAGAAGCTGGTGAATTTCTACATTACCATGGATTCTACCTTGACGACTGAGGGATTCTACACACGCTATAGTACAGTGTTAAGCAGCAAAATGATCAAATAAGGTTTGGTGTGTATTAATGTTACAAGATGCAAAACTAAAGATGAGTGAAAAATAAAAGATATTTTG
The DNA here is from genome assembly GCF_026225935.1 of Boleophthalmus pectinirostris. Lineage (NCBI taxonomy): Eukaryota > Metazoa > Chordata > Actinopteri > Gobiiformes > Gobiidae > Boleophthalmus > Boleophthalmus pectinirostris. Next base: position 15,098,751 of record NW_026571095.1, read on the forward strand.
GATACAAGCAGCACTACCAATTTGCATTGTGAATGAACATAATACAATCTATTCTGAACTCATTACATTTTGACACCTTGGGAAAAGAACATAGCATATATAGTCATGGAAACTATGAATGGACAGTTTATCTCAGCAAGAGGGGCCAGTGTTATAAAGAGACACAGCTTTAAAACACAGGGAGTGTAAACAACACTATCTGATTCCCATAGGAGGCATTTATTTGTTACAAAGTGAAATCATTATTGTTGTTGATTTATTGTAGACTTTATAACAGATTTTTACTATAGTATAGTAAGTAACAAAACTAAGATATTACAAAATATATGCTGAAAGTTCCTGCTAACAAAACAAATATGTGACATGGTAAAGCAGTGAATCCAGCATGGTTAGAAAAGGCAAATGTTTATAAGAAGTGAAAGGACAACACAGATTGTTTTACGCTTTATGAATGAGAAACAGCAGCCAATGGAACAATCACCACACTCACAAGACACAAGATGCAAGACAGTTACCAGTGTAAGGAGAGGAGGAGGAGCTAAGAGAGGACAGTCTCAACTCGTTCTTCTGGGTATTTAAGAAAGACAATTTATAGTGAGGAAGGACAGACATGGGTTCACAGAGCTACACCAGAAAACATTCAGAACTACACAACCATGAAAAGAACATCAAATCTGTTAGTATTTACCTCCAAATTTGTCCTGGCTTTCTTCAGCACATCTCGAGTTCTTGACACTATAAAAAATCATGTTGCATGATTTCATACAGATATTGATCTATATTTGCATGAGTAAGAGTGAACTTACACTGACTGACGATGAAGTGCTCCATGTTCTCCTTTGTACGGCTGGTGCTTCTCAGTCTTTGAATTGTTCCTTTAAGCACCTCTTCTTGCTCCGAAACACGCAGTTTCAGCGTCAGAATCTCCTCCTGAAGGCACTGCTCCTGCATGGACACAGCTGTTAACTCTACATTTGTAACACAGTGCTAACACTCTATTACATTTAATTGACCTTCTTAAGGCTCTGTATTGAGGCATCAGTGCTGGGCAGAGCCGCTCTCCAAAACATCTTCAGCAGAGACATGGCCTCCTCAGAGATTTGCCTCAGAGTTTTAGTGTTGGCAAATAACATTTTAATGCAAGTGTCATCCAGGACCTGCAGAGGATATGGTTTAACATTATTCATAACTTAGTTTATTTATTTTTTTATAACATTGAAAATAGTATTGTGTCTTACATTTTTACAGCCCTGTGTATAATCTTCTTTCAGTGATGAGGCCTGGTATGTTTGTAGCATAGTGTCTATTTGTTGGACAAGACTGCTGCCCTCCAGAATCTGCTGTAGCAGAGCACTGAAGTCATCCACATGGCCGATGACATGACGGCCATTGCGATTTGCAAAGGATCCATCAGGGGCCTCTCCCTCCAGTTCAGCATGAGGGTCAAATGTGTCTGCTGGTCAAAGAATTACAGGTAGTTAGACACATTTATAGCAGTTATTTATTGTATTTTTGTTAATTGTTGAGTACTTAACAATGTATTAGTCAAGCTACATGCAGTGCAATTAAGAGTCACACCATTCGCAGTGCTATGGCAGTCATCCAGATCTGAGTAAGGCGGACCGGGGGAGCCACAGTTAAACAGGCCAATGTCCCTGACCGGTGGAGACGGAGCAGGGTCTGTGAAGCACACATACACACTCAGAGCAGTGCACTACATTCTGAAGCACCACAAACAGTTAGTCTTATACTGTTTGCATTGGTATTGTGTCTCACCATGCACAAGCTGGCGTTTGTAGAAGTTTTCTCTCTGTGGACTGGCAGTGAGGGTACACAGGGTTCGAGGCGAGCCCAGCTTCTGCTCCAGTTGTTTGTGCAGCTCCAACTGTTTGAGGGTGCTGTTCTCCTGGATGCTGTTCTGCAGCTGAGCCCGGAGACTCCTCACTTCCCCTAGGAGCTCAGCAAGCTCCACGGGCAGGATGGGAAGCTCAGACAAGAAACCTGTACACAATCAGAATTTTACAAATTTCCACCAGGAGGCGCCATTTATGTTTTTTGTTTTAAGCCAACAGAACAGAAACAAAAATAACCTTTGCTTGTCCTTGTTCTAGCACAAACTTGGTCATACACCTGCAGTTCGCCCTGCAGTGAGTGGATGAGGTCCCTGCTTTCACACAGTTGCTGCTGCAGAAGAGACACATCATGCTGAAGTCTGAAAATAGTGAACAAAGTCAGAGACAATTTAAGGTAAAGAACATTTCCATTCTGTAAATATGTTATCTAGTTCATACAGACAAACCTGTTGGTTTGCTCCTGGGTCATCTGTCGCTCCTGTTTTAATGCACTGAGCTGTTGTCCCTGTTCTTGATTATAAATCTGCAGACGCCTCAGCTCCTCTTTCCACTGCTCTGCCTCCAATTCTACTTGTTTAAGGCGAGCACGTGCTGTGAATACTGCATCCCGCAACTGTGACACCTCTTCACCTAAGAACATACCAAGTAAAAAGATGTCAAATTTATCCTCTAATTAAACTAAAAAGAAACCTCCTCAACACACTTCATGTGGAGACCTTTCCTTGGTTTTAGTTGCATTACCTGTGCTTGCCTGAAGACGTGACTGTAGGCCCAAATTCTCCTCTTTAAGGACTCTAATCTCATTGGACAGTTGTGTAACTGTGTCAAGTCCTTGAATGTAGATGTTTGTAGGTGCTCCTAACGCCAAGTAACATGTATACATTACTTACTAATAATCATACTTTATAATGAACTAGTAAATATATCAACTGTACCTCCTTCACGCCCAGTGTTTGCCAGCCTCTCCTCCAGTTGCTGACGCAGTCTCTCATTTGTTCGAATAGATTCTTCTAAACGCTGTCGTAAACATTTTACTTCCTGTAAGTGCTCCTCTATCAGGTGCATTCCTGAAAAAAATAGGTATTTAAGAGCACTGTAATATAATTGGAGTTAGCAAGCATCTCAATACAATAAAGAACAGCTGTTACCTGCAAGACTGTTACTAGGATGTTCTGTTAATCCAGAGTAATTCAGAGTTGGTGGAGCCTTACTCTCTATGTCCCATAAAGGCCCTGCTGTTACTAAACCAGAGTCCGACTTTAGTGAATAGTCTTCCGGGATTCCTAACTGGTACTGTTGAAAGGCATGGTGGGATAGCTGGCTGTGGTTGAGGACGTTTAGATGGTTGTGGTCTCCAGATGAAAATGAACCTGTACATACAAAAGTGAAATCAAATAAATTATATAACTTTATCAACTCCACTCCTTGTCCCTTACCCCTGCTCTGCTCATACAGTACGCCCAGCTCAGGCTGAACAGCACTGGCAGATAAGGCCCTGGGTCGGGGGGCAGGGGAGAGATCCTTACCCCAAACATCAGAGCCATAGGGAGAGGGAAAGGAGGGCTGGGGCAATGGGGCTGAAGGAGAATGATAATGATGGTGAGAGACAGACAATACAGAGTTGAATGCGTTTGGTACTGCTGTCAAGCCATGTGCACGGACCATACCTCTGGCAAAACGAGCAGAGCAAAGCATGTTGGGACAGCTGCTGGAAGACTTGAGGGGGCGATGTGAATAAGGGGATAGGAAGACTACAAAAGGGGAATGGTGAAGTAAACGAAAAGAAAATTTCAGAGAAATATATGTGATTCTGTACCACTCTGTTCTGATACGAATCGTCCTGGCTGCAGACTGTGGTCCTCCGGATATTCTTGCCTGTCTGCCTCCGAGCCCATCTCCAAGTCTTCAGTGCCTTGAAACTCATCTGAAACCAGTGATGTCCGATCGGATTGGTCGGTGGTTTCAGAAAGGGCATGACAACTAGAAGGAGTATCTGCACGCTGCTGGAGCTTGGAGTGCAGTGACTCAATGATTTTATCTTTCTGCTGAAGCTCCTTACTTAACCTATATAGGAAAAGCTGCTTTAGTATAAAACAAATAATTACTTAGTACTTATTAATACTGAAATGTGTTCCAATTCTAAAGATACAGATATGAGCATGAAATAACACTATATACAAATAATAGAAAATTAGCAAGCAGTTACTGAAACCAGTTTTGAACCAGCACGTCTTACTGTTTCAGATTTTGAAGCATAAAGTCCCGATCTTTCTCCAACAGAAATCTTAGCAGAGCTGCCTGCCTCAATTGGCCTCTACTTGAATTTATTGAAAAAGACCATAAAGAATCTCTGTAGATTGGGCTGCTCTTTGAAATCATCATTTTCCACAAAGGAGCCATGTGTTGTTTAATCCAAAGCAAAAAATCCACAAAAATAAAGGTACAAATTCTAATAAAATTTGAATATAGTTGTCTTGTTAGCAGGCTGACAGAGGCTATTCCTACACAAACTCCTGAGCCTCTTAAGCCAAACTGGTGCGCACCTGCAGTAGACCGTTCACCTCAAGAGTCTTAACAGAAAAGGATTCAAGCTGAGGCCTGTGAATGGATTATCAGCAATCCCTCTGTCTCCTGGGCACCGCAGGAAGCCAGTCAGCAGTCACATGATAAGTAAGCACTTCTCCAATGCAAGGACTGCTTTAATGATTATATAATTCATGTATATATTTGGTCTGATTACCGTAAATAATACACAAAGTACACTTTCCAAATGGTTTCACTGTATTTACTTTAGACTGTTGCTTTTGATGTGATAACAAAAAATCCAAAAAATTGTTAAAACTCACCTTAAGGCAAGAAGTGTAGCTGTCTTATCATCACAGCTCTCGGTACAGTCTCCTAAAAGCACAACAAAGTATCAATGTATAAACATAATTCTTGTATAAAATGAACTGCAGGACAACTGCAGAAGGCTCTTTCTTACTTCCGCTAATCTTTGCAACAAGTCTTTGTGTCAGAGCAGTGCTTTGGGCGAGCTGTTCTCTGAAACTTTGACCCATGTAGTAATCAATGTCATTGGAACGAAGTAGCTCTTCAAAAGTCTGTTAGTAAAGGAAAAATTCAAATTAGGAGATTGTAATTTCTTAACATCATACAAGTGATCATATAGGGACCTTTGTGGTGTCTCCCAGGTGTTGGGTGAGAATATAGGCAGACTCCTTGGCCTTCTCTAATCCTCTGCCTCAGATGGGACAGCTCACGTGCTTGGGCCTGGATCAAAGAGTTGTACTTCCTGCAAAAACATAAGCATTAAATTTTTATACATACATACATATATATATATATATACACACACACACATATATATGTGTGTGTGTGTGTGTGTATATGTATATATATGTGTGTGTGTGTGTATATATATATATATATATATATATATATATATATATATATATATATATATATATATATATATATATACACGCACACACACACACACACATATATATATATACATATACACACACACACATGTATATATATATATATATATATATATATATATATATATATATATATATACACACACTGCATTTACCCTGGCCATGTGGCACATTTTGTGTCTTCTGATTGTTCCTTGTTGTCCTTAATGGAGTTTCTCAATTGTGTCTCCAATGACGCTACTCTTTCCATGAGTTCTTGAAGAGCTTTGTTACGGCTAGACCCTGAGCGCACTCCTTGTGGATCAGACATCCACCCTTCATCCTCTTCCACACCACTTGGTTCAGGAGATTTAGCCAATGCCCAGTTTACCTAAAGACATATGATCTGTGATAATGAAAGTTTCATTCATGATAAAAGTACATCTAGAAAAAGGACAAATACCTTTCGTGGGGTTCGCTCCAGACTGGAAGCATAATCACTGGTGGCTGACAAAGAGCGTACTCTCATTTGAAGCCCACGAATCACTTTGTGACAATGGGTTAGCTGACAACGCAGATCTTGGACCAGATGTTGAAGAGAGCTGGGATCTCCTCTTGTTTTAAATGACCCTGTGTTACTGGTGTTACCAGCATACCAACCACTGCCCTTACCCTCATAATCTTGATGCTGTGATAGTGTGGTGCACATTTCAAGGTCATCAAACTCTGAAGGGAAAGCATAAAGATGACAAAATGAAGAACAGGAGATAAAATTGTTATAATATGTATTATGTATGTATATTTGTTGTATTGTACCTGGACTGCTAGCATCTTCACGCTCTGCCTCGTTCTCACTACGCCCACAGGTCTCATATCCTAGGTCTTGGAGATCCACCTGCACGTGCTTACTGGCCTGTTTGACGGATGTCTCTGCTGTAGAAAAATCACATTTAGTGCTGATTACTGGATGTGCATAAAGCACATGGGTGATGAACACTCACTCAACAGATCTCTATAGTCTTTCAGCTGTTCAGCCTGAGCATGGACCGTGGCCTCAGACACCATCAGTCTTTCCTGCAGCTCTCTGTTCTCCTGACAGCTCAAAGCCAGATCAGAGCGCAGACGGGATGCCTGCTCCCTCAGACCCTCCTCCAAGTCGTGCCAGCACTCTGGGGTCTTACTGCAGGCAGGAGGCCCCACCCCCTAAGATAGTTACCGGGAATATGATGTTTTAGAATTATAAATATTCAAGGAACTAAAGTAATGTGTTGTAACTTACGACAACGTTGGAAGATAGATTCAAGGTGTTAGGTCTCATTTGATGATGAACACTGGCAAAAGGAGATTCCTCCTCTTCGTCACTCTCCTTGTCCTCTTCCTCCTCTGTCTCCAGCTCATCTTCAGTATCCTGGTCACTCAAACACTGCTCTACGTTGGTCTGGTTGTGGCTCTCTTTAAGAGCAGAGTTTTCCTGCTGCAGCTTTCTTAAAATGCTCCTGAAAATATTTTTAAAATAATATAAAATATACAGCTAAAAGCTTTGTTGCATTTTTTCCTTTTTCATTAAAAGGAGACACAGGGAACCTCCTCCTAAAGCAAAGGAATATAGTGTGGAGGGACAAATACCTCATATGGGCAAATGAACTAAACCCATCCTGCTCCAGCTGTGACTGGATTTCTTCGAGTTCAGCTTCGAGTGTTGTCCTTTCTTCTTCAAGCTGTTGTATCTCAGAAGCCTAAAAGGACAGGTCATTTGTAAGAATGATCTGAAAAAAATATTTACACACAATGATAGTCTGAATAATATATAACTGAAGTACCTGAATAGATGTAAAACTCTGTGCGGTTATTTTACAGTCCTCCTCTTCTATGCTGTCAGAAAAATCCTCACTGCTGCAATCATCATCAAAGTCTTTCTCTTCAAGTTCTAAAAATAACCAAACAAACAGCAATCATTAGTTTTCAGTTATTAGTTGTTCTATTGCAGAAGTTTTGAATCTGTGAGCTGCACCTCGGCTGTTTTATTTTTCCGTCTCTCCCAGTCTCACACTGAAGTCATGGGACAGAGGGGCATGTTATGTCATACACTTAACAGAAGCCAAATACATTTGGACCAGAGCAAACCTTGTGATAGTATTTAGGTTTGCTGTGGAGACAGTGTACTTTGCATTCAGACAGTGTTCTACAGTTACTGTAAACTGTCAGTTAAGTAACTGGACATATGAAAAAACTACAACGCAGGGCAAAATGATGAGTAGGAATTTCAAAGGCAAATAGTTACATAACAGCCCTGGATAATGTTCTCTGTCATAGTTTAAATAATATATGTCTGGATAGATTGAAACAATGTTTAATTGTAACAATGTTTTATTTATTTTTGAGAAATATATAAATAGTCTGAAGGCTGAGCAATAATGTAAACATCCTTAAAAATAAGGTATGAGTATTCTGACTGTAACAGAATATAATGAACAGTCTTTTCTGTGCTTTGCTGTTTTTATGCAAAAGGATAGTGAAGGGCTTTCATTTGGTACCTCTTGTGTTGGAAAGAAAAATAGCCATGCAAACATGAAAACCATGCCACAGTTTCATGCATGAGGACAGATTATAAAAAAAAATCACTGATCTTGATAATACATGTATGTTAGATGGTGTACATATTTGTTCTTAGCTTTTATGCAGTGACATTGTACAGTATTTATTATTTGGGCTCTAGGAAGGGGGTTCATGTTCAAACACAAGTAAAGTAATGAAAAACAGGGCCTTGGTCACAACCCCAGCATGTTTATTGTAGTTGCATTTGTTGTACAAAGATTATCAAGGATTCCACCTTATAGATTAAAAAGAACAAGAACAATGCCTACAGAGAGTAAATGTTAAGAGTTAGTTTGAGTAATAAATACCAAAGGGACAAGTTGGCTTGATGAAATTAATGGTTGACTGATGAAACAGATACATTCTGGTCAGGCATACTAACTAATGTACATCTAACAAGCACAAGGATGCTGATGTGCAGGTCTAGATGGGAATCTTTCTATTCAGATTTTTGTTTTCTTTTTGGGGGGCATAAAGACAACAGCATGGTACTGATCACACGACACAATGGACAGACATTTCACTTAAAGGCATGAGCTTTCTCACAATAAGGCCATGAGAATCACACTAGTGAAAAACAAAATGGCAAATACAGAACACTGCAAAGCAATAGGCAGGCAGTTTTTTACTTACTATAAAATGTTCACACCACATGTATAAATATTGTTAATAAATAACATTTATGTAAAGTTGAGTTGCACTTCTTATCATGAGGGTTATCAAACAAACTATTAATGAGAGCAGTGTTTGTGCAGTTTGATGAAGCTGCCAGTAGAATGACAGTAGTATAATCACCATGTTTACTGTCTACTGTCTATGTTTATCTGACCAGTTAAGACCATCACCACCTACAGGCAGCTGCATCTTACATAACAAGTGCCAATCTCAGTCTCAGCAGTGCTGTGTTGTATTCACACATTATAAGTGACAGAACCCTTTGAGGGCTTACACAGTAGACCCTGTTCATCCCCACCTCCTAGGTCAGCTGGCCTTTTAGTAGCTCTTTCCAACAGTAAGGCCATGTTACGAGTCCGTGCCAGAACCTCCTCCAACTGTCCACGCAGTGCCTGGACCGAATCCAACTCAGTGTGCAAGGCCTGGATCTTGTCAGCGCTGCTAGTAAAAATAAAAAAAATCAATAATGAAAGCTATACATACAGAAATTCAATCATCACAAACAGCACAACAAACACAACAGCAACACATCCCTTTTACCTGTCAGTCCTGTTATGAATTTGGCTCAGATTCTGATATAACCTCTTCTCGGTCCTCAAGGCATCATTTAGACTGTTGTACTCTGACAAGAGCTGATCTAACACACACTATATAAATGAACATAGAGATGTATCACATCATTTGTTTCAAATCATGCCGTATCTGAGCATTACATTATATTATATATCACACCTGGTATTCTCCGGAGTATTTTATGGCAGATCCCTGTTGAGCTGTCTGCTGATGTCCCAAAGATAATCGCAGAGCAGAGAGTTCTTCCTGCAGAGAGAATAGAGCCAGGTGTTAATGAAACACTGCAATGTCCACGTAAAAAAGTACAAATACACAACATACCTGAGCTGCTCTTTCCTTTTTGAGCAGAAGCTGCAGCTCCTCTTGCAGAGCTAAGGTTTTGGCCTCTGTTTCTTTTGTAGATGATTCTAGTGCATCCTCTTGGCTCTGAATTAGCTCCTGATAAAAGAGTTCTCAAGATAATTTACATTTGAAGTAAGGCATTATTAGTGAAATAAGTATTCAAACCTTGATAAGAGAATCCTTCTCTTTGAGCAGATTTTTAAGATTCTCTGCATCTCCTCCCAGCTCCTTGTCTTGCTTAAGTTTACACAGCTCCTGTTCTCTTAATGACAGTTGTTTCTCCATTTCATGCAACTGACCAGTCCGCTCAGTAATCACCAATGACATCCTGTATGAATAGTCCTATGAAAACAGGAAAATGTGTTTTATCTGAATCACAAAGAATACAGAATCTTTTCTACATTGTTAACAGGACAAACCTGCAGATACTGGTCTTTGGAGCTGATGGTGTTGAGCAAGTCTTGAACTTGAGTCTGATGTTCATTTGATTGGCAGCTGCGATCTGAGAGCAGCTCCTGGAACAGCTTCTCTTTTAGAGAAAGTCGAGCCTTTAACTCCTCTATGACCTCACTGGGGGGAGTTTGACCTCTGGCAACAAGAGCTGTTGTCAAATCCTGTGAAAAACACATATAAATATGTTGTCATGTAGCAATCCTGTGTGTGTGTGTGTGTGTGTGTGTGTGTCACGCTGGAGCAACATTGGCCTCAGTCATCTCATCCCAGACAACACAAACAGTGTTGTCTAGTACCTGTGTTTCCTTGCTGTGTGCCCGTAGGGCGGCTTGTAGCTGGCTAATGATGGAGTCCCTTTCTCTCAGAGTGTTTCTGTCCTTCTCCTCACTGCGCTGCTTCAGCCATTGCAGGTTCCTGTAGGCCTCTGCTGCCTGTTCCAGCTCCAAATCTTTACTCCGCACCAAACAATCCAGACTCTGACACACACAAACAGTACAGGTTTGTAAGTGGTTTACAGACATGCTCACCATTTTAAACTAGAGCAATGTACATACTGTGATGGTGTCTTCATTATTGGACAGGATGCACCGGAGCCTCTCCAGGTCACGCTCCTTCTCCCGAAGAGCCAGCTGAAGGCTCCTCACCTGGCTCTCATGCTCATCGAGACAATGGAACTTCTCATCAATAGAATGCTGAAAGAAAAGAAGTATGGAATAGCTTTAACATAACCTCGAAAGTTAAAGTACATATTAGTTTAGGATTTTTTTAATATATTTGGTATTTACCTCAAGAGCTTTATCTCTTTCTTTAATTCGTTCCCTCAGTTTCTCCACAAGAACATCTCTCTGTTTGCATCTTTCTATGGACTCCAACATCTCAGAGTATTCCTGATTGGGAGCATTTTGGAGAACACGTGTCATTCTATGCATATTTATGAATTAATCTGAGTGAAAGAAGAAACTGTTCACCTTTAATTTCCTCTCTCTGTCTCCCAGAAACTGTTTGAGCTGTGCAATAGTCCTTTCTTTCTCAAGCACCACACGGTGCTTCTCTGCCTCAGTCTCTTTCAGAGCAGCTTCTTTAGTTTGAAGCTCAGAGCAGGTTTTTTGAAGGGTGCAGTGGAGAGTCTGCAACAAATAATAAGTTAATCATACAAGATTGTAATGCATGGTTAATTGTTTCTCAAAGTACTCTACTAACCTGGTTATGTTTTTCTGTGACCTCCCTGTGCTGCACAGCTTCCTGTAAATCTGAATCAAGTCTCTCTTTGAACTTGATTAGGTCAGCCTCTCGCCTCTGGCTCTGTCTCAAACTCCTCTGACTCGCCTCCAGTTCAAGACCAAGGGAAAACAATGAGCTCTGCACAGCCACCAGCTCATCCTGCAGCTGGGCCACTGTCAGGGCCTCAGTGCTACCCTCTGGAGCCTGCAGAGGAACAGAACAAAGGTGATTATACCTTATTAGTTTCAACAAGGACATTCTGTGAATGACTGGAGGAAAAACTTACCTTGCTCTGACTCAACTGATTGTGTTGTACCAATTCTCTCAATTTGCAAAGGGTAGCATTCTGCCCTTCCAACATCTGGTACAGCTCCTGAGCCTACATGGCAGACATGATTAAATAAATTGAAGGTGATGATATTGATATCATTCATATCAATATCAATCGATCGATATAAAAAAAAATAGACAAACCTCACTGTCTTTGGTGTTGATGCAGTCATTGAGGCCCTGAATAGTTCGCTCCTGGCTTTGAGATGATTGACGAAGTGAACGAAGCTCACACTCCATCTCACTGAGCTTCTCCTGCAGTTTCTACAGAAAGATGAGAAAGATTATATTGTACATCATGTAATCTCTTTGAATGGTTTGACTGGAATGTACATATTCAAACAGGCTTTATATGTAGATTTAACCCACACATCAAGACAAATTCATACCATGTTATTGGCCTCGCTCTCGTGGAATTTAGCTTGCAAAGATTGAACCTGGAGTTGGGCCTTCTGCAGTTCACTGACACACTGCCCAGCTGCACACTCATACTGGTTTAGTTGACTCTGCTGCTCCTCTACAAGGCTCTGAAATGAGAGAAAAATACAATACAGTATAAACATCTTTATATGTTTGATTTCCTTTCTGCTTCATTAACTCATCCTCCCTAAACCCCCACGTGTCATCCTTACTCAAAGAGATAAGGAAACGGATGATAACAAATGATTACACCTGTGCTGGCTTTCAAAGCTTGGAGTAGTTAATGTTCATACATGAATAATAACATAACTATTGCAGTGTTTCCAAACATCCCCTACTTGTTCCTCTTAAAAGGCTTGTGTTATTGTGTAAAAGTAAAGATGGTCAGATATGGCATGGCTCCCTTTGCCTCAAGGGCACAGAGGCAGTGAAGCCACTTTATCTACAGCCCCCCTGCTTGTGACCCATTTCAGTCAGCAGGCACACAAACTACAACAGACAAAAGAGTTGTTCTTCATGTCTATGCTGTAGGGGTAGAAAAGGTTCTTTTCCACATCTTGCTTTATAGACATTCCTCCATTTGAGTTATACCTGATGAGGAGGTGGTTGAGGGTATTCTTTGTACTCCTCCTCCAATGACTCCCCCACACTACTAAGATCAACATCGAGGTCAGCCCCCGCATTTAGCCTTATTACTGGGAGATCTGGGGTTGCCATGTTGGGTTCACGATCTGCCTCAGGAGTGCTAGGAAACATCCCCAAAACTGAATTTGTTAAACTGATTGGAAAGTCTCTGTAACCAGGACATTGCTTGATGAGAATAGGGAGTTTGCTTCCTTTGTGGCTATGGACGGGTCTATGGACAGCATAGGTGTGCAGCAGTGATATTGCCTGAGAGAGGCTGTGCGCAGTTTCCATGGGCTCCTCTAAGAGACAGTCAGATATCAGCTCATCTGCTTGGTCTAGGGGGATGCTCAGCTGTGCATCTGTTGGCTGACTGCCATCATCCACTGGCTCTAAAGATGTTACAGAGGGGCTGGAGCTTGCCCGTCCGGCCAGAGTGCGATCACTGTCTGATGTCCTAGACAGAGTTTGGGAGCCGGGCACTAAAGTTACTGACGAGGCTGGTTCATCGGTATCTTCCCTGTCTTTTTTTTCTTGGTCTTCAACTCCTACTGTTATGTTGCCTCCAACAACACTGGCTGAATATCGAGTGGAGGGTCCACAGGAAATGCTCCTGGCCACTTTTCTGGGAACTTTGCAGACTGCTTCATAGTCTGAATCTGCCACACGCAAATGAGAGCATCCTCGACACCTTCTGGATGAACAGCGGTGTGAGCCTGCAGTGGTGACCTCTGAACCAGAGCTGGGCGGACACAGTGAGTGCTGGTGATGATGACAGTCTCCATCTTCAGCCCAGGATTCATAAAAAGAGTAAACCAAATCCTCTTGCAGTAGTGCACAGTACTTAGCATGAGTAAGTCCAGAAATGTCGACAATCCCATCATTATCATTTTCTGCAACGACAGTAGCTGTGGCCTCTCCTGAATTAGTTTTACGGTAGAGCCCACCAATGCACTGCCTAAGTCTGTGTTTTTCCTGTAAAAGTCGTTGCAGCCTTTCAATGGATAGAGCTTCCACTCGTGCTATCACTGTATCAAAGCGGTACATTCGATCCAACATGAAAGTGCATTTTGAACAAGCGAACTCTCCTCTGCCGTCGCGCATCACCTCCGTCCCCAGAGCATGTGAGAGCAGCACCTGTAGGTTGAGCTTTGCTGTGGGGTGGAAGATCCATCTGCGCTGATTCCCGCACAGTTCCCGTCCACAAATGCGACACGTCTCCTTCATCTTTAGGTCATGCATTCCACAAATGTTTTCTGTTCAGATCAAACATTATTTGTGTTCAGAGAACCGTATAATAATAGCCCAGAATCTGAAATCGTTAACAAAATAATAAATCCTTAAGAAATAATAAATAATGTCCATAGTCCCTCGGTGTTTGTGTAATATGTGCATAGGCGAAAATCTACTGAGGTAGTAAAGGCAAAATGAGTTTGAAAGGGAAAAAATGTTAAATACATAAAAACGTTAAAATGTGGAATCTTATGTCTTGCTCTTGCAGGTTCACTGAAACATGGCGCACGCTCGACAAGGCGCGCAATGTCATTTCCTTCAGTGATAAATAAATAAATCCACGTTTACAGACAGGTCCCCACGGACAAGCGCATCTTTTCATCACACCGTTTGCGTCTCTGCACCATCTCTCGGTTGTGACGGACACACTGGGCGCACAGATTATTTGGACCGGGCGATCGCCAAGGTGCTGTCCCCCGCAACAACCCGCAGTGCACCATTCGTGACGAAGCGAATAGCAATTCCTGTTAATGTCTTTATTATTCCACAACAGATGCAAAGACACCGAAAGTCGAGATGTAGCTCGAGTAGCTTCGTGGTGCGGGGAACAGGGCTAGACCTGCAGCGATGGAGCCAACCATTCAGATGTGCACAGGGGGAAGAGCCTGGCTGACGCGCTATAGACCACTCCAGAAAGCACGAATAAATTCATCAAGACATCATTTTACATTTTACAATCACAACTACACAGATATTATGATGCACACTGGCTTCCTCTCAATATAGACTATGCTAATAATCCGGATGAAGGGCTTCTCCCCCCGCTAGTCTCTTATGTTCTCTTGCTCCTGTATCCGCCTGAGTGAGCTGGGGAAATGCTCGGTGGCACAGCAACATTAGTGACGCTCTGTAAAATTACGGTTTAATAAACCCACCAATGACAGTAACTGAAGTATAAGTTAGTTCTTTACAACTGAATTGACTAAACCTTTTTGCCGAGATACACTGCCAATGTCTGTTTGCCTAAACGGTTATTAAGAAGCTAAAGCCAATAAACTGTATGAAAAGACCGATAATAGGTATGCAGCCACCACAAGACTAGAAATCTTACAAATTCCATGAATATAGCCCTAACTCTTGTGATCAATTCATATAGTGCCATGTTATGCCTGCTGTGGCTATAACTTTATGAGGCCACCCTGTTGCCATGGCAATTATATGTCTTAAAAGCTGAAAAACAAGACCTTATTCACGTTAAGGGAAGATTAACAGATGGTCATACTGCTGGTAGTATGGCTTTTCTGAGGGCACTGTTAAAAAGTTTCAGGGACAGAAATGCAGAGATGTCTGGGAAAGCATTGGTGCTCTAATGTCAGAAACAAGCATTTAAAATGAGGGAAGGGATCCCAAGGCACTCAGAGAGGTCACCTTGACCCCACTGACAACAGGCTGAAACCAGACCTCACAGATTTGAATGCTCACTCACATACACTGTCTATTGAAAATGTGCTCCTATACAACCACATACAACAGCAAAAGCTGCTCACACAATGCCACTCTATTCTACTAATGAGTCATGGGATCATTATTACTCCATAATGTTAGTGTTTTTTTTGTTTTGTTTTTTTGTTTTTTTTGGTTATTACACATAACTTCCTTATAATGGGAATCTAGGGCAGACATGCATAGCCTGATTCCACCATTTGCATATCCAATGGAAAACTGATTTACAAGGCAAAACCTCAACAAAATAAAAAGACACTAGAATGGATGTACAAAGCCTTAAAACAGATAAAAAACAGCAGAGTAACACAAGCATGTTCACATTGCTGATGTGAAAGTGATATATTGTGGGTGGTGTGAGTCTGTGTCATGGTAATAGCACTATGCTCCATTTGTTGCCTTTAAACTACACCTTAGAGACTGCGTCCTTGGGGGTATTTGAGCAGCTTTGAGAGCATGGTATTCAAAGTGATGAGATGAAACCTTTATAAATGCATAGCACAATGAATCTCCTGAGGTGCCTTCCTCTGTATGATGTCAACTTGTGTGTTTAGTGTAGTGACACTTAGTGGTCAGCCTTAAAATGGCAACACTTAAAAAACACTCTCCATACCTGCATCTCTTCTTCAATGCGTAGCCTCTCACGGCCAAGTTCTTCCTGATAGAACTGTGGGATAGAGAACACAGATTGTTATTAACAAAGAGAGAGATTAAGAAAGAGATTAGCAGGAAAAGACATGAAGAGAGGACGTGTTTATTTCAGTTAAAACCTTAGCAGATACAAGTATCTGAAACCAGACATACATCAACATCTTTATCTTTTTGTAGCAGAAAGGAAGACAGCTCCTGGACCTGGCCCTCTAGCTCCTCCACTTGGCGTGAGAGAGAATTCTTCTCACTGGTCAACTCTGTGATGAGGGCCTCTTTGGATCGAATCTCTTTTGTCAATTCTTCTATCAGTCTAAAAAACATTACACAAGCAGAATGCTGTATTAGAATTCTGTACTCAATATTAATGATACTTTATCTGACTACAGGGTCTGTGCATACCTGTCTTTGCTGGTATTAGATGGGGGCCAGATGTCCTGCTGCCTATCCTCTTCTGGGATGTTGTCCATGGGGGTGTCGAGAGACAGGAGTGAGGCCTGGGACTGAGATCCAGCCAGTGAGGCCATCCGGTCTGCTTCACTACGTGCTAACTGGGCCTCCTAAATTACAAACACACTTAATACTGTAATGACAGAGTATGTGTATGTTTACAGTGACAGACCTACCTCCTGCAGGAGCTGTATCTTGGTCTCAAGAACTTGCTGCATTTGGTCAATTTCCTGCTGTCTCTCCTGACACCGTCTCTGCAGCTCTGCTTCATTGTGATTTGTCAAGCTCTCTGCTGTTTTGCTGTCAGATTAAAAATCTCATTTTAGAAGCTGATATTACTGATACACTATATAAACAAGTCACAATATAACTGTAATAACTTAAGAATTATAACAATTAGAGCCCGACCTATATATCAGCTGGCCGATATTATCGGCCAATATGGGCACCTGGAGACATATCGGCTATTGGCCGATATGCTTGCTGATATGGGCCGATATTTCACGTGGGCATGTTATACCTCATTATAAAGCTTAGACTCTCTACATTATGTTCATTTAATCCAATTTACAGACGGATAAATGTCCTAATATGTGGCTCCGCATCAGTATTTATCTGCGGTGTAATTTGTCTGTGTCCATACTGTCCCTGAACACACCACCAGAGTCACGTCACCTCACTCACGTATGTTTGTTTACACCCGCAGCGTGTGCAACACTGAGATTATATTCTTTTTATGGACAATCGATTTGAGTCTGGATTAAAAGGACATTTATTAGTGCAGACTTGTGATGTGAGGAGGAGCCTGTATGAGCGGTGAGTGTTGGAAATACATCGACTTTGAAGCTAGTTTAGGTTTTGTTAGCGATTAGCTGCTGTAGCTCTCACACATAAACAGGTTGTTTTCTATTGGTCTATTGTAAAGTGATTATATTGGCCGTATATTTGTTACTGGACCTGCATTGATATGTAAATGAGCTGTGAATAGACGTGTGAATGATCCACATTTATGCATATAATTAATTACCGCGGTGCGCAGCATTTACGGCTAAAGGCTAATAGCGGTAGTTTACTAGCTAGGAGTTATGGGTCGATCGCGATCGAAGCGGCTCTTAGAGCGAACAACGGGAGCCTGCTTCTTATTGGGAGCCGTGTTTTCTCTTTTTCCCACTTTTTTCTCTTCATGCCGCATGTAGACCCGTAGCAGCGGCTGAAAACGAAACTTTCAGAAATCTGCGTGTGCATAGGATAAAAAAAAAAGCATATTTGGCTGCAGTTCAGCATAAATTGAATAAACCAGAACTAATCTTGGGCTCGAGTGAAGGAGAGAGATAGAAACCGAGTCCCGACACTCAGTCCTGGTTCAGTTCTGGTTTAGTCCTGTTTTACACATGGCTTAAATCTGTTTTAGTCCTGTTTTAGTCCTTTTTCAGTCCTGGTTCAGTTCTGGTTTAGTCCTGCTTGCAACAAAACAATCTCAAGAGTCGCTTGGGAGCCGAAAGAGCCAGCTGCTTTAGTGAGCCGAGCCAAAAGAGCCGGTTCTCCAAAAAAAAAAAAAAACTGGAATACCCATCACTAGTAGCTAGAATGTGATGCAAAAATGCCATTAGGCCAATCTACTGTATGTAAATATGATGTAAAGAGTCAAAATAACAATAAATGTTGCCTAAATAAACCCAATTTAGAATCCACCAGAGCCAAACCTAAGTTTTTTAATCAATTCAAGATTTACAGTCAATTTTTACATCACTAAATATATCGGCGTTTATATCGGCTATCGGCAGCTCCAACTCCCATTTTATCGGTTTCATATCGGCCACAACAAAATCCATATCGGTCGGGCTCTAATAACAATGGAAATTTTTGTTATTTAGTTCATCTTAATATATTCCCACAAAAGCAAACCTCCATGTTACTTGTAGTGTGCAGCTTATGTCTTATTGACCTTTTCATTATGAAGGTTTGATTTAGTAAAGCTGGTCATGTAATTGAGTCTTATAGAATTTTTTTGAATGAAAGTAAATTACAAGTTTCAGTGATGTTTGATCTTGACGTTAATTACTGTAAATAATCAAGATGTACCGTAACCCTAACAGTGGATATAATGACATAAATGTAACTTTATAGTAGCATTTATATTAGTTAGTCATTAGACATGCTTTGAAATGCTAACTTTCAACATCCATTCATAAATAAATCACAACCACTATTAAGTAAAAAAAAAACATTTAAAAATGTGACAATACATTTTTTGCCAGAGGTCAAATAATTGCAGAAAGCATTTTAACAGTGTTAAAATATAATGTACTATTTTAGGTCAGGGTGACATTGTAAAACAAATGCAAGAGCATCAGGTTTTTATTCTTGGACAGTTGGTTTTCCCAGAATTAGTGCTCCCAGAATGGCCCACGCCACTCTGTCGCCATCAGCTCTGTTCTGGACACAGTCTATGTATGTTTTTAACTCTGTTCAACACATGCACAGCTCAAATAACTGAGTTATTTTGAATCACTCTGAGTAATGCAATGTGCATCATAAACTCACGTTAAGAAGATGTGAACAGTGCAAAACTGTAAAATCTTGCGTTGTGCCAATTATATGTTTAAAAACATGCATGTATAATAATGTAAATTAACTTTTTATGTTTTGGAGTGACACAAATAGTTACAAGACTAATACTGATTGTTTAATTTGTCCACACATCAAAATATATATTGATATTATATAATATTAGTTGAGGCCTGTGGTCTCTCTGGGGTCTTTCTGTTTATCAGCTGCTGTGTGACACATGAGCTAAAATTAGAGGTGTTACTGCAGTTAAAGCAGGTCTGTACAGAAATTCCTCAATGAAACTACACCTCACGTTGAATTTCCAGGTATTTCTTGACTTACAGAGCTTTGTCGAGAAGCTGTTGTTTCTCTTGGAGCTCCTGCTTCAAGCTCTCTACTTCCACCTTTAACTCAATGTTCTGGAATAATAAAAAGGACACAATAGATTATTAATTGTCACAAAAACAGACATTCTCTTAGTCATACACAGAGCAAATGAACAATACAGCATAAAGGTGAGGCACAATGGGCAAAACAAATACACTTTGACCTATCTATCTGACTGTCTGTCTGTCTGTTTATCTACCTATCTATCTATCTATCTATCTATCTATCTAGATGTTTTATAGTGTCACCGAAGCAACTAGTATCCACAGATTTTAATGGGATTTGCATGTGTTTCCTAGTTTGAAATATTAAATTACTAATCATTTCGGGAGCTAAAGGAAATCATCCCGGGGGGTGGCATTTGGCCCAATAATTTTTTTTCTTGACATTATAAGCAAACATAATGAATTAAAATCTCTACATTTGAAGATTTTTCTATTCACCTGCATTCTCCTGCCACAAAGGCTAGTCTCCTGGTAGGGCCGAGAGTGCCTCCTTGCACAAATTAATACATTAAACATGTAAATGGGCCCCAGATTACACTGCACTGAAAGCATTTGGTTCCGAGGTTGAAAAAGTTAAGACTAGTTCATGCAACTATACTCAACGCACTGCACCAAATGTACCTGTCTTTCAATGACCATGTTGAACTGTCATTAAAGCTCTCCATTACTAACACTAAGCCCCTTCGACCCTGGTGCACAGTGCTGTGTATCATCTGTACAGAACTTTTGACACTGCAGATATTTTTAGATCAGCTATTCAGGACACCTCAGACATGCCACCATGGGTCACGGGTCCTACTTCACATTTGTTTATCTTCTGAGAGTGAAAGATTGAGGCATACATTTTATTATGTTTTTTTCTAAAATTTGTTTTATACAATCATTTTACACTTTAGTCAAATTTGCAACACCATTCAAATTAAATCTTGTTACTATATCGAATTATTATTTAATGTATGAAAGCTGGAATGATATATATGGGCATCAGTATTTATCATGTGTACAATTTCTTTGTAAAAGTGGAGAGATTTGGGGATTTTTGTTTCATTAATGCAATACCATTTGAGCTGTAAAACGTTAAAGCAGTGACTTCTATGGCTAATTATTGGCTCATTCTGTTATTTATTTGTTTATTTTTTAATGATACTGGCTTATTGGAATTATCTTGTATTATTGTTATTCTGTCAGTGGCATAAAGTAGGTTCTTTTCTCATTTATCACAGTATTTCTCTGCAGCAATATATTGTGCTTAAATTTTTTGAGGCCTATGAGATACACGACCATAAAACATGGAATGTAAGTGAATAATCTCTTTTCTCTTGAGAAATTTGCAACACAACAGAACTGCAGGTAAATGACAGACAGTTGAAAGTTACTGTACCTTTAAAAAATCTGTTATAAATAAAGGCCCGCTATTCTAGCCCTTTGACTGTTGGCCCACAGCAACAGAACCACTTATAATAACTGGCAGACATGACACACTCCACCTCCAAACATTCAGATTCAGATTTAATATTGGACCTACATACAATATCATACAATTACCATAATCTGTATAAATGAATACTTTAATATAGTTAAGTTATAGTTTGATTATTGTGTATATTTTTTGTGTGTGCTGTTACAGTTTTTCTCCGTTGGTTTGGCTTATTTCTTGAAACAGAAATGACATTCTCAAAACAACATGGACAAATCTCCAAACCACCTTGCAGTCGTTCACAACAGAATGGCATTTCTCATTGATTTCATCAAATTGCAAATGTCTTAATACATGTCTCAAGTGTCTCACTGCATCTTTACACATGGTTCTGTACAAGTCGCCAACAGTTAACACAATGAGCCCATGTTTAGCACATTTTCCAAATAAACAGATCTTGCTGATCTAAACTGATTAGTTGATTCTCAGTCTAATGGTTGCTCTCTCCAAACCATGTCAGTATGATTTCAAAGTTTTAGTCATCATATGCACAATAGTCTGTTCAACTGTCAAAATTAGTCAGGAACATGATACCATGAATCATCATTTTTTTGGGAACATTTGATAAATTCATGACAGTAATTGTCAGCCAGGTGAAATTAAAACTTCCTATCACACTATGTGATCATGTGGGACAGTGTGAATTTCAGCGGCTCATCAGGGTCTGGTTCACTTCTACCACTGTACTCTCCTTTCTTCAATCCAACTGAACGTGCGAGGACATCACGGGGAGGGGGTGGTTGAGACATTTGTGCAGTTTCTTCCCTCCCTCTGACGACTGCGACCAGCGAAAGTGTTACTATAGAAACTTTATTTGCTTTATTTACAGCACTGTAGGCTAGATATAATTTTTCTTTATTTTTGTTTGTGTTCATATTTTGTACATGTACAGAACACTGTAAACATTTTCTTTTTATGTGACTTTAAATGTGTGAATAAAATGTTTAGAGTTTCATTGGCGGTGTGAGTGCAGTGTGTGTGTGATCTCAAACTTTGGAGGTTGCTCTTACTGTGAAATCCTTCCCCCCCCCAGTTTTATACATAAGTGTATTGTGTTAGTTAGACTGCTGCCATAGTGACAAAACATCTAAGCATAAAGGAACGATGCATTTTGGGGGCAATGACTCTTTATATGAGAAAGAAATTTCATTTTGACACATGGGTAAAGTGTTTTGGGACAGATCTGAGCTTTTGCAGGTGATCCATGGTTTTGTGCTTGACCATCAAGGTTATTTTGACAAAAGCACTAAGTGAATGCAAAAGAGCCAAAGCAATTGAGAAGGATATTTTCAATTTTGATAGCAATGACTCTTTATATGGGAAAGAATGTAGCTGTGAAGCATGTGTGAACAGTTTTGGGAGAGATATGAGCTTTTGCTGGTGAGCTGTACTGTTCTGCAGAACAATCAGACTGTTTGGCCAAATGATCTTATAGTTTTAAGAATGTAATTTCTGTTTGAAGAAATGAGCCAAACCAAGGGAGAAAAACTATAAACACCATATTTCAATGATGAACTATTTCCTCCTTATAACATAACACATAGCACATAAACAATCTGAAACAAGAAGGAGGAACAAAGTCAACGTTGACCAAAACGAAAAACAACATCTTATTGCATAAAAAATACTTTGAGGCCTTTGAGAAAAAAGATCAGTATGTTTTATTGTTATAAAACCAGCTCTTATGGTCAAATTCAGAACACTATGAGCTGTTTGTTTCTAATTATAAATCAATGTTATCGATTGCAAACCCAGAAGTATAGCTGGTACCCTACTAGCAGGTAGTTGTAGTTATCAATTATTATTGACTTAACACCTAAACTCCACTTTTAAATGTTTGTGAGCTGTTTGACTCATGAACTATGCCATGATTACGGGTAGTAAAGGTCAGCATTTAAATATCCAGGCATCAAGGCGTTGCTGGTGATTGGATGAGTTGAAAAAGCTTGTGAATAGATAATGCAAAATATCATGAGATAAGAAAACCATTGGCTAAACTAAAAACAACTTGAACTTGATATGAGAGATCCTAGATAATACAATCAATTAACCTGCCCAGGGACTACAGCCACATTTTAAAGTAGGCTTTAGTTAAGCTGGGTCAACAGAGCAGTATAGCCTTCAGTCTCTCGCTTTAGTCTATGTAACTAGCGTTAACAATCATCTGCCAAAGCTTCTGTTCATGTTATTAAAGAAGCCAGCACAAATTCTGTAAGTATACCCTGTCTAAGAGCACAGCAGAACACTGAAATGCAGATTAAAGTCACTTCTACTCACTGAGCGGTAGACATCTTCACTGCTCTCCTCATACTTCTGTTGGATTCTCTCCTCCAAGAAGTAGATCCGGAGCTTGAGGCTGAAGTTCTCCTTCTTCAGATCATTTAGATGCTGTGATAAAGTACGGTAACCGTTAGACATGACCGTTATAGGGCATATACTATGCCTAACATGTCCCTTAAAGGTCAAATAGTGCAAAAAGTCTCTTTTGAAAGTTCTCTTTCATTTTAAGGGACTGCAACCATCATTGCATGCCTTTGGAAGACTCCTGTCACCATTGTCCTCAAAATCAGCAAAAAGAAAATAATGTTTACAAAATGACATTACTCACACACACACTAAAACTAAAACATTCACACAGTCACACACACAATATTCTAAAGAGGCATTTCCGATGCAGAGGGTCACTCTGCAGCCCAGCCGGTCAGAGGTGCAGCCATTGCACCTCCATGTTGTGCTGGACTGCTGCGGGACAGGGGCAGGGGGTTATTTTACAGTTTGAGATATCCCAGGAATCCCACACTGCCTGGGGAGATGGGTGGAAAAGGAGAAGAGGCCGGAGGAACAGAGGAGAGATGGGGGTGGGGCTGTGGCCACAGACTCACAGCCACTTGTGATGTGACAGCAAATCTCACACCACTGATAAAGCAAATGAAACAAACAACACTGGGATAAGAAGGACATGGGGCTCCTCTATAGACATATTGAGCTTCACCCTTTTCTAAGGTAACTTGCTGGTTTGAAGGATTGAAGGTTGTATGGCATTTCAGTTCAAGGGTACATTTATCTATCCTTGCTAGCAGCAATTACATACTTCTGTATGTTGCTTGAATTGATTGTTGTTCACATTGGCAATATAAAAAAAATCAATATTGTCAGTATTTTTGAATCAGTTACAAACATCTTGTGGAAATCTGGTAGGAAGTAAGATGGGAGAGACAGGTGAGGAGAATTGGCTGTAATTTGAGCTCTAGGATCATTGAGCCTCAGTACTATTAATAGAAACGTGTCCAGGACTTGACCGAGCAGTGATTCCCTCAACATCCCGTGGAGAGGAGACCAACAAAAATATGAGCAGTCAATATCAGTCTCAGCTCTACTACAATCAACTAGACAAACCTTTTTTCTAGGCCAAAAACATGAAAAAATCACAACCCACATAAAGTTATATTAACATAATCTGCAGTCAATGGTCTGAGTGAGTGTGCCCATTAAAGTGTCCCATTACATCCTGCCGCTAAATTATTCAGGATAAAGATAGAAGAGACGCCAAAGTGGAGTCTGTTCACAATGACATCATGCATATGTTTTAAACACCTTAACAATAGACATGACTCTTTCACACTCATCACTATGTCACGCAGTTAGGGATGCACCAATTCAGCTTTCTGAGGTCCAACACCGATTCTGATGCTATAGCATTAAGCTTTTGCAAGTGGTGGATACCTCTGCCACCAATCTATAGTGTCAGTATTATTTAATTTCACTTACATTAATTAATTACATTACACATAATTATAATTCATTTTATTTAGACTTATATTCTAATTTGAGTGCATACATTTTAGTTAATATAAGTCTAATTTACTTACACTTGTTCTTTTTGGGGTTTTTTTGAGCACCGGACGGAGGACCCTTGGGAGAGACCATCATCACTCAACAAGAAGGGGGGAGCACTATTTAGTTAGTTTTATTAAGTTAGCTTGTTTAGTTTGTGTTGAGGTCACTTTATTATCACTTATTATTTTCTGTATTATATTTATTTGCCGTTTTGTTACTTTGATTAAGTTAGTAGTTTATTTAATTACTTAGTGTAATTCCTCCCTCTTGTGTTTAGCTTTAGTTGGTCCTCAAGTATTTAAACACCCCTGTTCATTTGTCTGGTTGGGGTTAGTTTTGTTCTGTTCAGTTTGATTTTGAGCTACCCCAATTGGGCCTGGCTTTTTTGTTAATAATTTGCCTAATTTGAGCCTTTGTTAAATTATATCTTTTTTGACTTTATTAAATTTAAACTTATTTTTATACTTTGTCTTTGCCTTTCTGTTTGGTCCACTACATTGCCAATACCCAATATTGGCTGATACCAGAGACAGATAACTGCATTTATTTCCTTTAATCAAAAATAAGACAAAACTGGAACAAATGTGTTATGTAGCTCTCATTTAGAAGAGTTTTGTATAAATAAAAATTCAAACATCATGAGACTTTTTGGGTAGACTATATGACCAGTAAAGAGTCTTATTACATACATTTATCTGTCCAATCAGGGTATCGTCTGAACCGACCGATATTTGGAAGCAGTTACACAATCCAGCAAATGTTTCAATATCAGTGCCAATATCGAATACTAGTGTCAGATTGGTGTATCTCTATGTCACACAGCATGCTTCCAGTTCATTAGCAGAAGAAAATCTCTGCATGTCACTTTATAGATGCAGATAGTGTCACCTGCTTGTCTGCATTGAGATATTATTACTTTGTCTGTAATGTTCTACAATATGGCATTAAGTAGGGTTGTCAAAAGTTTCAAAAATCTGATATTAATCAATAGCAGATACAAGTATCAACGCTAGATACTCATACACAAGTATCAATGTTATTGTGGGTACTTTTTTTTTAAATATTTGTACTATGATTAGTTTTGAGCTAAAAATGTTGGATACATAATTTCTGTGACTCTTTATAGATACAAACAAAATTTTTAATTCTGCTGTTTATTAATTGAAACTCATTTACTGCATATTTTGAATATTTTTGGGGAGAATAATCCTATTATTATTATTATTATTATTATTATTATTATTATTATTATTTAACAATCAAATTCTGCTGTCTGTTTTTAATCATTATGATATCGGTATTGAGTATCGAGTCCATTGTTTAGTACTAAAGTGAAGTTTTAAATTTTAGTATTGTGACACTAGCATTAGCCAACCACCAAGCCATGTTACAGGTCAGATACAATATACAAGTATTTAGTATATCCTATATAGTTTTCTTGTTATAAAAACACCTGTAATATAACAAATAGAAAATATGTTTAATGCCATACTATGAAATATACCACGCCCATCAGTAGCATCTCCATAGAAACAAACAAAGACACCACATCAGAAAGGTTACATAATGTACTTTTGTAATGTCATCGCCTACAAAAAAGTATGACCTCTACATTTACTCCGCGCGATAAATTTGTTTTCATGGTAGATGCCCATACACTGAAGCAGCATAGAAACTGTTGTGGCAAAGTAACAATTAATTAAATATACAAAAAAAACATTAAAAAACACACAATACCAGCGTGTTCATGTCATCATCTTGTACAAATTATCTTGTGGTATTGCACAGTAAGTAGTATAAAACACACTGAGAAATCAAAGTGTTTTTAAATAACTGTAATGCGTGTAGTCTTTTTAAAGGAATGGCACGCAAACCTAAGCCTAAACACTTGGCCTTGAATCTGACATGTGCTGGCAAACGGGCTTAACTTCACTACCTGAGAATTCCAGAAATGTCAGCTATGTGCTCAGCTGCAAAATATGTCACATGGGGTAAACACTATAGCATCTTTACAAACATATATCTGAACAGCATTTAACATTCGATAGTTCCAGTTTACAAATCACATAATGATTTCTTCTAATACATGGTTTTCAATGACCTTGGAAAATAGAATTGCTTTATATGATAAAAATAGGCCAGGATTTAGCTACACAGATGCAAAACGATTCCCTTCAAACACATATTCAAGAACTATATACTTTATTTACATTATATTGAAGCATTTGTACAAGCCAGCCATAACACACTAGAATTAAAGCCATAACTAATATACCACTGAATAGCATTGGAGACAATAACAATGTACAAGCAGTTTATTATTTTGTGAAAATGTAGTTACCTGTTCAAATTCCTTGAGTGTGTGGGGCTGAAGTGGAGGACCATTGTCTGTTTCATCACTACACAGTTCTACACAGAAAAAGCACAAAATATTAGAGTGATTTCAGTTTGGTGGTGTTTTCATAATAGCAAGTGTTACATAAAATGAAATATACCTGACATGTGACTGGTGATGTTGGGTGATTTCTCCTCCACAGCACTATAAAGGTGTACATAAAAATGATCAGTTGAACAACAAAAACTGCTGATTTTAACTCAAGTTAATTGTGTAAAAAAAATACATTATATTTTTTGTCCCTAGACATAACACTGTAGCTAATCGTTTCTGTTGATTGGTTCAACAGAAAAGAGGTCTCAAGGAAATTAAGGGCTACTAAAGGCTGAGACACCCATTGATCCCATTTGCCCATCTTTGGGCAATTTGACATCCCTCGGGAAACCCAGCAGGAGAGAATGGGATGAGCCCTAGGGGTCAAAGATCATGGTAGCAAGCAGATCAGACAAATGGCTCTTAGGCAGTCCAATGGTTTTGATTATGGTTGCATTTACACAATGGCATTTCAGATTAGCGGTGTGCAAAAATATCAAAATATTGTGTGACATTTATTATAGGTCTGTGAGACATGTATTGTGTATTGTATCAAAGCATGACCCTGTAATTTCTAGACCAGCCAAAATGAAAGCAGTCCAACCATGCATTTAACCCCTTACACTGTGAGTGTGTGTGTGTGTGTATATATATATATATATATATATATATATATGTATATGTATATATATATATATATATAATATATATATATATATATATATATATATATATATATATATTTTTTTTTTTTTGTTTTTGTTATTGGTCATTGTCAGTTATATTCGCATGACAGCTAACAGCTGCAAGGTCTGCATTCAAACACCAGGTGGACAACAAGTTTACACTGCAAATTTTTGTCTGAACCTGTCCCCTCTTTGTCCTGGTATCACAGATAAAGGCCTGTATGTGGCAATAACCTACAGTGTGGTCAGTGTGATACTGGCTGGTGTCAACGGCGATGTTCTTTAAATTTTTTCATAATGCTGCGAAATAGCCTATTTCACAATGTAGGCCAGAAACATGACCAGTTTATAGTAGGACAGAAACGTGTAGATATAGTTCCAACACAAACACGGAGTGGGCATAGCTCAGATAGCTCTAAGCTAGTTTGGAAACCGTGTCAGTAAATGACCTCGATACATGAATCAATAGTGCACACAGTAGCCCCCTAATGTACCGTCCACCAGCTATAAGGCCTTATCTATACATATGTGCTTCTTTAACAGATAGTACAGTACACATTCAAGGGCCAAATGCAAATGAATACTACATAATTATCTATTATTGTCTGCAGAAACAGTAAATTAGCTGTACTGCAAATGCCGCGACATTGCATTGTTGTAGCTAATATCCAATGAGAGCGCCTCTTCCGCTGCGGCGTCCCGCACACACCATCTGCATCTCACCTCTGGCTCTCAGCCTGTCCGGGCTCCGGGGATGTTGAGCTCCAATCCATAAGATACGTCCTTTTGTCAAAAAATATCCATCTCGACAGCCTTCCACTTCTCCGTCCGTTTATCTTGTCTGCACTCCGCGCGATTCCCGGGAACACAGCGTTTGCCCCACTGACGCTGAGGGGGCGTGTGGCTGCGCGCCTTCAAACTGCGCTCCTCAGCTCAGCACAAAAGCAGGGTGTAAAAACCTTTACACGTGAGGGACACCCTGCGGTTAAGCCAGCCAACATTAAGTGAGGTGAGCAACACAGTGATTAGGCTAGCTCGATGTGTTTTCAAGATGTGGTTTTAGTTTTCAAGGGTAGTCTGTAGCTGTAGTTATCTACTGATAATCTCATCAGTTCAAAAGAGATGTGTAGTCAGTTAAGGAGATTAAACCAATATTTTCAGCCTAACTGAGTGACTAGATGATGAGAGATGAGACTCATGTGGTGAACAGAAAAGTTTCGCCGCACAAAGGCCAAAGTGAGTTTATAATACATCCATGGCAAATCGTAGCCTTCCATGACCCAGGGTGGTTGTGAGGATCACACATTAACCAGTAGAGGGCGCAATAGCGCTGTTGGCTCATGCATCTGCTCTGGAAACGTGTTCTATAAGGTTTAAAAAACACAGATAATATTGTGCATTTTAGTCCAATACACTAAACATATGGCAGGATTTAGGACGTAATAGCTTTCTCCACGTTTCGTTCATTTAGAACATAAATAAAAGTTCATTATACGTGAACCTCCAGTCAGTTGGTATCACCGCAGTAGCAGCCTTCTTGCCTGTGGCTACTGCAAGTGCCTGAACAGACACTAGATGTCCCCATAAAACAACACACTCGTTTGAAATTGTCTACCGTGAGCTGTTTAATCAGATTTGCATACAGCTAGAACACTATTTCAAAGACATATTTGAAGGCATTCAAATTAAATTTAAATCCATCAAAGGAAAGTGCAATAGATGTACAACAAAGCCATGAACCATTTTATTATTTTCATTATATTTGTGGTATGTTTCATCTCTCAGTCTAGGTACTCTTCCCAAACACCACACGAGGGGAACTTCTACTTGATCGTGCTTCTGCCACATCTGAGATGATCCATATGGCTGGAGCTCGGAGGAAATCTTTGTCAAAGGAATTCTTCTCCTCGGCTCTGGCCATGGCCTCCAGCTCAGGTGATGTCTCTGGACACCAGTCCACCATAAACTTATCTTTAGCTTCACAGTAGTTTACCTCTATCTCCTCAGGCTGAGCCCCAAACAGCCAATCTAGATGCATAAAAAAAACTAGTTGACATTGAAAATGAATTGAAGGCTCGATCATTAAAATGCACTAACCTGCACAGTCATGGATGAGGTCTTTGATGAGGTGTCCAATGATGGCATAAAGCACAGACAACACAATAAACACAGCTATGAGCAGGTACAGGACATACGTGGGCATGTGGATGGCGTCTCGAGATGGGGGAACGTAGCTCTCAAAAAACACTGTCCCATCCTCTTCTTTGAAATGAACCTTCAGATTATTCACTGGTACACCAAGCGTTTCCGACATATCTCTGACTCCTCTGTAAGCAGATCTGTATTTTAAAGACTTGAAAAATATCACCAATAATGACCATATCCATATCACCATATCCATAGTTTAAGAAGAGAAACATACTTACAGGTATAGCACTCAGAAGTGAACCTTTTGCTAAGAATAAATTACAATATTTACAGCTGTTGACATTTTATTATTTTCCTTTAGCACTCACTTAATGCTCTACCTGTGTGCTCATGCAGTCTACGCAGATAGAAACCAGATAAGCTGCTGCTGGGTTCATTCGGGGTCATTCAAACCTTGTGAGCAACATCATTTGATGACAAAAGCATAAAAACTGTTAGGTCACAAAGTCATTCATATTTATTGTCCACTATATTTTGGTCCCCAGTTTAACACAGGTCTTGTTGACAACCCATAATTTATAATTATATAGTAATAATTATAATTTATTATAATTAATAATGATAAAGACTTGTGTGGAGCTTGGCTGTGCAGTAAAAGCATGTGGTTAGGAGTAGAGTTTAGACTATATATCATTTGAAAATTATATATATATATATATATATAGACACACACACACAATAAAAAAGATGTGATTCACTCTTTGTCATATCGCCCAGTCTTAACTGTCAAAAAGAGAAAACTACTTTTAACTAATATTATTACCAATATTATTTATCTCTTACTTAGCAGATATTCCATTGGCTGATATATGTAATAATCCAGGCCATTTACTAACAAGGTCAGTGTGGATAATATGAACAGGTATTAGAGAAAGGTAAAATGGATTAAGAACAGCAGACAAGACTCACTGGTGTTTTTCAGTTGTTTACTGAAGGGAAGATTAGTCCAACATCAAAACAGGCAAATTATTATTGTATTCTTTTAGGAGGCATTACAGCAAAGTTAGAGGGTTATCAAACATATAAACTGCACATGTAGAAAGCATTTTATTTGCACCATTATTGTATAAATACAAGGTCATACATGGGAATTGTACTGACAGATGGATTCAGAGAGAGGTCACAAAGGGACTCGAAGGGACTGCAAATGACACACTGTGGGCGGAGGCGCGTTTGGATGGAGGGTATGAAGCCATGGCGCTCTTTAAGGGCAGTCCAGGAGTGGGGGGACGTTGTAGACCACCATCTTCATAGCAAAAGCCTGGCAAGACTCCATTCATTTTACTCCCCATCCACACTGAGCTGTGGTTGGTCGCCTTACTGCACACGCTCATGTGACGCTCCTCTTCTAGCTGTCCCATCTCTATGTCATCCTCCACCAGTTTGGGACCAAAGAGCCAGTCTGGAAAATAGGTACAGTAATGTAAGAGTGTGTTTTTTGTGGTAATTTAATGTATTTTGGTTAAAATTCTCACTTCACTTATAGGAAAAGAAACATTGGAGGAAAATCAGACACAGCAAAGTGCACGGTTTATAACAAAAGGAGAAAAAGGAGTGGTAAAGTTTTGGTTTGAAGGTTGGGAAAAAGTTTCAAAAGAGAGGCACCACCACTGCTGTTACCTGCTAAGTCATGCATCAAATCTTTTATGAGATGCCCCACTATGGCGTATGTGGCCACTATGACCAAGACCACTCCCACTACAATATAAACTATGTTGGGGGGCAGAGAAATGCTATCTCTCGCTGGGGGGATGTAATCCACAAAATAGGCATCTTCCCGGTGTTTTGGCATTTGCAGGAGATGCCGGTGGTCGAGCAGGGCATTCAGGGACACATCGCTTGGGTCCATATTGAAGTTGTATGGTTTAGATGGTACAGTCCTTTATGACTCTGTGATTACTGATCATAGGGTGGAATCATAAAGAGGAAGGGGAGGAGAAGATTTATTCAGTTTATTAAACTGATTTTATATTTTGATGATTGGCTTATCAGATTTTTTAACAAGTTATTCTGAAATATCTCAAATGCAAAACTTCCACAACCACAAGAGTGGTCCAGGAATGAAAGAACAAGAATGTTAATCTTTTGTTCTGTGTTGCTCAGGTAGCTCAGAGAGAGAAATAGTAGTAGAATATAGGACAGACAGAGTTAATAAGATTGAATCTATCACAAAGCAATATCAGCTTTCCATCTGTAGGGATTAGAGGCATGACTGAGGTGAGGGGGACATTCATGCTGCAAAGAGGCTTAGGTCCTCTATCGCTTTGCCATACTGCATCAAATACATCTCATACACCTATCATACATGTATGAGATAGCTACAACTTCCTATAAGTCCCTAATACATTTATCACTGACAAAATCTGAGTTTATGTCCTTCTTGATAACTAAAGGCAATCACAAATAGGTGATATTTGTTTACCTTGCATTGGAAGCTTTAAGTGACTTATCAGTTAATTACTCTGCAATGTAAAAAAAAAAAAAAAAAAACACGACATGATCAAGACAGGCACTTTGACTTTTGAATAACGACAAACAGAATACATACCGTCTCTGAAATGGGCTGGTCTACAGGCATCAGTTACCTCCAGAAGCTTCATGGGTTTTCTCACTTATGGGTTCTATCTTTTTCTTAGAGATCACTTGAAACTCTGCAATGAGAAACTGCCATTCCATGAGCATGAAGCATACATTTGCAAAGAGAATAAACCAGGAGACAGGATGCAGCCCAAAGTAGAAGGTGTCAGGTGACATGTTGTGAGGACAGATGTAAAGTGATGGCGATGAGGTGAGTGTGCGTGGCTTGTCTATCTGTGTCTGTAGTTTTCAGAGTGTAATCCTTGGCAGGATTTGGGACCAGAGTCACACCTCACTGAGTCAGCACATAAGGGCCTGATGAGCTCTGTTAAAAAGCTAAAACTTTAACTCAAGGTGTTAAACTGTTAAACTGTTGTAAGGTCTGCATTTCATCAATAAAGACATTACTCCAAAATCAACAAATTATATTTACTACATTGATAACAATAAAGTGGGATTACCTTATTTTGGGTTAGTGCAATTTTCAGTAAAAAAAAAAAAAAAAAAAGAGAAGACAATATTCTTTCTTAGTAGTCTTCCCTCCAATAAGATGCAAAACATCAGATGCAATCTAGTCCTATGCAGAGGAAAACCTAAAAGCACTGATACATTGAGACAGGCAGGTCCATAGTGCCTTTGCTAGGCTGCCGGTGTCACCACTTTCTTGGGTTTGTCCTCAGGCTCCACCACCCATTTGAAGTAGGCATCACCCAGGAGGAAGGTCCAGTAGAGGAAAGTTAGGGAGGTATTCACAGTCATAATCCCAATTATTAAAGGGTGCATCGTGGCAACAGACTGAGGACACAAAAAAAGAGAGAAAGTGTGTCACCTTAAAAAGCTGTGCGACTGTGTCTCTGTGCGCTCATGGGTCTTCTTCTAGTATTCCTCTCCCCACCCCTCACCACACTCAGCTTTCCACTGGTCACTAAGTTTCTGTGGCAGCAGAGACATAATCCTCTTTATTACAGAAGATAAAGGTGGGATAAAGTTGCATTAGATGTTGTGTTACATAATGTCCATACATACCTTGCATGTATGTGCAAAACATGACAACATAGCAGATTAGTTCAAGCAGACCAAGGATGTATGAAACAGGTAAAAGGGGGAAGAAAAATATTTTTACATGGACTCTTTATTCTGTCTCAAATATAATCCTGAATTTAATCAAGATTGGCAAATGAAAGAAAGAATTAATCTTACAATGAAACCGAACAGATGGCTTAACAAGAAAAGTCCAAACTACAGCAGCTCCACAATTTATCCCAAATCATCATCTATGAAAATATTATGAATGTTTAATTAAACAACAAAAACAGTTTATCTACTTTTTTAGATGTATAAATCAGTTGTAAACTAGTAGTTGTCAGTATACATTCTAACTAGACCTGAATATGAATATTCACTTATCGCTGAATAGATGAAACTTGTTATTTTTTTGTACTTTTCTGACGATTTTGGCTGTAGAGGTTAAATAAATAACTTCTACGCCTCATTAAGTGTTTTATTTACATATTGCACCTCATGTTCATTAACAGTACTGCAAATACAGAATAGTTACTGCTTTAGGTTTTATTCTGTCAGTGGCATAATGGCATTCAATATTATCGTTTATCGTTTATATTTTCATCACCAATATATCATACTTCAAAATGTGTTATTGTGACAAGCCTACTTGAAAGAGGGTTTAATAACTAAGAGAAATTTAAATGATCACAAATACATTAACTGTATTTATAATACAATCAATGTGTATGCCACATGTGTGGTCCTCTCTCTTTAAAATCCTGTCACTGATTTGAACTTTGAGACAGAGTAGATAGCGACCTGTTTCGTCACATATCAAAGGCACACCTTGTGATTACAGGCTTTTCAGTTGGAGTAGTCTTCAGTATGAGGCAGTCTCCTGTTTAGCTGGGAATAAACAGCTCACAACATAATTTTAAATCAAAATCTTTGCCACACAACACTGAAGGATGAGGCCACCTGCTGAGTTTTGTGTTTTTCTGTTGTCTCTGCTTGTTCCCGGGGTCTTGTACATCATGAACAACATCACAGTGCTACAAGAGTAAGTCTACAGTTCATTCATTTGCTTACCTGCACTGGCACAGCTTTACAAAATCCATCAGGGCTTAGAAAAAGAAAAGAAATCTGATTGAGAAGGTCTGTCCCAGGATAACCTCACTTAAACAGATGGATTATCAAGAGCCTAAAACTCTGTGTGTGTTTTCAAGTTAGGCAAAGGACATTTTACTGACTAAGCTTTTGTTCCTCAGACCCTTGCCAATCCTGGGAATGGGGATGGTTGTACTGGGATCACTTCTGCTTATCCTCCTTCTCATTGTGCAACATCAGACCAAAGTGGACCCTTTGTTCTATGGTAGATCACACAAAGCAACACAATATGTCAAACAGGGAAATTATTTTTGTCCAAATATTTCTGTTTTTGAACAGTATTTGCAGAGTTTGCTTTTATCTGCATGGTGGGCCTCACTAATGCCCTGGAGCAGGATGGATACATCTCAGGCTTCATGGCTTTTTACTTAAAAATGGTACAGTCCTTTATCCTCTAATTTGTCTGTTCTATAGGCTATTTATTTTTATTATAATATATGTATTTAACTTTTGTCCTCTTGTTCTGCATTATATATTGTTTTACTTATGGCCCATAGGGTGAACCTCATCTGAGTGCTGCTTATGCTGTTATGATGTCCTACTGGGAAGGCATTGTGCACTTCATCCTCTTCATAACTATTATTCACCGCATGTTTAAAGGGTATGTGGCTATTCATATTTTACAGTTTTTGTAATTTTCAGAAATTCACACAGCAATTCTAATTTCAAAACAGGAAATCTTATCGTAGCCTAGCTCTGCTATGGACAGGGTCATCCATCGCCCATCAAGTTGTCCATATACTAGGAGTAGTCATAGGTGAGATATTGCTTTCAATACATGACATTATTGTTTCGCAAAATTATATTAGTTATAATTTGTGTAATTGTCTCTTTCAAGGTAAATACGGCTCTAACATCAGACCTGCATTTTGGAAGAATACCCCTTTCTTTCTGGTGCCATTTTGGGCTGCCTCTGTGCTCTTGAGCAGACCTAGAGAGATGCCTATTGTAACTGCAGATAAGGCATAATTGTGTTAATATATTAACATAAATATATATATTTGTATACCTGACTAGTTGTATTTGAAAGGCAACACTTATTAACCTATTAAACCTCATTTTATTTCCAGATTGTGGCAGAACAGAAAAAAAGTCTGCTCTCTCGGCCTGTTGACCTAATCCTGTCTATTCTGTTACTGGGAGCTATGGCCTTCACTGTTTTTAGGGGGTTTGTAAGTATAAAAAAAATAAATAAAATAAAATATATATAAAATAAAAATATATTAAAATATATATATAAAAAAAATATATATATATATAATATTATTATTAATTAGTTAACACAAAGTTAACGCGTTAACGTGCCCGGCCCTAATATATATATATATATATATATATATATATATATATATATATATATATATATATATATATATATATATATATATATATATATATATATATATATATATATATATATATATATTATATATATTAGGGCCGGGCACGTTAATATATATATGTATATGTATAATGTTTAATTATTCATTCTATGTTGTAGGTGGTCCTGGACTGTCCTTTAGATGCTTGTTTTAACTACATTTACCAGTATGAACCTTATCTCAAAGATCCAGTGGGCTTCCCCAGGATAACGGTGAGTGTTGTTCCTAAGCATATTTACAGTTTAACCTTGTTTTGTTATTATTAAAATTGTGTTAATGTTAGGGGTGTAAGAAAAAATCTATTCAGTGATATATCGTGATACTTCATTGCACAATTCTCGAATCAATTCAAAATGGATCTGAATCGATTTTTTAAATAATATTTTTCACAAAAATTCATTAATTACATTCACAGTTCTCCTGATTTTAAGAAGTTTATGAATTATCTTTCATCAATTGTGTTCTCTTGAAGGTGTAATTGACTGTATTATTAGAAGTCATTATTGATAAATCGCAATATATCATCCATTGTTTTAGTATCGGGATATATCTGAGACTCAAGACAATGCACACCCCTAGTTAATGTGCAATGTCAACACCACTCCACACTGTTCCACCATAGACTTGCTTTGAACGAATTAAGCCCAATTTATGGTCATCATAATTATTATTATATTATTCTGCTATAGATGCTGATGTACCTGTTCTACGCAGTACCGTTGATGGTCATTCTTATTTATGGGCTGACCACACCTGGCTGTGGCTGGATGTTAGACTGGACTATCTTATTCGCTGGAGCCATGGCCCAGGTATTGAATGACACTTTGTAACTCATCCTTCTGCAACATAAAAAGTAAAACTTCCTCTTCCTCTCTCCTCTCTTTCAGGCTCAGTGGTGCCATATCGGAGCATCTCTCCACTCCCGTACTCCCTTCACGTACCGTGTCCCAACAGACAAATGGTGGCCTGTTATCTCTGTGAATGTGCTGCTCGCCGCTGTGCCCTCTGTCCTGGCCCTGCGCTGCCTCACCAGCCCTGCTTATTTTATGAAACCTGTTCCCAAAGGACAAACCAGCAATGACAAGAAGAAGAAGTAGACCACACAGGAAGCACAGAACTTTGGAATACTGTGGCATTGTTGTGTGCACAGACCATGCACTCCCTGTATAAACTTTTGGACTATTGGACCCTGATAGGAGACTGTTGATGAAGATGTGTGATCGGCAAGCTGTGCTTTCAGGTGAAACATACTGTTGATCTTGTCTTATTCACTCAGAATACGACTACTACAAGCTGCTCAGGATAGACTTCTCTCTGTCTGATTACACAATATCAGTGTAACGGATTTGAAAGCGATCTGAAGCATTAAAACAGACAGGTTTTGTGTAGCAGTGAGTTTGATTATTTCACATTTAAGTGTACGTGGAGCAGTGTTCATATTTTATCAGTGGTCTGTGGGTGAAGTCATCACGGCAGTCAATGGCCCAGTTAACTTCAGCTCAGAGAGATAAGAACTGAACCCTGGATCTGTGTGAGTTGTCACAGAAATGACACATCAGGCTTTCAGATGGGCTTGAGGTTATCATAGTGTATGCTGTAAAACACAGTACATTGTAGTACATAGTGAAAAGGAGGACTCTTCTATATCAGACTCATAGATAATATTATTATTGTAGACATACAAATCAGTTGAGGAGGGGGTTATTTTTTTAACACTTTATTAAGAATGAAATACAACAGCAGGACAAAAAGTCTTAAGAACACCAAAAGAGTGGATGATGGATCAAATATCAAAGGGACATAGACAAAAGAGTAACATTCTACCCATTGGTAAAAGCCGTGCAAAGAACGAGGGATTTCCGCCATTCAATTACAAACCAGTGGTTATCTCAGCACAGTATCACATAATCTGATCCAGACTATTATTTTGAGATATCCTCAAGTATGGGCATCTATCAGGGTGGACAAGGTCCATCTATGGGCAAGAGAGCAGCCAATGACAATAAACACAACAGTATTTACAAGATAAGAATGAGAAGCACTGAAAGAGAATCATGATGTATTTATAACTGTATATTGGACTGTTCATAGAAAAATGAAGTTACATCTTGTAAAAAAGAGTGTACTAGCACATGATTTGTAATAAATAGTACACAAAACATAGCAGTATTAGAAAGTCATGTCAGTAATAGAAATGTTTCTCTGTTGAAAAGCAAAATATAGAGGACACATGAAAACCCAAGTGTTAGCAAGATCTGACTGCTATTTGCATCAATTACATCTGTGCTTTGTAAACTAGGATGAAATACAAGCAAATCTTTTTTCTAAAAAGTGACTCAGCAGTTCGCTCATCTGCACACACTCTCTCTGTCAGCCTGTCAGTCGGAGGGGAGTAGCATTCAAATGTAAGGATCTTAATTAAAGTATGTGAAAGTTAGTGTTCATGTGGACCTTTGTTATAACGAGTTGAAAGAAATCTAAAATCAGTGACTTCTAGAAGTTTGTGATGAAAGGATGAGAAGCTCTGTTAAATGCAGGAACTTAATGACAATGTAGTGGATGGTTGCTGAGTGTGGGCTGTTTATAGCACCAAGCAAAGTATTATTTGGTTCAGTAGTAGCTGCGTTCATCGTCCCGAGCGCGGTGTCCCTCTCCATGTCTCCTGTGGCCGTGGTGATCATGGCGCTGGTTATGATGGTGACGTCTGTATCGGTGTGATCGTCGAGCTGAAGAGATGGAAGAGAAAATCAGTACTAAGAACAAAATGTATCCCTTTTAGGTAGTAGGGATACAGAATAAAACTGACTCTAAAATTAGCACTAAAATTAACAATGTAAACCTTCTGAGAGAATGACAGTCTGTCTCTGTATGTCTTTGTGTAGATGTTCAGGAACTACCCCATTTAAGGTCGTGTTTCTTAGCTATGCCATTTTTTATTGTGATATTACAATAAACAATTGTGACAATACAAACAACATTTTGACCTGGGGGAACAGGGAGTGCATGCATTAAGGTTTCAAGAGGGTGAAAAGACGATAACAATGGCTTCTGTTCTTCTTATATAGGAGTGTAAGTGTGTGTGTGCGTGTGTGTGTGTGAGTATGTGCGTGCGTGCATGTGTGTGTATGAGTAGGTAAGTAATAAAAGAGAAAAAAAAGAAATGAGAGGGAAGGAGCAAAAAAATTAAGAAAGAAGAAGAAAGACAAAAATAATACTAATTGAGTGAGGTTCCTCACATTTTGCACAGATAATTCTGGGCCTTTCCCAGGTGCCATCAGCCCTACAGCGAGCGGTGGGGATGTGGCGTTGGTAGAAGCCTTCGGCGCATTGGTAACGCACCACAGCGTGAATGTCATAGTGTGATTTTCTCCGGCCAACTAAGTGTGCATGCTCAACGGCAGGCGGGGTCCCACATAAAACTACAAAACAAAACAATTGAAAGCACAGTTCAGATATTTGAGAAGATGCCTGCAGATGGCAGCATTGTACAAAATATGAATGAACTGTAGCTTTGCTCCCAATATACAAAGTAAAAATATACTATAATCCAACAAAACTGGGTCATTTGGCCAGCCAAAACATGCTATGGTGGTTTCTGTTTATGGTGGTATTGGTGTTAAAGTACAGTGCATGGTGGCTGTTGGTGCCTCTGAGAAAAGTGGAGCTCCAAATTCAAACTCCTGCCTATAGGAGAAACTGGAAAGGTTAGCTTGGACTGAGGCTGCACCAGTTCATTTTTGTTTGTTTCTTGAGTTACTTTAAATTATTCAAAGTTTACTTTTGAGCACCAACCTGCTGTCCTGCCTTTATGTTTGTCCAGCGCAGAATGTTACAATCCCAGACACAATTTACAATTTACTAATTTACAATTAGTTTGTACCTGTGCCTTTTTTGCAGATGTAGGGCAGGTTATAGTTGCAGGGTACATCGTTCCACTTGCCGTCCTCATGGGCAATGGTCACCACACAGTCCTCCCCTCCTGCAAAGAAATTGTCTGGCTGGCTCTCCCTCCAGTTCTCATACACCTACATAGGAAATAAAGACACAGGTGGCTAAATGTGCATGGAATATGTCATTATGTAAGAATTAAGCAAATTTTTACCAAATCATTAGTATCAGTCCACTGGAAATCTTCTTCAACAGTGCGATCATTTAGACCAATCCAGGCATTGTCATGGCCCAGACCTGACAAAATGTAAAATAAATAGTTGAGCCCCATAATGCTCTGTATAGAATATATAGATTGCAGATCTTCAATCTAATTGTTAGCAATTGATTTGAGTATCACCAAATAGCACTATTTAACAATTTGTTTGACTAATATCTTAAAGGTCCTAAATTTCACCAAATTGACTCTTGTGAGCTTTAAGTCATGTTATAATGTTGTTCCCTCCTCAAAAACATATCTAGCTCAAAAAAAAAAAAAAAAAGCATACTATGGACATTTTAACATAGGAATAGTTTCAGTGTGAACTATTTCTGTATTTCTCTGCACATTTCTTTCTACTGCATTGCCATTTGTCCAAACAGGTCCTGAAACATACCATTGATGAACTCTTGCTCGGTGGCAGATATGATGCTGGTG
Organism: Boleophthalmus pectinirostris; assembly: GCF_026225935.1. Classification (NCBI taxonomy): domain Eukaryota; kingdom Metazoa; phylum Chordata; class Actinopteri; order Gobiiformes; family Gobiidae; genus Boleophthalmus; species Boleophthalmus pectinirostris. Next base: position 15,139,387 of record NW_026571095.1, read on the forward strand.
AGGTGAGCACTGTGTTCTCTGCAGTCTTTTTCTGCATCCTCCCATGTGTGCCTATGAGTGAAGTACCTATGGAGAAAAAAATAAAAGTACTGTATAGCTTGGCAGGTTTAAAACAGTGCAATGCTAATGTATGCCACCTATGGTTATATACAGACATGGACAAAATTGTTGATACCCCTCTCGTAATGAAAGAAAAATCAACAATTTTCACTGAAATAACTTGAAATGGAGAAAAGCAATAATAAATTAAAAAAATCCTGAAATATAGCCAATGAAAATCACACACTGTTTTTGAATTGTTTTTCAACAGAATTATAAAAAAAAAAAAACTGGCTTGGACAAAAATGATGGTACCCCTAGAAAAGATTGTGAGTAATTGGACAATAGGGACATGTTAAACTTTGGTGTGTCCTCTAATTTGCATCACAGGTGTCTTCAAACTTGTCCTCAGTCAGTCTGCCTGTTTAAAGGGTGACATGTTGTCATTGTGCTGTTTGAAGACATGATGGATACAACACTGAAGATGGACCAGAGAAAGTGAAGAAGAGAACTGTGTCAGGAGACTAGAAAGAAAATGATAGACAAGAAGGTTAAAGATAAAGACAATAAGACCATCTGCAAGCAGTTTGATGTTCCTGTGATTACAGTTGCACATGCTATTCAGAAGTTTAAGGTCCACAGGACTGTAGCCAACCTCCCTGGACATGGCCGCAAGAAGAAAATTGATGACAAATTAAAGAGATGGATCATACAAATGGTAACCCAAGAGCTCAGAACAACCTCCAAACAAATTAAATGTGAACTTGAAGGGCAAGGTACATCAGTGTCAGACTGCACCATCTGTCACTGTTTGAGCCAAAGTGGGCTTCATGTGAGGACACCACTGCTGAGACCAAATCATAAAAAAGTGAGACTGGAATTTGTCACAATGCATATTAACAAGACACAAAGCTTCTGGGAAAATGTCCTTTGAACAGATGAGACAAAACTGGAGCTCTTTGGCAAGACACATCAGCTCTATGTTCACAGATGCAAAAATGAAGCAGACCAAGAAAAGAACACTGTCCCTACTGTGAAGCATGGAGGAGGCTTTGTTAGGTTCTGGGGCTGTTTAGCTGCATCTGGCACAGGGTGTCTTGAATCTGTGCAAGGTACAATGAAATCTGAAAACCATCTATGTATTTTGGAATGAAATGTGTTGCCTAGTGTCAGAAAGCTTGGTCTCAGTCATAGGTCATGGGACTTCCAACATGATAATCACAGCTAAAAACACACAAGAACAGGCTAAGAACAAAACACTGGACTGTTCTCAAGTGGTCTTCTGTGAGCCCAGATCTCAATCCTACTGAACATCTGTGAAAGGAGCTGAAACATGCTGTCTGGAGAAGGCACTCTTCAAACCTAAGGCAACTAGAGCAGTTTGCTGACGTGGAGTGGGTCAAAATACCTGTTGATCATTGCAGAAGTCTAATTGACAATAAAAAAGTAAGTTAAGGATACTATCATTTTTGTCCAAGCCAGTTTCATTATTTTGTTTTTTCTAATAAATCTGTTTAACCACAAGTGAAAAACAATGTTTGATTTTCATTGGGCAATTCTCAGTATTTTTTTTATTTATTATTGCCTTGATCAGTTTCAAGTTATTTCAGTGATGATTGTTGATTTTTGATTTTTCTTTCATTGCCAGAGGGGTACCAACAATTTTGTCCACAACTGTAAATTTATTATCAACTCGCTCATTTTTAGAGTGAAGATTATTTTTTATTAATGATTTCTACCTGTAGCAGTGGCCATGGAACTTCCTCCAGCCATGCTCACAACCTTCAATGTCTGTAAATTGGATAAAGTGAAGAGTTAGTCAGACAGAATTTGAAATGCATATATGTGGCAAGGTAAGAAAGAGTTGATTTGTAGTTGTTTGTAGGGGGTGACAAAAGAAAAAAAAAGTCTTGTTTTAAATGGTATGTTTTGACTTATTAAAAGGTAAAAACATTAATGTTAGAGCAGATGTAACCTTCTCTCTGCTCTGTTACTATTCTTTGATGACAGTGAGAGACCAGTCCTTAGATTCATTTATAACCATAAAGGTTAGATCGACATTAATCCTCATTACTTCTGGTCCAGTGCACCACACACACAAGCACACATACATACACACATGCACGCACGTACGTATGCACACACAAACACAGGCTGCTCTTCCACTAACAAAATTAATGTAATATCTTTTCAACACAAGAGTCCTGAGGTGCATTACAACCATAAATTGTAATAGGATTTGCTTGCCATGCGTAACGAAAAAAATTCTACAGGGGACTGGATTCATGTTGGTGGATTCAACATTTGATATTTGATATATAGCTGGTTTTTAATAACATTTACAGTTAATTTTTTGTACTTCATTATTATCTGGAGGGTTGAGGAGCAAAAGATGAACAACTGTCATTCCACTCATTACCACTAGATGGCAGTCCTCTAACTCCTGATCAAGAGAGGAGATCATGGCCTTTTCAACTGAACTGCATGAGTAACAGGACATAACAGTGCACTAACAGGCTGTGCATTTTACAAACACACACAGCATAACATAATACACTCACTTTTTTGCTGCATCATAGTAGTCTAAAATTAGAGTATTTTATTTTACCTTTCTCACAAGTATCCCCTCCGTAGCTCGGAAGACAGAGGCAGAGGAATGAATCGATCTTGTCTACACAAGTGCCTCCGTTTTCACAAGGCTCGGATTGGCAGTCATCAACATCTGTGTGCGAGAGGACAGGAGCAGTAAGGACAGTGAGCCTGCCAATCTTATCAGGACAAAATGAGAAACCAGGAGATGTGGGTGTTTGCTGCCATTCAAACTGGAGCACAGAAACCTTGGCTATTTTTTAGATTATTTTAACCACATAGCAATAGTAGTGATGACACAGTAATAAGTAATAACACAGTAATAGTAATATGCTTTTAGTCACAGTAATGGGGGAAACATAATTGCTCTACTAATCATAATAACTGTGCATCTGTTCTTCTTTTAGAAAATTTGTTACACTGAATAACTGTAGTAGAAAAGATGTACTGCAGTCAGATTTTAGCTAATGTGGCTACAACTCAGAACTGCAGAAGCTCAGTCTCTCTTTCATAGATGAGCCCTAACTGCTGAAGGTACGTCCTCAGTCTATATCAATATACCCTTCATAGAACATGAAAACTCATATATCTGCATGGGGAATGGAGCGTGGAGTGGCAACAAAACTCCTGCAGCTCTACCACACACACTCCAGTATGTCTGGGAAAAAGCTGAAAGGGACATTTTTCTTCAAAATCAATACAGTATAACTTTATTGACATGAGTGGATGACATGCAATCTTCTCTTCTTTGCTGTGGGGATTTTTCAGACCCAGAATAAGGGCTTTACCCCAGGTCAGCAGAAATCTATTAGCGCTCACAGTTGGAGTGCTCCAAGAAAGCCACTTAAAAGTTTCAACTTTGCCTCAGAGTCTCTTCAGATGGGGATGATTTCTAGGCAAAAAGAGGAAAGTGAAAAGGTCACAAGCATCGATGTCTTAAAAGTGACAGACCATTCAAACAGATGTAACCTTTACTGTTACAATGTCTGACACGTTCAGAGCCCATACTGTCTTCAGTTCCATTCTAAATACCAGTTTGTTCCAGAATCAGAAATTAGCGGCTCTGATGAGAAACTAAATATAGACATTATTCTGTCCTCAAAAACGTTTTGATCAAAACATCTCTTTAATGTGACACAGACACTGGTTTGATTAAAAATAGATGGGAAGGCTGAAAATGTGCATGGTTCCACACCCTGTTGTTCTATTAACATGGAATAAAATGGCTCAGAAATATTTTTTACAAATTCAAAATAGAAAATTATGCATTGGGTTGGAAATACAATAGCCCAAAATTGTTTCCTTTTCCCCATAATGAATCTTTGGGTAAAAGTTAGAAAGAATTCAAACATTTAGAAAGAATTCAAACATTTTCTTACACTTACATTTCACTTACATTGCATGCATATGAGATAATTACATTTTGATATTACTTGAATATTCATGTATTTCAGCTTTCAGGCTTACAGGGAAAATTTTGAGAACTATAGATCATTCAAAATGTATAATACTTAGTTTAAATCTGCTATGACAACAGTGCTGATTTTCATCACTATGGATGCTTATCAATAATCAACAAACCAACAAGATTTAAATACAAAATATAGCAAATCCTTGGATGACCTTGAAGCTCCCCATTTCCTTCTAATCTATAGTTAATAACCCACACCACAAAGTTCCTCTAAAAACGAAGCCAGTCTTTGTTGCTTGATTAAAAACAGTCTGATCTTGTTGTGCATTTCATGCATTATGCAGAGTGTAAGTAGCCCCTTTGAGAGATAATACTGCAAATTCTGCAAATCCATAAACTGCCTTCAAGCAAAGTGACCCACATGAAGCTGCTGGCTGTCAGTCGTACACTCCAATCACACTTACTGTGAATGTTAACCTTCAAATACATCCTGTGCATACTAAATGTATTCATAAAGGAGAGAGAGAGAATCAGGTTCATGTATCAGGTTGTTGTACAGGTGACTGGTGGGAAGTGAGAATGAAAATACAAATTAGGTTAGTTTTTGCACTCAGTTCAAAATGAAAAATCATGAATATTTCATTGCTATAAAAGTGGAGTTTCTTTAGACCAAAAAGTGTATTAACAAAATTAAACCTGGCACTGGCCCCTGCACTGAAGTAAATGAATGGGTTGGACCTGTCGTGTTTTGGACAAGTGTCTGCCAGCCTAAACACACATCGACAATCATTCAGCTTGTCACTGCGAGGATCTTGACCTACAACCTTTCAGCATGGCTTTTGAATCACCTCATATGAATCACCTCTTATGAATAGATAAAAGCAAAGGGTTGATTGTATGGTGTGCGATGTGAGGATGGCATCACTCACCGATCTCACAGTTTTCCCCAGTGAACCCTTGTGGACAGTAGCAGCTGTACCCGGTCCCCTGAGGAAGGCACTTTCCTCCATGGAGACAGGGGTTTGTCATGCAGGGCTCCACCTCAGAACTCACTGGCACAGATGGAGCGAGGCAGGGGCATTTGGGGAGGCAAAATAGGACATAGGGTAGTTAGAAGTGTGCTCAGGTGGTCTATTGAGAAGGTTTTAAATCTGATGCTTGTCACAGTCAAATCATTTCCATATTTCACTAATGAAAAAAATAATTACACAAAGTAAACAAAGTAAAGTACTTTGCATGTTTATCTATTAAAATGTCTGTCAGGACAGGCAGGATTAAAATGATTCAATATTTAAGGCAAGATACTGTAGGCAAAACTCTTTCTGTTTTGTTTGGGGTTTTTTTTGGTCAGTTTGATCTCTTAATCTTACGATATAAGCTTTCATGTCCACTCAGCACTGAAAGATGTTTTAATATTTAATTGAATCAACCTCTAACATAGAGTTATATAGGACACTGTAACTTCAAAAACGCACAGAAGTATTTTCTATATATAATTCCAAGTCTGATTTATATTATATATATATATATATATATATATATATATATATATATATATATATATATATATATATATATATATATATATATATATATATATACACACACACACACACACACAGTAACAGTATATGAGTAAACTAGATTTGACTAAAAATGTTTTGAGTTAAAGAAATGTATAAATCAGACTTGGAATTATACACTTACACAATGTCCATCAAATGTGGCATATACCAAGGAGTTATATGTCACAAGGAGGTATATATAGGTCTGAACCCCCTCAGCCAAATCATCGACCGCACAGGCTACGGATACCAACTCAGAAACGGGGCCACCATCAGTCACCTCCTCTACATGGATGACATCTCACTAAGAGCGAGCAAAATATTGACTCACTGATCCACACCACCAGGATCTACAGCACAGACTTTGGAATGTCATTTGGGCTTGAGAAATGTAGTAAGATGGTGACAAAGAGAGGGAAGGTAGTCCACACAGAGGGGGTCACACTCCCAGAGAGAACAATAGCAGACGTTGAGGACAGTTACAAGTACCTTGGTATCCCACAAGCAAATGGCAACCTTGAAGAGGCAACAAGGAAAGCAGCTACAGCCAAATACCAAAGAGTGAGGTAAGATTAAGAAGCCAGCTCAATGGCAAGAACAAGGCACAGGCAATAAACAGCTACATCCTGCCAGTGATCAGATACCCAGCAGAAATCATAAGCTGACCAAAGGAGAAGATACAGACCACAGATGTTAAGATATGAAAGCTCCTGACCATGCATGGAGGGTTCCATTCCAAATCCAGTACCCTGAGACTGAACGCGAGCCGGAAGGAAGGAGGCCAAGGGTTAGTGACTGTGGAAACCAATGTCCAGGATGAAACGTCCAAGCTCCATGAGTACTTCAAGGAAAAGCCCCCGACAGATGATGTGCTCAAAGAATGTCTCAGACAGTGGGGATTAAAGGAAGAGGTGCTGGAAGGACCATCAAGGCAGGACAAGCCCCTACATGGGACGTACCACTCAAACATAACTGAAGCGGCTGATATAAAGAAATCCTACCAATGGCTTGAGAGGGCTGGTCTGAAGGACAGCACAGAGGCACACATCCTGGCTGCACAGGAGCAGGCCCTGAGCAACAGAAGCACAGATCTACCACACCAGACAAGACCCACGGTGTAGGCTGTGCAAAGAGGATCCTGAGACAGTCCAGGACATAACTGCAGGGTGTAAGATGCTGGCAGGAAAAACAGACATGGAGCGACATAACCAAGTGGCGGGCATAGTGTACAGAAACATCTGTGCAGAGTACGGGCTGGAGACCCCAGGATCGAGGTGGGAAACACCTCCAAAGGTTGTGGAGAATGACCGAACCAAGACCCTGTGGGACTTCCAGATACAGACTGACAAGATGGTGATGGTGAACCAACCAGACATAGTGGTGGTGGATAAGCAACAGAGCAGAACCATGGTGGTGGACATCGCAATACCAAGCGATGGCAATATAAGGAAAAAGGAACACAAGAAACTAGAGAAATACCAGGGGCTCAGCATATATATATATATATATATATATATATATATATATATATATATATATATATATATATATATATATATATATATATACACACACACACACACACACACACATACCAAAAATGCTAAATTTTGGCAGTTTTTACACATAAAATACATTTTTTTTTTAATTACATAATATTACATGTAATATCACATTAAACATTTTTCTTACATTTCTGAGACTAAACTTAAATCTTTAAATTTCCTTTTCACCTTTTCTTTTCTCGTCTTGAGGTGAGGTGTTTGAAGCAATTTGTTCTCAATAACTTCTGATGTGTGTCGGCTCATGTTTAGGTCAATAACTGTTTCTAAGTTCTACATGAATTTAACAGCAGGCTGTTTTTCCAGTTCAATTTCAACTAATACCAAGTACAAGGAAATCCTTTTGTTGCTGGATCACAACTACACCACCCAATAAGAGGACACAAACTCATTTCCATGTGATTAAATGTAAATGTCACCTTTAGTCCCCCTCAGCTGCTTAACCCTTAGCTGCATTTACAGCACACGTACGTATCCATTTCTCTTGGGTTTCTTTTGGACAGATCAGAAGCCACACAAACTCAACCTCGCATCCACTCACCGCCTCCGTTGTCATGACTACCATATGGAAAAGTGGGCCTTGGCTGATTAGGCCGGGAGTAGTGGGCAGTGTGAGAACTTCAGACATTAGGCGCCCTTGATAGAAATGAACTATTCAGCCCATAAATGGGTGTGTGTGTGGTCCCTGCTCTACCAATAGGCATTTCCATATCAATTGAAACATCACCATGTTTCTCCCCTCCGCCGCTCATTATGGCAAGTTAAGGTTGTTCTAAAAAGTAGCACTGGTTGGGTTGGACTGCGGCGCTCAGCTGTGGATGTCTTTGTCCTCTGACTCTGAGGCAGCCTTTAGAAAGAGGAGGCGGCTGGAGAGGGCCACAGCAGGTTGGTGTGTTTTGTTTACATGGTACAATGAGCAAGAATCAATACACTCTATGATTAGCCTCAAGGCAAACTTGTGCTATACACACATCTGAATTATCATTACGCAGGCAGCTGTATTGAGCAACCATAAAAAATACATAAGCACCAAAAGAAAAATAAAAGGTGCTGAGTTTTCATTCGTGAGGCTTTCAGGGGCATATGAGGTTGAGCTCTTATAATACATATCCACAGCTAATCCTTGCTTCATATTTTGAATTGTGCTGAAGTCAGACGCCAAAATCAGCCATGCATTTCATTGGATGCGTGTCAGTCTGGGCGAGCGTACTCTAGTGCCTTCTGCGTCAGTCAAGGTCACAGTCCGAACCAGACCACATGAAGTATTACGATCAGCCAGATTGAGTACAGTGGCTCGAGGTGTGTGTACGTGAAAGATAAACCAGGCGCAATTGGTCATTCATTAAAGCAAGTGGTGTGGAAAAATCAATAGAGTGTAGAAGGAGCAGACAGGTCCTACTGGCCCCTCCACGGTTTGACACAAGTGGCACTAACAGCAGCAGCCAGATCCAGGAAATACTGGTCTACATATTATAGGAGTGTATGTAGGCTGCACAAATAATATAAGAAGTTAAAGGAAGGATTCAATCTTTGCTGTCTAATTCTGTGGTCCGCAAATGGTAGGTTCTTTTGAAAGCTTCAGACCTCGTTATTCTGGATTTGGACTTAGTCTAGACCTGACTACATATTACAGGTATGTTGTCGGCACACAAGTGAAAGGATGTATGTTACAATTAGATTTCATGTTTCGTGTCTAATTCTGTGGTCCTCAAATGGTGGGGTCTTTTGCAAGCTTCAAACCTGCATTTGGAAATGGTTTGGTCTAGTTGCAAGTTAGGGTATGTTCACACTTGTACAAAGAAATCATCAGCATTAGGACTTAACTGGGACTAAATCCGAATCTAAACCTAGTCTGTACCAGGCCTAAGCCAGCTGGACCAAACCAAGTCTACATCAGGACTAGACTGGATGAATGCACCCTGGTCTCAGTTTAGACCGAGATTCAATCAAATTCTGCACGACTGGCCTTATCTTATGTCAGATCACTGTACACCAATGTGGAGCATTCATACCTTGCAATGTTATCTGCCCGTAACTCAGAAGGTGTCAATCAATACATCAGCCAATAGGAATCCACCTATAAATTGAGCAGTGCAGGTCTATACCATTAACCTTGGCTTCCTGCTGATACAGTTTACAGCTGTTCTCCATCATCACAGCTCAAAGATGGCTGCCATTGACACTAAGCTTTGCAAAAATAAATCAGCATAGAAATATGGTGGGCTCCCTCAGGCACAGTCTACTGCGGTGAGATAGGATGCTTCCTGGGTATGTTCTCATTATCGGGGCAGAAATAAGTAGTAAACCAGGTGGCCAGCCTGGAGCTCATTCCTATGTGGCCCACACTGCAGACTTAATCAACAGATTGTGTTCAGGGACAGTGAAGTGCACCCCCACACTCATGGTGAGAATAAAGAAACATACTTTAAAAATATGCCACAAACGCCTCTATAGCTTTGCATCCAATCTGTAACATATTTAACATGAGTGCCTACGTAAAAAAACAAAAAACAAATATTAATAAATATATCAGTTAACTGTATGGGGCAAATAGCAGTTATAATTTGCATATACGCACAAAAATGTATTCAGTTACACCCACACAGTTTGTACCCTATTATTACTATCCATTTAATCATAATGTAAAAGCTGAATCTTCACCTGTTGTTGGACTCAACGTAATGGCACTGTCCGTTCCTCTCCGACTCTCCTCCTCCATGTTGCCAGGTAACAAGGCGCCCGATCCAACGGTATGAGACCAGGCAGGGTCTTCCTTATAATGGGGCCTGGGCGGCATTTGCGGAGGATACCTCTGGGACTCCAAAGTATTCACCGGGACCCATTCAAGAGACTTATAAGGGTCAGTAGATGTGCTCTGGAAAAGGGGTGAGGTGGAGGAGGAGGAAGAGGAGGAAGTGGAGGGAGAGGAGGAAGAGGAGGGAGCGGAAGGAGAGGGGTGTCCTTGTTCAAAGGGGGGCGTCTGGGTTTGTGATGTTGATGATGACAAAGATGTTGGTGACGACTCTGACAGGGAGTGAATGTTCGTAGTCCAGGAGAAGTTTGAAGATCCAGTCTCTGTTGTGGTAGTGGACATCATTTCTGTTTGTTTCCCGGTTTGAAATATTGACACATGTGTGCTTTCAGACCAGTTAGTGGGCTCCGATGGACTGGCTGTGGTGGTTGCTGTGTTTTTGCCAGAATGCCCTCTCCGGTGCCCCCTCTCCCTGTTCTTCTCTCTGGATCTCTCTCTGGGTTTGCTGGTCCCCGACGGTCGCCGTGACATTTGGATCTCGCCTTTCGCTTCTGCCCCCGTGACTTCTCCGCTGCCCTCTTCCTCTACTTTCGCCTTGTCTTCTCCCCTGTGCTTCTTGCCCCTGCCCCGCCCCCTCCCGTGTCGTGTGGTTTCATCTCTCTTGGTGCTGGCTGGTGGGGTGGTATCCGGGTGTGTCCAGGAGTCACTGGTGAGAGTGGTCTGGGGGTCTGGACTTGGCGTAGTGGACATAGGGGCATCTGTATGTTGTTTGGAGCTGCCTGGAGTTGAGGGTTCAGTGGAGCTGGACAAATGAGTGGGTGCTTCTTCAATTGATGGTGTGGGGTCTTCCTTTGACTGGCCACCAAACCAACTTCCCCAAGAAAATAAACCTGCAAGGGGCACAGAATAAATAAAAGATGAGTCAGGCCATTCTGAAAAAGGAAACAAGCAGACAAAAGGAGGACTATGTAACTTTTCTGGTGGAGGGTACTCTACCTGCTTGACTCCATGGAGATGTTTTTGCTTTGCCTGGAATGTCCCACAGTATATTTATCAGGCAGTTATTCAATTACATGTGTTTTCAATGCTCAAAAACATGTCTTCTTCCTGTGAGCGGGGTCACCTCTCCACAGATCTGAGCTGTATCTATGACCGGTCACGTTATAGTGCAGATAATTCAGATTAATGAAAAACTGTGGAGCATTCTAGGCTAAGTATAACATCTCCAAAACTCCATGGAGACAAGCAAGCAAACATGATAATAAAAAAATAATAAATAAGCCAAATTAGAGTGCATAACTTTATCTGTGCGTGGTTACTATTTGTTCTATTGCTCTAGAAGACTGAAGACAAGACTAGAAGACAAGACTGTGTAGCTGATTGGTCGTGTTTGGGGTCAGAGCCTCCAGGGAGGTCCTCAGCTGTCACACCTGCTGCCAGTCACAGCTGTAGAGCTCTGTCAAGGTCATATTCATTTTATTAGTAATAAATCTGGCATTATTTGGCATATATTCACTGATATAAAATATTGCATTGTTCCTTTAATTTTACTTTGATTGTGTCACTTGGTTAGTGGAAATGACTGACCAAAAATTACTGGCTGTTAGTTATAGAGAAGTTACTAAGAAAAAGCTATTTAATTACTGCCATTGCAGTGTAAATGCTGCATTCTTGTCGTCCTCGCAAACTGAGGGTTCTGAAATGAGATGTCGGGGTTTTGACTTGTTTTCATCCATGTGCTTTTATTTTAGAAAGTCTGGGTTTTGATGCCACCAGTAAAATAATCATTGTGTTGGCTCATAGCTTTTAATAGGGCAAACCAATAAAGTCTCTTGTTGTTGGCCTCTCAAAAGCTTCAGGTTAACATTTTTATTTTACTTAGTTTTCACATTACAGCAGTAATACTTTAAACAGTAGTATCAGGTCTTTCTTGCATAAATCTGTTGCTCTTATGAGTTGGACAACTGACCCTTTAACATAATAATGTTCAGTCAAAAAGCTCAAATGTTAAGGATTAATTGAAAAACAGGTGTAAAAGTTGGGCTGCTTCTTTTCTCAGGTTACTGAGCTGTTTTGCTGATTTGTAGCGTTCCTTGCATTTTTCAACTCGGAAAAACATTTTCCCAAGTTCCAGAGCACCACATGAACGCACTGAATAAACTTACCAGTTGATGCGGTGGGTTCTTTAGATTTATCCTCCATCTCTTTTGTTTCCTTTTCCTCTGCTGGCTCTTTAGTTACTTCTGACTCTTCCTCACCTCCCAACAAATAATTCCAAGGCTTCCACATGGAGTTCACTATTTTTGACATCACCTGAACAAATCAGAAGACATGTTATTATAAGTTACATTATATTCAGATGGTCACATCTGATGCTAACCTTTTTCTCTGCAGGAGTTGGCTTCACTGGAGGTCTGAGAAACTCCTCTGACTCTGGGCCTGGCTCCAGCAGCTCCCCCCAGTCTAAAGAAGGCTGACCCGGGACCATTCGGAGGGTAATAAAGGACTCGGATGATTGTTCTGACCAGGGATCTGAAGCTATAATTACATTGGATTAAGTTATTATGTCTCTCATGCATTCAGTACATAATTATATTAAATAATTACTCTTACATGCATCTGAACCATTGTGTGTTGCCTCATCCTCAATTTCAACCAGTCCAGTCCAGTTAGATGCAGAAATGTCCCTGTTGCTTAATGATCCTATAAATTAGAGATTAAAATGCTTGCATTCATTGATCATGTTTAAACTCTGATATAGTGTTGACATTTCTCACCTGGACTAGTGCCAAAGTTCTGCTTGGTCACAGCAGGGCTTGGAGTCCCAGCTTCAGTGGCGCCTGTGAGGTAACTCCAGGGCTTCCACAGAGATGAGTAGATCTGGGAAATGGACCGCGAATCCTTTACTTTACCTGGAACATATTTGAACTTTACAATACTGTATTTTGCAGAAACCTCAAAGTGTTAGACTAAACAAAACTGAAACACCAATTGTTCAGTGTCACATAGTCTAGTCTGTCTTTGTACTACACTTTAATTGAGCTGTTTTTTACTCGTGCATGCTAGTAAGTCACTTCAAATATAAAGACAAATATGTGTCTCGTTTCAGAAATAAGATCACATTTGAACTATTATCAAAAATGTGTAGAATTGTCTGTCATCTTTTTTGTAACACTCTGCCAATGCATTAGTAAAAAAAAATAATAATAATAATAAATAAAATTGACAGAAATATGGAAAGTTCCATATGGATGTGTATTTATTTATTTTATTTTTTTTTTTACCTCTATAGCAGTATGCATCATACAGTGCTGTGCTGTTGTCCATAGTGCTATTGGGAGCCACAGTGCGCACTCCTGGTTGGCTCCCTCCACAGTTGGGCCGAGGCCAGCTGACTGGGTACCGCACACTGCCATCGGACAGCCAACCTGGAGCACAGCTGTCTAAGCCTGCTCTCCATGCCAGGTACAACTGCCCCACTGTGGCCAGCTGCCCCCCCAGTGACACGCAGCGGTCCGAGGCAGAGGAAAGTGATAGGCGGCCAGGGACAGAGGAGTGGAACACCTCACCTGCCGCAAAAGGTCAAATCATTAGAATTTAATATAATGAACTCAAAACCTATGTATAACTGTTTTTCTGGCACATCTCAAAATTTACCAGCACTCCTTTGAAATATTTCAGTTTGTATGAAGCTAAGAGCTATTGCAACGGATTCTAAGTTGCTAAACTGCATAGTGAACCTTGAAAACAGGCAGGCACATAAATATTTTTATTGTCATTACTAGTTTTACTTACAAAATTTAAATTTATTTCTTATATTATTATTAAAGTTGTACACACCATCAAATTTCTCTGCAAAACAGTAAACATCAAACAGCTCCTTTGAATCCCTCTTTCCATAGTTCCTCACTCCAGCCGAGTACTCCTCGTGTCCATAGCAACCAAGCTCTGGCGACTGGACAGAGTAACTGTGAAGACATCAGGGAGTCATCATGAGAAATCAACCCTATTTACTCTTCATAACAAATAACCACCTGATTTAATATGCCGCAAGGAACATAACACATAGATCATTGCATTTTGGTAGGATTATAGACACTGCAGTATATATATATATATATATATATATATATATATATATATACACACACACACACACACACACTCACAATAACAATAATGTTTGTCTTGCTGTGAGGTATAGGGCTTATGTAACAAGTAGAGAGCACATAGAGGGACAATCTTCTCACCGGACAGTTTGATCCTCCACCCAACCTGGTGCACAGTTGGAGAAGCCATCATAATACGCTGCCCACAGCTGGGCTGCACTGGCAATATGAGCAGAGTTCTCCAGGCAGGCTTGTTGTGCCTCGGAAAATGAAAAGGCATAACGTGTACCAGGAGCCTGGTAGTGGAACACCACACCTACACAGGCACACAGAAGTTGGTGAGATTTCTCAGTTCACAGTTGAACACATCTGATATTTGTTACTGATTATGATTAAGAAAATCAAAGCATTACACATGCATCTAAATATGAATAAGGCCGGTCTCAGTAAATGATCTGAGGGACTGATTGCAATACAAATGAAGCCAATAATCTTGAAACAGCCCTGATTTCACAATGACTTTTTTTCATCTGCTGAACGTACCAGAGACCACCAGAGGCACGTTGTCTCTCTCGTAGGCGTCTCCCTTGACAACCTGACAGTGGTAAGTGGCTGAGTCGTTAGTGCGGAGATTGGAGATCTCCATGGTAGCATTCAGAGGATTGGCAGTGTATCCTGGCAGTCTGACACGGCCGCTGAAAGCCTTGTTCACCTTTATGACATCACCTTGAGTCCCCCCAAAAAGATTACACTTCATTAAACAAAACACAAAAAAGAATGGTTAAGCACTGTTAGTGTATACCTTTAGCTGAGAGAACAGTCTGCTCCAGAGGAGGGCCTTGGCCTCCTGCTGCTAGCCTGACTCGAGTCCATATGATGTGGGGAGTATCACTGCTGGAGCTGGGCTGGAGAGTGAGCACACAGGGCAGCAGAGCTTTTCCTGCCAGCGGCTCTGTAACCGTGGGATGAGTGACCCTCCGCATGTTTACCACTGTGGATACTGCACCTGAGTAAATAAAAAAATTTTGTAACAAAATGTATAATAATGTTTCAGTGTTAAAAAAAAAAAAAAAGAAGAGAAGAAGAGGAGTCAAGTCATTTAACAAGACCCCAAGGATTTATTAGCCAAAAGTGGTTCTTTGTAGATTGTAACCACCATCCAAAGGAATGTAATAATACTTAAAATACATGTATTGTAAAAAAGATGCCAGTAGTTTGTACCATGACTGTAAAGAGAAAGAAAAACAGGGGCAATGGGGGTAATTATGTAGTACGGTTTATGTCCATAAATAACAAAACTGCCACTTTCAGGATCAGACTGCACACTCTGATGTAATGACAATGTGTAATTCCATATAGGTCCTATACTATATAAAAAGTGATACAGCAACTTTGTTATAATACAAAAAAGTATTGCTAAATCCCCAGTAGAAACTTTCATCTGCATTTAGATTGAACACTAGCCTCTTGAGAACACATGTGAGTTCAGCAAGCATCCACTGAATTTTCATAAATCATAAGACATAATTACAAAACCCCAAATACTATTATGGAGTAAACACTAGTAAAACATTGCACTAAAACACTAATGGCAGTTTACAGAGGCACAAACAATGAAAGCGGTGGGGTTTGGAGCTGGAAATTGGGGGACTCTTGGATGACAAGTACGGCCTAAAGCATGGTGCTAACAGATGGAAGTGAAGAAAAGGCTCTAAAGAAGGAACAGAAATCTGCAAGGGACATGAAAGCACACTCGCTGTCATTCACACTCTGTATCTCACACTGATGTCCCTCCACCGTCTCCTGAGCAGTCAATATCAATGAGGTGCTCACACACAGGTTTCAGTATTGTCAAGGGATTTTTAATTTATACTATATTAATAACATTTCAGAACATTTTTTTTTCTTTACAGAGGGTGTATGGAGTATTACTTGCTAAAACATAACATTTTCAGATCACCATGCTGCCTTTTGTTACATTTTTATTGCTTTGAAAATGCTTTATTTGAAAAAAGCATATTAACATGTTTTATCATTTTCACTTTTTTAGATGAGTCTCCCCTCCCTTAACTCACTTCCTCTTCAGAATGCTATCACAACACAATCAGAATGCATTCCATTAATGAAATTACACTCCGTCGCATCAGGTTTGTTATGTGGTTGTGTACAGTTATGTGTCATGTTTTTGTATATTTATGGAGAATATGAGGTCCTGTGGGAACATGGATGACGTAGGCTTGTGGGCTGACCATTGCACAGAGTCTTACAGCTAACCATAAGGAGGGTACAAATAGGACCTCGGAGAGATTGCTAAATGCTCAAACATGCATAGATGATATCTAAATCCTCTTCAGGCATGCTTTTGATGAGGGAAAAATGCTATAGCATGGTAAAAAATATAATAAAATCTTGCATAATACCCCTCTTTAATTTATTATCCACTACTTGCAAGTTTTTGATGTATTCCATATATTGGAGACATATTTTTTGTTAAAATAACTAAAATGTAAATTCACAATATTGAATCTGATCATTTCCAACAATAACTAGACCCAACAATTCTATTACATCAAAAATAAATCTGTATTTAATATTATTGGTCAAATGAATGTTGTGACATCATCTGAAAGCCAGTATTGCATTCATACAGTGCCCTCCATGGTGATGCTGAAATGTAGTTAACCAAAGGACTTGGTGCAGCTGCAGGTGGGACCTTCAACAGGAGGTCTTGTGCATAAAAATATACAGTTTATGATGCTGATATTTTTGAAATGTTGGAATTTATGCAAAAACATGCAACTGAGCAGATGGCTGAGCAAACTTAAATGGGTTTGGAGGTGTTCCACCACAGCCCCCGTGAGCATGTCAGCAAACATCCTCTCACTGATAACACTTACACTCACTCACACTTGAGCTCTGTTTGGAAAATCAAAGCAAAAAGATGACAGTTGGTCTCAAACTCACCCGAGTCGAAACTGATCAGGAGTAGAGACACAAGGACGCGGTGACCTGCTGCAAACGGGGTCTGCCACATCCTGGACCTAAAAAAACACAAAAAAAAACCAAACAAACAGCAGCAGAGATTTAGGAAACTACAAGACAAATCATAGACTGTATAAAGAACTGGACTAATGGAATGTGACGTCACCCATAGCATTTGGCTCCACTCAAATGAAGCTCAAGATGCCAGCAGTTATAGGGGTGAATTTGACAAAATAGCAAAATAAAAACACCAGGATCATGTAGTGAGGGTTAATATGAACATTTTAAGAACAAAATAACAAAATGACGAGGCTCACAGCAGCTATGTCCTTTTATATTTACAGTTTGCGACACAAATACAAGTGCATGCAACAGAAATAAAAAGAGTATCAGGAAAGACTTATGCGGTTAAATATGTAACATTTATGAGCATTAGACAACACACACATACACGCACACACACACACACACGCACACACACACACACACACACACACACACACACACACACACACACACACACACACACACACACACACACACACACACACAAGATAATCCCAGTAAACAAATATTTAAATTTACAGTAACATTAAAAGGCCTGAGCAGAGACAAAGTTACTTATTTAATCCTCTGCAGCTCAAATGTTTTCGTGTTCACATGCACATCAAAATAATTATATAAAAATATATAATATAATAATAATAACAAAATGTACACATAATAAATATATATTACCATGACAGGCCATATGAACAGACTCAGATTATACATATGTCTGTCTGTATTGATGAATCATATTTATTCATTTATTTTGCACTTCTTGAAACTGAAAATCATTTCATTACACCTATACTTCTCATGCAACATTATGCATTACATTGCACATTAAGGTCTGAAAGGTTTTTATTCTGCACTCTTCTCTTTTGATGTTAATTTTATGATGATTATTTATGTTTTGATTTGTTTATACTGTGATTTTAATGCATTCCTTATTTTGTAAAGTACCTTGAATTACTTTGTGTATGAATTGTGCTATACAAATAAACTTGCCTTGCCTTTTAACTCTATCTCAAATATGTTTATTTTTCCCACGGCCACCACCATCTGTTATAGTAATAAACTTCCTCTCCAGTGTTCAGCGCTAAGACACTATAATAATTTTCAGAAGTCACAAAGAATTATAAATATGGGAGCTTTTGTAATCACTTTCCCTGTATCATCTTTCTGTCAACTGACAAGAGAATGCTGTGATGCTAACATTAAAGGGCATATATTACACTATTTTCTGATTTACTGCATGTTATAATGTTGCTTCTTCATCAAAACATACCCCCATACACCGTTGTGTTCACACATGCTTAACACACAAACCAAGAGAAAACACACTGTTCAACTTTGTGATATCATGTCGTAATACAAGAAGCACACCAATGTAGTTTTAAACTCATACACCTTCACTAAGATCATTTGGATAATCTCAGCCCTGCACTGCCAAGATGTAGTGAACTAAAGGTACAAGGTAGCTGTTAATTTAATATTTATCACTACATGATATCACAAGGTGGACCAGAGCATTTTCAGCTTTGGAGAAGTAGACAGACTAAAAATACAGGATTACTCAAACATGTGTGAATGAAATAAAACACAACTCCAAGTATGTTTTTGAGGAGGTAACAACAATATGTCATGGATTAAAGACACAAGAGTATGCTGATAAGAGTACCATCACCAGTTAACATTTTACACAAAATCCACCCATTAGTCAGAATAAACTGTGTAGACTGTTCATTTAAGCCACTCACAAGTCCACATGTTTGGATCACAACATTGGGTTTTATCAAATCTATACAAGAATAATCTTAATCTGCAGCATTAAAGTCTGCATTTTTAAATATAAGATATTTCAGATGCAAATCAATAATGAAGATATTTTGAAAAAAATGTCTGGAGACTTTGTGAGATATGAGATAAACTTTTGGATCTTTATGTTGATGAACTTTATGTAAAAAGTCTGAGTTAAGTTTTTTCATCTTTAGTCAACTGGGACCAATTCAGCATGCAGAACTTGATAAGAAAGCTTTGGTCTGCTCATTCTCAAAATAACACATGCATTTTCTCTGTTGTCAATTTTGGAACATCGTGTCTAAGAGTAATACTGTGAAATAGGCCCGTTTCGTGTGACTTTCAACTTAGATTGCTCCAATTTTGCACTATGACAAAATTATTTGACAATTGATACAAAGCTCAAACTCATGACTTTGTAGAAACAGCTGTTCAGTATATAAAGAATACTGTTTATGTGCTCTGGGTTTGTATGTTTCTCTGTTTTATACATTTTGAGGATTGCTCAGAAAGGACTGAAGAAAGCAGTTTTTCTTTGACACTCAGCAATGGGTTAGATTTGTACTGGCTCGAGATGATGAAATACTAATATGTTAGATCCTCTGTTTCTAATAGCTACTCCTGTGTGCTTACATTTGTTTTTAAGATCTTATAAGCTAGGCTCAGTAAGTATAAAAATATAACAACAATACGACCAGATATGCTTCTCCATAGCAACCAGATTCATCATTTATTGTTCTTTCTCTAACAACAGACACATGTTGCTTTAAGGTTGAACTTTTATATTCTCTGTGATATTGGTTCATTGCAATCATTGTTCACTTCAAATATGCAGCATTGTCTCTGAGCAGGTCTCCCACTGTGTTCTTAGCAAGGTAGGTTAAGTGTCTTGCCCAAGGACACAACAACAGTATTTATCTATGGGAGTTGTAATTGCACTGCCAACCTTGTGATCAGTGGACAAACTTTACACCGACTAAGCTACTGTTCTCCCTGCAGGATGAATGTTGATTCTTCCAAGACATAAAGTTTAAAAGATGCTCTGATCCATTCTTTTATGTTCCTTCAAACTATTCAAGTCCCCATCTTTGCTCTTTTTCAGTTACAACAACTGTCTATCAGGGCAAATTTCTCACTTGCAAATCCATATTTATGAGGTTCCACTTAAAAGAAATAATCTGTTATTTGCATGACCTGTAAGTGTCCATAATGTTAAAGAGCCCATAATTACACTATTGTCTGATCTCTGTTATAATGTTGTTTCCTTATCAAAAACATACTTGGAGTTATATTTAGTTTTACATATGTTCAACACACAAACTTTGCATATTTAGGCTTTGAGTTCTTCACACAAAGAGCAAATACTCTGTTCCACCTTGTAATGTCATGTGGTAATACAGGAAGTGGTCTAATGTGTTTTTACACTCCATACACTTTACACTACATACACTACACTGCATACACTAGAATCACTTGGATCATTTCAACACTCTACTGAACTAAAATTAAAAGCTGTTAACTTGAAAACTACCGCTTCATGACATCACAAGGTGGAATCAAGTATTTTGAGCTTTTATTTAATACATATAATTAATATAACAATTTTGAAATAAATATCATAATGTTTACATAAAAAATATGCATTTTTGTTGAAATAACAAAAAAAAAATGCCCAAAAAGGAGTGGGAAGAAGAAAACCTAAGTGTAAAGATGTAGACAGACTAATAATAAAGAGTTATTCAGACATGTGTAAATGAAACAAAACACAACTCCAGGTATGTTTTTGAGGAGGTAACATTCTAACATGACTTAATGCTCACAAAAGTCAGTTTTGCATAATATAGGACCCTTAAATGTAAACCTATTACATTGGACATATGGACATAAACTTTGGTGCAGTGGGTGATTGTGCAGCCTTCCTCCACAATAGCACAGTGTGAGGAAGCGCCTGCACACATCAGAAATGAGCTGCTGACTTTGCCAGAGGATTTGGCTTAGGTCCTGCCATTCTCGGCTCAATAGTGAGATGCCTGTGACAGAGTTTTATTGGCCCTGTGCTGGTATGAAGCGGAGGAAGAGAAAACACACGCTTTGTCTTAAGATGCTCCACGTTGGACAGATTTAAAAGAATTCTGACTATTTAAATCAGGCCACAAATCATTTCCTTTCCAAGGACTAAGAGATAGTTACAAAACTTTGGAAGTTGGAGGACCTTGGCACAGTAATTAAACTTTATCTGGTCTGTCTGGATTTTTTGTTAAATAAAATAAATAATTTATCAAGGAAAACAGCCTCTTAGCATTCACCAAGGTAACAGCAGCTCATGCCAACAGCATCTCTGACACTGAAAAAAAGATTACGCAACTAGCCTTTATAAATCAAAGGAATAAAGGTGGCTTTCTTTGTGGAGCATGTGGAAGCTCAGTTAGACCTCAACCTTACAAAACATTTTTGGATAAAAAACACACTCGGCCGAACAACAATTTGCAAAGTGCTTCAGCTGTGAGTCCGCAGAGCGGGGTAGTGATGTGGGTGCTGCCTTACTCCAGCGCACATCTCTAAACAGGGGTTAGGACCTCTGATGGGCCCTGACAGATTGGGGTCGGGGCGTTGGACTGGGAGTGCGAGTGCACAGATTTCTAAAGGCCTGGAGAGGGTCATGACACTGAGGAGTTTGCCCAGTCTTAGGCAGGGGCTGATCCTGGGACTGGAAGAGGCCCAGCTGCCACAGAGGACCCAAGCCGAATACCGAATACAGCTTGCGGACACACACTGTCTGCGGATGGGACAGGACTCTTTCAAAGTTTAAGCAGGGGGTCTTTACAGTACTCCACTCTACAGTCACCGTCCCATAACATCAGTGGCATACTAACCAGCAGCACCTTTTGTTCAGGACATGCCTCGTCATGTATGCCCCCCACAAAGTCTGAAGAGAAAAGAGCCACAGGTCCCTCAAATGCTTCACTAGACATCAATGTCGTTGTCCATTTGACACATTTTCACTGTGTTGTTTCAATAGGACACATTCACGGCTCTTTGTGGACATCTGTGGCACAGTGAAAGAAGTAAAGAGTGCAAATGGATGAGGTTGGATGTCCCACGTTACAATTGGACACTAAACGCATCATGAAGGCGACTTGAATCTCCTTGGTCTATGGTGGGTAAGTCACAAGTGCAGGCTCCTGCTGTGATTGAAAAGAACCATGTGTGAGAGGGCAGTGTAACAGCTTTAGGCCAAGTGAGGAAAATACAATTCAGAAATGTTCAGTCATAGCTCAAGTATATGGTCATTTGTAGCCTAACAAATGTGATGGCAGCTACTATATCTATGACCCATACATTTGATGTGATGACTTCTTCTGTTCCAATACTGTTGTCAATACCTGATATCAGCCGATACCAGGGCAGAGATTATTTATTATTTATTTTCATTGAACACAATTGGCGTATGGTTAAATATTACATAAATTTAAAGCTAGTAAAAGTAACTACAGAACAGCTTTGAAAAAATACAAGTTCAAGAACATGAGGTGTTTTGGGTCAACACTGATCAGTAAATCATCAGACTACACCAATTTATACACCAAAATGAGATATCATCTGGACCAATATCTTGGAATCGATATCCGATCCATCCAAATTTTCAATATCAGCACTGATAACTCATCCTAATATCATAACAGTGCATCCTTATGAGAAATGCATCAAAAATGTCTTGAATTGTACAGTAAAAAAGTATTAATCAATAACATATGCATTGCAAATTTCTCTGATCTGGCCAAGATTTTAAAACTTATATCAGGTTATTCATCTTATTTCCAGATTTATTATCATCATCTTAATTCTAGAATTAGTTTATTTTAAGATAACTTGTCAAGTAAATTGTCCTTCTCCATGGACAGATAATTTCACTACTTTTAAGTAATTTTCTGATAGATTTTTCTGATAGATTTAAATAGGTTTTATCTTAAATTTTGGCCAAGCTTTTTTGCAGTGTGTGATCATCTGTGGCCCACCTGTGGCTGTAGTGGACCTTAGAGGCTCCTTACCTCACCAAAGCTTCACCTGTGAGCATATGCTGTCTGTTTAGCCCATCCTCACTCATTGCTTATTATATATACCAACTCATGCCCACCACAGCTGAGCGCAAGCTGATCAGTGCTCAGTCAACATATTTTAAAGGTCCTATGTTATACACAATTGTTTTGGATGAGCTTTAAGTCATGTTAAAATGTTGTTACCTCATCAAAAACATACCTGGAGTTGTGTTTTGTTTCATTCACACATGTGTGAGTGATTTTATTATTAGTCTGTCTCTCCAAAGCTCAAAATACATAAAACACCCAAATACCCAAAATCCACCCTGTGATTTCATGTAGCGGTACTTTTCAAGTTAAGAGCTACCTTTTACCTTTAGTTCAGCAGAGACTGGAGAAAGTGTATGGAGTTTAAAAACAGAAGCACACTTGCTGTATTATCACATGACATTATAAGCTGAAACAGAGTGTTTGATAGAAGAACTCGGCCTAAATATGCAGGGTTTGAGTGTTATACTTGTGTGAATTAAACAAAACAACTCCAGGTATGTTTGTGATGGGGAAACAACATTATAACATAGATCACAATTTAAACACTTAGCAGCATCACCATAGCAGAGGATTCATCAGTTTCTTTTTAGTTTATGTCATAACACAACAAAACAATCACAATTGTAGTTCTTTCAGTGTGCACTCCCCTCTGCAGATATGATCACTGTTTTGTGGTGACTACACACACAGAGGGGCTCATGACTCATACAGTTTTGGCCGCTCCATCAGATGTGAAGAGGATGGAAAGATGCCGCCTCTCACAAGAAACACTGCACTTTTCTCTTCTCACACTGACACTATTGATTCCACTGGGCACCAGGACAACAGGGGTTATTCAGACCGGCTACATAACCTCGCTAAGTGTGATACGAAACGGTTTGTGTGCAGCCTGTGAATACAAGGTCATCAATCAGTCTAGACGTTTGATAGACATGTTAAAGTAAAAAGAAGGTTGCATATAAAACACTTGCCTGACCGGCCACTCTCTTCTACATTCTGTTCAAATTCTGAAGAGACTGGGATTGGACCATAAACAGTGAAAAACCTCCATCTAAACTTGAAATGATCCAACCACAGCCACTAATTTGTATCACGTGTCCCTGACATGCGAAAGACATCTCCTCTCAAATTCTCGTAACATTTAAAACAAAATATATAACTTCTTTTACCTGAAATAAGTAATAATTTGGTGCTTCAATTGTTGATTCTGTTTTGAATTCCTTTATTTAGATTGTTCAAATTTTGTATGTGTTTTTGATGTGAAAGGAGCATTTCTGTGATTGTCAACTACAACTGTCAATAACGCCCTATGAAATCAGGGAGACAGGATACAGCTCCAAATCCAGGCATCTTTAAAGCATGTGGTTGTGGCTGGTCAGGTAAATGAAACATAGATGTGATTTTCAAAACCAGAAAAGTCCAGGAGCAAAGTAAAGGTAAGCCAAAAGAAAGCAAAAAAAAACAAAACAAAAAAAAAACTAGCTCCTAAGAGTGAACCTTTCACATGATGAAAAGCCAATGTTAAGAAAAAAGATATTTGTTATTGTTACCATATGATAGTGTGACAATGTGCAGGTAAGAGCAAAGGATTGTAACAGATATCTTGAAGGAAATAGTAGCCGGGCTGTGCAGCACAAAGCAGCTTAAGAATCAGGCATTATTCAGTTCTGTAAGGCATCACAAAAGGATCAAATAACACATGCGGCTGAGTTTGTGTGACTTGCAAAGAATGAAAGAAAACAAATCCTTTTCTGTATTCTATTTTTGTAAATTATTTTCTTCTTATGTCTAAAAACAGAAGCTGCAGGGAGAGAGGATAGCTGGCTAACAATTGTGGCCTATTGTATCGCTGTATTTGAGATACTGCTACGGCAGAGTCATAGCCTAATATTATGTCAGTGGTTCAGTTAATTGGTCAGTTAATTATATGTTTTCCCTCTGTTTTTTACATGAACTTAAATCATAGACTGTATAAAGAAGTGGACTAAGGGAGTGTGACGTCACCCATAGTGTTCAGCTGCAGTTCAGCAGTCTGCTGGCAGCTTTAGGGGCGAATTTGAAGTTGCATATTAGGAATAGGAATTTATTTAAGGACAAAATAGCAAAATAAACACCTGGATCGTGTAGACTAGGTTAATATGAACATTTTAAGACCAAAGACCATTAAGACCATTTTAAGACCAAAATGCCAAGCCTCACTGCAGCAGTTACAGAGGAAGGGGCAACCATTTTTCAATGTTAATTTCAATGTTAGCCGGAAGCACCCCCATGTTCACTTGGCTGTTAGTGGGTTAGCTATGTCCTTTCATATATACAGTCCATGGTAATTTAATACAGACAGAAAAGACACCAGATAGCCAAAAAGGTAACAATTTTACCATCACAATTTCAAGATTATTAACATGTTCTTTGTTATTGCAGGAAATAGGGATTTATTGTTTAGATAATTTTAATAAGCATCATTATTTTCAAATGTGCTTGCAAACTCAATCTCCCCTTTGTGCTTAGTGCTGAGGGTCACTTGTATTTGTTTGTTTAAGTATACAGCTAGAGAAAGATGTATTGATTCAAGGGCAAAAGGTCAAATATAAATGGCACACTGAGGCTGCTGGATTGTCTAAATGATCCCTACATCAGCTGTGAAAAAACAGGGGTCAGAGGTGAGAGTTGAGGGGTTATTCTGAGTAACAAAGCCAATAATGGCTCAGGTGCATTGGGAGCCACAGCTTTAACTATATTAAAGACATAACATTGAATCATTCCTCAATGACGCCGGCCGCAGAGTGACCGATTCTCCCTAAATAGACACTGAAAAATTTGCATCTGTAAATGAAATAGGATTATGGATGCAAACAAAACTGTGCTGGCGGGACTTTATCCTAGAATTCCTCATCTTTAATGATGTGCTGAGTAAGCTGAATATCAACTAGGTAACTTGTCCTTCAGATTAACACAACCTTAGATACAGGCATATAGATTCTAAGGCTGCAGGATTTTGGAAAGAAAACTGAACTGCACATTTATATAAGTATTGCGACTTGCCATAGACTATATATTAAAAATGTTCAGAGTGCATATTGTAAACAACTCCCAACTGAGATATGAAATGATAAACTAATACAAATTATAAATCAAAACTAATAACATATCTTATGAATTTCAGAACATGCTATAGAGACCTAAATTACCAGTACCAACACTTTTTTTTTAAAGTTTACATTGGCTATTTCATTACTTAAGTCTTTTGACAATTACACCAACTCAAATCACAATTCTGATTTGATTGCAATATATTATGCAGCACAAATGAGTGAAATGAGTAAAAAGAACCCTTCATCTAAAATGGCGTCTACTTAACAGGAACAAGGGTTGGTGTCAAATCAGTCACCAACCTTAAAGAGTCCCCCGGTCAAAGACAAAGAGGGGGACCTTCCTCTTTGTGTGGCAGCGCCGTTTTGCCGTGGTCTCATGTACGCTCATTTTGATTGGTTTAGAAATCCGCCTTAGTCCCTCCCAATCTAAACACTGAACTTGATGGATAGCTGTATTTGTCCAATCCGAGTTTGGCTGGTGACTTAGGCAATGAGAGAACGAGAGAGAGACTGCTCTGGTTTTAACTCAACTTCTAGATTCACAAATACTACCACAAGTGCTCTTTACTTGACGTATATAAGTTAGTGGCCAGATTATAGGAGATTTGGGAGCTGTCCGGTGCTGAAAAATTTGGACAGTTGCAACTCTATTGTTATCCCTTTTGTGAAGGTCTGTGTAATCTCTCAGTCATCCAGGAAAAAAAAAAAATTATTCTTTCCAGTTCTCCAGTTGACAGAGTTATTTTTTCTTTTGCCCTTTTGTGAATATAAACACACCCTAAAGTTTAAAGTATAGCTACAGTCGTCTAACTTTTTCTCAGTCTTTGAACCACAATAATAAAACTCCCTTATAGGTTTGCAGCAGTCAGTTATTCCCTACACATTTATTCCAGAAAAACATTAAGGGTAAAACACTATGCTGGTGGCAGTGTTTTAGGTGAAGCTTTTCAATGCAAACCCAAGAACTATAGGTAAGAACTGGGACTGATTTGCATTTATATAGTGCCATTCTGCTAGCTATTAACAGTGCATTAGAATGAATATGCTCTATAATCATCTACGTGACATATATCACAAGACTCTTTCACAGAGAGCAGAACATAGTCAAACCCATATTGAGAAAAATCTTTGTAAGTACTGTCAATACTCCACAGCTCCAGAAAAAATTAACAAAAAGTCCCCTACAATAAATATCAACCCCTAAAACTATTGAGCGATAATTTGATATAGTAATTATCATGAGAGGATAGAAAATGTAAAAGAAACACCTGTGCATCTCTAAACAAGCTTATAAGGTAACATTTCTATTTTTTTGTTTGTAAGTTCCATCCATCCAAACAAGGCAGAAGCACTGTGTAGTCTCACAGCAGGGAGGTCCTGGGTTTGATTCCAAGTCTGACCTTTCTTTGGAGGTGCTCCAGCTCTGGGTTTGGCCGAGCGCTGCACTGCGGCTGCCCACTGCTCCTGAATGATTGCCCCAGTGGCATTGAAGGATGGGTCAAGTGAAATTTAATTACAAGTTCAATGAAGTATCTCTTCTAACCTTAACATAGGCCATATATATTGACAATTTATCCAGTGCAAAAACTTCCCTCCACAAGATTCAGCCAAAGCAAGCCAAAAAAAAACAAAAAAACAACAACAGTAGATAAGCACAGTAAAGGCATTATGAAAGTTTATTAAATATTATGTGATATGGTTTACTCCTTTACTTTACACTAACGTGATCAAATAATGTATTGACCATAACTCCAGAGTCTAGTGTTGCCCAGTGGTTTCACTTTTTTTCAAGGCCAAATAACAACATCACTAGACAATGAAAACTACCCAACTAAATCCAGCCCCGCAGTGCTTCATCTGTCTGAAACGTCTCGCATTACTCTTGGCCAGTCTTTCCCCTGACACACAAACTGACTGCTAGGATTGCAGACAGCTCAAAGCCATGATAGACAACAGTGAGACAGATTGAGAGCACTAGCAAGCCAACTCTCCTACTCTATTTTAGCATCTCTATCCCCGTACCACTATTTACATGCACGAGGACACCAACGTGCGTTTCTCAGACTTGCAGAAGCTTGGACAAACATCAGAGTGGCATGAAAAATGCATGGTGCAAACTTTCTGCTGGTCCCCTAACCTAATTTTTCCACTATATTCATTCCACAGTTTCTCATGTGTGCGAGGTGTTGCCTAGTTAACCTTAGCCTGTTTTATGGAGCTGACACACAGTTGGGGGTGGACTCGCTAACAAGGCCAGAAAAGAAAAAAGGACTTAAACTTCTGAAAAGCCCAGCACTAAATAGCGACAGAAGCGGGTCTCTTTTTCACAGCAGCAGAGGCTCCCATCTCCTCAGACAATATGGTTCATTTGTCAAGGTGACCCAAAGTGTTCTGTGTGATTTGTAAATGCCAGTCTGTTTACCTCTCATCAATGCACCAAGAGTTATTCACCTGCGTAGTGTAATTAATCATTCCTAACTATGATTTCTTTTCAGTTTCTCGAAAGAGACAAGCGCAACAGTGCATACCTCTCATTTCATGCCCAAATCCCATTTTGATTTAACTCGGCTGCACATGTTCTCCATATGATTTTTTTTCGCAGCTTTCTCAACATCTGTCAAAATATCCCCAGACAAAAACCCTACTATGTGCGTTCCCTTGGAGTATAGAAAACAATAATACATGAGGCACCAGGACATTTTTCAGAAGCAAATCCCATGTGTCCAGATGTTTTCCTCATGACGATTTTATAATACAGTCTTGACCTGGATGACAGAGAACCCCAGGGGAATTTGTGCATGAAACTTATGGCATATGGCAACATGTAAAGATGTGTGGACACTGGACACACTAACAAGGTTACTTTGTGAGCTGATGATTTATGTATGCTGTTGGCACGGCTCGTAAAAATAGACCAATATTAAAAGCTTCGACCTGTAAATAATTCACGCTAA
Organism: Boleophthalmus pectinirostris; assembly: GCF_026225935.1. Lineage (NCBI taxonomy): Eukaryota > Metazoa > Chordata > Actinopteri > Gobiiformes > Gobiidae > Boleophthalmus > Boleophthalmus pectinirostris. Next base: position 15,168,375 of record NW_026571095.1, read on the forward strand.
CCCGAACGAGTGCGATTTGTGTGCGTCTCAGCTGTTTGGCTTTTATGGCTGTACTGTACCGGCGTTGACTGAAAACTGACCACTGGACACGAAAAAGAAACTACCATTAAATCACATATTTCGTGCAGGATAATTCTCAGAAGAAACCAAAATTACAGAACGGTTCATATTTTATTTATTTGAACCTTTGCCTACCTTGTTTGATGCCACGAGGTGCAGCCCGTTTAACGATCCTGTCCTTAGGAATGTGAGTGAGCCAAATAGGCGGTAAGAAGGTGCAGGGGTGCAGAGGAGAGGGACGCCAGAGCCACAAACGCACCAGAAAAACAGGCGTGAAATACTTTGAGCAAAGACACGAGGCGAGTGGCCGGGTTTGAGCGCACTTTACGCTGCTTCCTTGCTTCTCCTCCTCTCTCCTCCTCACGCAGCGGCGGCGTTCATCCTTCGATACAGTTATGTGGCGAATCGGAAGAGACGCACGGAGACGCAGGGCGCAAGGTGCTCGACTCGCCCCCTTTCCTCCCTGTGCTTTGAGAGATGAGGAGCAGAGCGAACAAAGAGGCGAGCGATGACAGGCAGACGGTTCCAGCTACGCCGTTTACAATAGAGGGGGACGAGGGCCAGTGATGTGAGGTGGGGGTGCGCCAGAGAGGGGTGTCCTTTATATCTCCATAATCCGATTCGTCTATAAACCTACATTGTTGATCCAAAGTGAATTAGAATTAATGACAGTCTGAGGCTACCCCCCCACAGTATTATAGGCACATGCTGGTCATAACACGAAATGAACAACCTATAACTCATTAAATCGAGACTGGAACAAAAGTATCTGGTCAAGTTCTTGTCAAGAAAATTTGCATAAAAAAAAAAGAAGAAGAAGAAAAAAAAAAATAGTGTATTGACAAAAATACAAAAATAATCATCAAAGAGAAACCTGAAGACCTCTACCAAGACATATCAATCTCAGATATATTTTATTGTTGATATTATGTGTTTTTAAAAATCATGACCTAATATTTTATAATTTTATAATTTTACAGTGAACAGTACAGTTCATTTGAGTTTTCAGACAACAGTGGAGCTTCATACCTCTTCACCACAGCAAGACATTTGCCCCTGATTACAGCACACCTATTTAACCAAGTCATTAAGTGCCTTGTGTCAATAATGTGCACCAATAAAAATAACAGTGTATAATAAGTTATAGCCTACAAATAAAACTTGAATGACTCATTGTCCGTGGGCAATCACCTTGACACACACATTTTTCTTCCCATACATTCACAATGTATGGGAAAGTTTTGTTCCGCCTTGTGATGTCATGTGGTAATACAGGAAGAGCTCTACTGTATTTTTAAACTCCACACATCTTCACTAGAATTATTTCGATGACTTCATCCCTGGAATTGCCAATCTCTACTGAACTAAAGGAGCAGTTAACTTGAAAACTATTACTACTACCACTATAGACAGACTATTAAAAAGGGTTACTTAAACATATGTGAATAAAACAAAACATAACTCCAAGTATGGTTTTGTGGAGATAACAGCATTATAACATGGCTTAAAACTCAATAGTCAATTTTGTACCTTTAAATAGGCAGTTTAGTATACAGAGACAGTTGAATCTGCCTTTTTCAGAGCACAGTGTTGCATTTACAATCTAATCCCATCGAGAGTTGCTTTTCTTGACTGCACACATTTGGAATGCTAAGACACAGGAAGAAAATATATGCAAATTGCTGCGTAGTGGTGGTGCACAAAAGGGAACAGACTTAAAATCAGAAATATAGTAGTAATGCTGTTTATTCAGATAGCATGCTTACTTTACTCACAGATGCATTTTCAGTGGCGTGTGGGGATGGGGCCTTCAGAGTGATGAGAGAAACAGAGCAGTGGGGGATTGGACTCATTTCTATGGCATCTGTGATTCCTTCAGAACTGAACTCAATGAGGAGTAAAGAGATGTTTTACCGTAAAGCTAAAGAACCATAGGGAGCTGTATTATGGCTCTAATATCAATGGAAAATAGACACCAGGAGATCAGATGCACCATGAAATAAATATGAGACGATGGTTTAAATCAGGCTGTCTGTTAGGCAGTAAATGACTTAAGCAGTATTTTTATTCTATTATTATCTCTATATTAACATTGTTGGGTTCCTCACAGTGAGCAATAAATATGAAGTGTAAATTCCTCCAGCCCAGTTACTTTGGCACCACCTGATCATCTCTTAGGCCTTTCATATGAATGTACTCTCTCTCCCCTCTTTAATCCTTTGAATTCACCTACATGATCTTCCTGTGGTCTCCACTGTAACAGCAAAACTGGCAACCTCCTCTCATCCTCCATCTTCTCTTCACCATCAGTAGTGTACAGGCTCCAAATCCAGAAATATCTCAACTGTACACTGTCTCACAGCAGTTGGCTGGGATAAGCTTTGAATTTTTCCTGTGTTCAGATGGGCGTGATTCACAGGTGACACATATATATCTGTATCAAAGACATATGTCTGGTCATGATGAAAAAATAATTGAAAAAAATATCATGGCATGTTGAAAAACATGTATTTCTCCTAAATCAGTGAGAGAAGCACAACTTTGTTAACTTGAGGTGAGAGAAATTTGATTTTGTTTGTAAATAATAATTGATCAATGAGCTGTTTGTTTCAGATGCATCACTGATAAAAGTAAATATGTGTGGATAGGGGCATATGGAGTAAGAAGTTATGTGCCTTGTGTTCAGAGGAGGGGCTATGGCACATACACAAAGACATAAACATTTGTGAAGCCTGAGCTAATGTGAGCTGTGACTTTTTCCAAATGTCAGACGCCTCACCAAACACACAAACACTGTCAATCACTCTGCAACCAGGACACAGCTATTTCCGCACAATGGAGAACGCAAACTACACAGGGGAGTGGGACCAGCATCATGGCAGAAAAATGACTTCTACAAAGCCATTAGGACATCCAAAAGGAGACAAATGAGCCAGGGCTTTGGTGGTTCTGCAGTTCTTCCATGCTGCAGTGTTTGACGTTATTATCACTATTTCTTTGATCAATAATACACTACTGCCTGAGACAGTACAGAGTCACAGTCAGAGAAACTTAAAAACTATATATTGTCCATTACAGGTGCTCTATAACTTTTTGGTGGAGGGTCTGTCACCTGCTTGTCTCAATGGAGATATTATTGCTTTGCCTGAATGTTTCCTGGAATAGCATTAAGCTGATAAGTCTCTATCCAAACCACTCACTCTCTCTTTTTTTAAAAACATTAAGCAATGACATGATATAATCCTTCACTCGTCCAGAAGTGGTCATCAACTGAAAATGGCTTCTGGATGGGAGCCGAAAAGTCTTGATAGCAAAAACAGAGTCCAGATAAAACCTCCTCTAAATTAAGCAATAGCATGATTTAGACAAGCAGGTGGCGGACCCTAAACTCAAAAAGTTACTTAGTGCATCTTTAAGGCATCACATTGCACAAGCCATTGTAAAACTACCAGTTTTCCTACTTCAGACATACTCTAGATTTGGTGCTTCCATGTTTGCTTGAGATAAGTTTATAGCTGTAATTTATTTATTGCTGCTTTCGTAGATCAAACAGTTCTTTACCATCACCGCACGAGAGGAAACACAATATTTCCCTGTAGACGTTATAGCCTGAACTAAACTTTACAAAGTCTACTGCTCGTGCTGATGAGGCAGTTATTGAGCCGCCATGCTGTGTCTGACTTCTTCCCAGCCAGAGGGGCCCATCTGGGCTGCAGCAGGGCAGTGATGGAGGAGGAAGTACAGGAGACGCAGTGGGCACCAGGGCAAAACCACACAGACCGGGACACCTCTCCACGTCTAACCACAGGCCTACTCATTTATGTATGTTTTGGCCTCCTTTTTTCCATTTAGGGTGTCTGAAATTCATGGGGTCTTTTCACAGGAGTCTCCACTTCACTTAGTGTAGATTATTAAAGGCACAGTGTGTTCACTGTCTTTTGGTCTGAGGCTAAAAAGGGCTGGATGGAAACGCTGACTTTTCTTCCATGAAGAAGGAAAAATGCTGATTAAGTGCAGTGTTGTGGGAGAAAAGGGTGATCAGATGTCACACAAACGTACATAAACACTATGTACTGATTGATTGCTCTTGCCACCTAAAACCACATGTACACTGCCAGTTAAAGGTTTGAACACTTTTTCACATCATGTTCTTTATTTTATGACTATTTACATTAGAAATTCTCAGTGAAGGCATCAAAATTATGAATGAACATGTAGTAAACAAAAAAGTGAAATAGACACCCTTTGTTTTGATCACTGCTTTGTGCATTTGGCATTCCACTAATGAACCCTGACATGGCACACCGGTGAAGTGAAAACCATTTTAGCTGAGTACATCATGAAGCTCATTGAGAGAATTCCATAGGTTTGCAGTGCTGCAACCAAAGCAAAGCACCTTGAGATCTGAACATAAAATATAAAACATATTAATTAAATCAAACTATTAAATCAACTGTATGTAGTGCTACAATCAGAACTGAACATGGGTTGCCAGTGCCTAAACCTGCTGATAGAGTACACATACTAGTTTTCTCAGTACTAGCCTATGGAATGGCCATGTCTTACAGTTGTTATCAGTAAGATATAATTGATTTGAACATGTTTACCTTGTATCTGGGGGCACAGATCTTACAAACTTCTTTTTTTTTCTTTGCTACACAATACATCTTGCTCCATAATTCATATCTTTACTATGTACTAACAATGCAGAAAGTACAAAACATAAAATTAAAACACTGAAAAACACTGTGTCTAAACTTTTGACCGGTAGTGTATGAAAATGTCCTTTACATGCTCAGTTAAGCAGGTATTTAAAATTCAGGTCATGTGTGAAGGAGCAGCTGTGTGTGCGCTGTGGTGGATAATTGTGAACCATCAATAGGTCGATTTCTGATATATTTTCAGAAACAGGAGAGTCATTTGGTTGTGTTTATGTGTGGGGCATCAAAGTGAAAAGCTGTATCCTAAATGCATTCAGAGGAGACATGAGAGGAGAGAGCCTTTAATGAGCTCTTAGTGTCACAGCCCGCTCCAGTCCTTCTCTTTTATCCAACGTGGGTGGCACAGAAAACCACACGCTTCTAACTACATGGAGATTTAAAAGAAAGCACTGACATATCTGCTGACATTACAAAGAAACACAGCAATGGACAAATGGGCTAACCAATGTTAAATCACTCAGTCTGAAATGATAATAATACTTACATCAAATGGAATATGTGGTGTGTTTCTTCATTGTTGTAGGTAAAATGTATTCCAAGTTTTTCTTAGTTTTATATATTTTTTTCTTTGTTTCTGTTTTGTTGACTCATATTTTAAATATTGTAAAGTAATGGTTCACAATTGTAGGTTGAGGTTTAAAGGGCACATATTACACTATTTCCTGTTATAATCTTATTTCCGCATCACAAACATTTCTGGAGTTGTGTTTTGCTTCATTCACACCTGTTTAACACACAAAATGCTACATATTTTCATTCACATTCTGTTCCACCTTGTGATGTCATGTGGTGATACAGGACTTGCTCCACTATGTTTATAGACTCCATACACCTTCATTAGAATCATTTGTATGATTTCAGCCCAGGAATTGCCTCGACTAAACTAAAGGTAAAAAGGTAGCTTTTAAATTGAAAAGTACCACTTCATGACATCGCAAGGTGAAACAGAGCATTTTGAGCTTTATAGATGTAGACAGACTAATAATGCAAGATTAATTAAGCATTTGTAAATGAAACAAAACCCACCTCCAGCTATATGTTCGATAAGGGAACAACTTTATAACATGGCTTAAAGCTCACAAGAGTCAATGTTGCATAATGGGACTTTTAAGTATCAGTGTTAGTAGTGCTGTTATTGTGTCATGAAAGCTGGTTTCAAAGAATTTCTTTACAGGTCAGTGCAAATAGAAAAAAGAATTACATTGGGTCTCACCTGTAATGGCAACTTGAGTAGTGGGGTAGTTGGAATTAGAAGTAGTAAATATGTTTTCATCTTTTTTCCTGGACTGTTAACATGTTTGCACCTTTTTGCCACTGTTATGAAAAATAAAAATCACCAACATGACTTTGTGACTGAGGCATTTTCCCCCTTCATTTTAAATTGAACCTGTGACTCTGCTCCAGTGACCACAGCAAACTGCAGCTGTCTTCTGCTTTCACTCTCACTTTGCCTCATAAGTGAATGTGTCACTAAACTTCACTACACTGAGAGGTACCCCGAGGAATAGTTTGATGCACTTTGAATTGTTTTTCTTTGTTTCGTTTCCACCACCAGTTCCACAAAGAGGACCTGAGCTTTCTGGATGATTAGATTAGATTAGACTAGATTAGATTTCTTTATTTGATCTCCGTAGGGAAATTCTGGTGCAGCCAGCGTCTTAAAAACATTCACATAAGAATAACAAGCAAGAATCAGAAGTACATAAAAATACAAGAACAACTATTTACTGTTAAAGTGCAGGTAAAGGTAAGGTGTGGCAGTAGCAAGTCCTCTAGGCACTGTTAAGGAGGCCAATGACTTTAGGGATGAAAGAGTTGGTTCTATATTTGGGTACAATTTAGGCTTTGGTACACTGCAAAAATGATTTGATTACATTTCACTTGACAAGTGAAATTAGCTACCAATGGAACTGGACTTTTTATACTTAAAATATGAAAGTACATCTTTCTACACTTAACGGTGCACCTTGTAACTTTTCGGTTGGGATCCGTCTCCTTGTTTCAATGGATATGTCTTTGCTCTGCCTAGAATGTTCCATAGTGTGACATTAAACAGCTCTACCTTACATTTATTAAATTAAAGATGGTAGCTCAAAATACCAAGAAAAAAATTCTGACTGTGAGTGGGTTGCCTTTCCACAGATCTGGCCTGTAACTTGGTCTGGTTTGGTCTCCATGAAGATAGAAAGGTTCAAAATACTGTGAAACATTCCAGACAAAGCAACAACATCTCCATGGAGAAAAGCACCTGACAGAAGAAAAAAAACAACATTTTGCAATTAAAATAAGGAACAGAATCTAATGTTGCATGAATAAAGGAAAACACACTTACTTCATTGGTAGATATTTTTACTTGTTAAGTTGACAAATAAAGTAAACTGTTCTCAATTAAAGTAATTTTAACTCGTCTGGAAATTGCTTTTTGTAGTTTACAGACCTTGTTTTAAACAGGTCCAAGATGTCATTGCACTGAATCCCACTGGTTTTTCCACACTCTTTGACAATGTTATATAACCAGGGAGACCAGTTGACAAATGAACCCAACCGAGAAAGGAAAACGTTAAAACAAATTCAACAAAGCAACTGCAGAACAATTTGAACAACATGAAGACACAATCTACATTAAAATTTCAAAAGTGAACCAGCACCAGATCTATCTGAAAATGAGTTACAATAATGATAAGAGAATGGACTGTAAGGAGCTTTTGTTGTGCTCATTTTAGTTCAGGTATTAGGTTATTCTAAGTTTTGACATTTTGAGCATATCTAGAAGTACATAGAATGGCTTAGCAGACTATTAAATGTACACTATGTAACTTTTAATTTCTTGTTTGCCTCAGTGGATATACTAAGAGCTTTGCCTGAAATATCCCACTGTATTATTGCATTACATTATCTGTGCAAAATGTGTTAATTGCATACACAAAACAAAACAAAAACATGCATTCTTAGTTACTGTGACATGGACATTTCTCTCCAATATAGGCTTAGATTGGATGAGACAAAGTAACCATCTTAACAGCAGAATACGGCACTGACTTGAAATAGATTCTATTCAGAAAGATTTTCCAATGAAATGTTAACCTTGGTCCAAGTCCAACCTATAGCCTATACCTGTTTACCTGTTACCTGCAATTAAAATGCATAATGTCAACATTCTTGTTCCAGTATGGTTTATTGTTCAAGTCCACATCCAGACATGAGAACTGTACCTCTCCACCACGTCCACACTGACCCCTGATGGAGGTGGGGGTCACAACAGCTTTGGTCCTCCTTAGGTCTTATGACATCTTAGGTCAGTATGGTTTAAGTTTTGTTAAAGGGCCCATCTTATACTATTTTCTGATGTATGTCACAATGTTGTTTCCTGAACAAAGCATGCCATAGTGTTTTGTTTAATTCACACATTTTAACACACTAATCCTGCATATTTAGACAGAGTTCTTCTCTCAAATCAAAAACACTCTCTTCCAACATGTGAGGTCATGTGATAATACAGTAAGTGCTCCACCCCACACACCTTCTCTAGAATCATTTGTACAGTTTCAGCCCTGGAATTGCCAATCTCCGAACTAAACGTAAAAAGTATAGCTATTAACATGAAAAATACCACATGACTTCAAGAGATGGAACAGAGCATTTTGAGCTTTGGAGATGTAGACAGATTACCAATTAATGGTTATACAAACATGTGAATAAAACAAAACACAACTAAAGGTATTAGTCCATCTCGCGTAATATAAGACGATGAAGATGGATGTGGTTCCTCTCACCATCTCAGGTAACAAAGTTGTCCACTATCCTCTACTCCTTCTCATCAATAGAAGAGTGATTTTTTTTTTTTTTTTTTTTTTAATCCTTCAGGCTTGTATCTTTTGTATAAAAGTTGAGTAGCCACAGAATATTTTCTTTCAGACACAGTAGTCTTCACTGCACTGTCCTTGACGTCTTGGAGGCAAACAGTGTGTGCAAGTCACACTTTTCATGCTAGTTCAAAGTTCATTCATTGTCTTCACAGTTCATGTACTGCTTTTATTTTTCAAGACTTCTAGCACAACTTTACAAGCACTGTTGGACACTTTAAAACTGTAATGTGTTATTTATGACACTGTCATTTCAAAGTCATTAGTTACATTACAATATTACTGTATAAAATGTAAAACATTACACGACTATTGCAGCACTTTTAATTTACTCTCACCAAAAGAACTGTTAAGATGCTGAACTTTTGCACCGTATATGGACTGAACCAGGACTGAACCAGACTAAACCAGGACTAAACCAGGACTAAACCAGGTTAAACCAGACTAAACCAGAACTGAACAGGTCTAGGACTGAAGCCTGAACGGTCACCAGGACTTCTAAACCAGTGGAAGGTGAACTGCAAGGTCCACCAGGACTAAACCAGGTGTAAACCAGAACTGAACAGTGGGTCTAAACCAGTGCCATCTAACCAGGAAACCAAGCCCTGCTGCCAGTTGAACCAGGTCTCCAGGACTGAACCCAGCTGAACCAGGATGCTAGACTAAACCAGGTCCAAACCAGACTCCTGGACTAGAACTTGGAATCTAGGACCGCCCCTGGAACCCGAGTTTCAGCTGCGTTTACTCGGTGGAGCGCGGACTTTGGTCGTCCTTTCGCTCAGGATCCGGTCTAAGCGCGGGCGCACCTCGGCGTTTCACCGCTCTGAATCGCGGTGATTTTAACAAATTTGTATGAAGAAAAACAAAAACCCACCATTTCAATCCAGGTTAAAAAGCTTGTGACGCGCGTTACTACATATTACCAAGTAAAAATACGCGCGCGGAAGCATCCTGTGCGTGAAGATTTCAGAAAATAGGATCCATCCTATTTTTTGCGCTCTAAACGAGCGTAGGCGCGTATCCCGTCAAAATCCACAGAGAGCATTATCTGTTGTTGTATTTGTGCATTTACCATCAACATTGTGCTCCTGGGCAGTTGTGTATCATGTGAAAGAGCCAATCACACAGACTGTTAATTAGTGCTTTGAAATTTACTTTTGAAATCCGTTTGCGTGGTCAGCCTTAGAATATACAAGCAGCTTCATTTTGACTTCCATTGAGAACATACGTTAAAGAAATGCGAGAGATATAACAGTATTAAGCAAAGCGTCAACATTTATTGTCTTCAGTTAGTTTGACCTCGGCACGCGGGCACACCGTTAAGAGCATCTGCTGTCTGAACTGGATAAAGGTCTCGGTCTAATTGAAACCCGGGCAGCCCTGAGATTGTGGTGAACTGTCACCCTTGTATCAGGGCGTGCCATTCTGCCCTCTGCGTCTTCCCTCTGCAGCGCTTTGACTTTTAATGGTTTCAGTCCAAGTAAGCCGCCTCTTAAACTCCATCACTGCTATATTTAGAGAACATAAATAAATAAAAGCAACTCAATTTCGTATCTAGATTCTTTCCGTCAGAAATGCGGATATTAGAAATAGGCCTTTTTTGTGGAAATATTAACAGTGCGGTCAGTAATTGGGTATTACAGCATTGTTGTAACGCCATCTGGTGGTGAAACGCAGTGTCACATACAAGGCAATTTTGGGGCGAGATCCAGAGGGGCTGCTGCCATCACATTTAGCATGTGTTGTCTTAGAATGCGTAGCATTCCCAAATATCATGACTGCTGCCGTTTGGAGAATTTTATTTTATTTATTTATTTATTTTTTGCTATAGCATTGTAACGCATGTTCCCCTTTCTACTTTAGTGACTGGTCAATTGTTTGAAAATATCTCCCTCTAGCATGTAGAGCAAGAACTCTCCAGGTGAAACCAGTAAAGACATAGTCCTACCTACCAAGAAAATGAAGAACCAAGTCCTACCGAGAAATGTAAAGCCTAAATGCTTTTACAGCGTTGGTAGACGTAGTAATATTTGAGAAAGCAAAATAAGTCACATTTAAATTATTATAATTTTTCTTTTTACTTTTTAACAGACAAAAACACTGATTGGCATTTAGGTAGAAAACACAGAGAACACCTTGCATTGTTTTACTTTATCTGGTTTAATATTGAAGCGTTCCATTCTAAATTTCGGGGGAATTCAGATCTTGTCCAGAAGGGGTCGCCTATGCACACAGTGAGTCTCCTTCAGATGGAGCAGCAGTCTCCCTCATTCATCAATCTCCCATTATTCCAATGACAAAAGAGACATCAAATGGGCGGTGTGAGAAAACATTACAATGCGTTTGTGAAGACAGACACTGTATAATATATGCAAAAGACATATAAAGCTCAGTGTGCACAGAGAAAGCCATAAATGTCCATTACCACAAATTATGAATTTTTGAGGATTAAAACAAAGACAGTGGCCCCAAAATACATTTCAGATTCTGCCATCTTACACTCTAAGCATCTGCATCTACAGTCACCTCAAATGCTGTGTCTCTACTAGCTGTCTGCTCCATGTTTCCCACCCAAATCAAAAAGGCCTACTTGTGGGGGGTCATGTCTGGTCACCTCTCCTGAGAATAAGGGGCTCTGTGTCTGCCCCTAACCCAACGGTCCTCCTCTGTCCCTATGGCAACAGTGGAGGAGGCTGTGGGCCTAGACTGGGGTGTCCGAGCAGATGCCCATAATTAACATGGCTGTACGGAGGAGTCAGCCCTGCCAGTCTGGCCTCTCCAGAACTGTCAGCGGTCCATAAGAGGCTGAAAAATGATGGCCCTGCGGTGGTCCCATGTTCCTGTGGTGGGGGGTGTCTATTGCTCATGTTTGCTCGCTGTTGTCTGTGAAAATATTCATATGATTGGTGGAAAAATATGGAGGTAATGACAAATTGTAACCAAGGTTAAGGTTACAATTAAACAACTCAAAGTGGGAAGAAATCATAAGGCAACTCCTTTTTTTATCTATGTCTATAGTCAGTGTTGGGAAGTAACTGAATACATGTACTGAGAATATGTATTCTGAATACAAATTTTGAGTAACTGTATTCCACTACAGTTACTTTACAATGTACAGTTACATTAAATAGTATTCAGAATACAGTTACTTTTCTAAATTCAAAGTAATATATCATGGTACTTGATCATTCAGTTTAAACTTCAAACTGCACAGAATTCGTGAAAAAACATAAAATATTGCTCTTGTAATATAAGAAAATGTGATTGTTCCTTCTCTGAAATAAAGCAGTTTTTAATCCCATGTTGCGTTTTTACCTTATTATTTAATTGTAACTTGCATGAAAGTGTTCTTAGTATTCAGATTACAGTGCTCTGATTGGAGCATGTATCAGAATATGTTACAAAATACATTTGAATTTGGATATTCAGTATTCTGTAACTAAATACATTTTCAAAGTATTCTTCCCATCAGTCTATATCTAGTATTTCTCTCTCTCTCTCTCTCTCTCTCTCTCTCTCTCTCTCTCTCTCGTATCAGAACTATGCAATCATTTGATAGTTTAATTTATCTTGTTGCATCTGCATTATTTTCTCTGTTTCCATGGGGGTGACTGTGTGCAGCACAGACAGACACTGAGTGCATGTCTGGCTTACATGGCTGACTGAAGCCTACATCGCACCTCATCATCACATACATTCAACCTTCACATAAGTGGCATTATCAAATATCCAGTCTAGACAGGGTCTGTGGGATCCTACAGGATTTACAATTGCAGATTTAGTAAAATCACGTACAGTGGTGGAAGAAATAAATTTTGTTACTTAAGCATAAGTACAGATACAGGGCAGCAAAAAAAAAGTAAAGTAAAGTTGTTAAAGTTTGTTTGTTAAAACAAATGGTATAGCTGTTTTTATTTCTATATTTTGGTTTGCTCATATGACAAAAAAATAGACCACTCAGCCATTTCAGCAAGTCTCAAATTATAAGCAAAAACCTTTCAGTCCAGTTAAAAAAATGCAGTAAAGTAGAATGTACAAATACTTGCTCTCAAATGCAATAAAAAGTATCCACTGTTAAATGTACTTTGCATTACAGATACTTAAAAAAATTAACAGTACTAACTTTTGTACTTAGTTACTTTCCACCATTGATAACCTGAAGCTGTATGTGCATGTGTAATATCTGTCCTTTGGTCTCCTCAGGTCAAGTGATCAATACAGAGGAATCTATAGAAATTTCTGGGGTGCCCGGCCTGTGGCTCCAGAGGTCATCTGATGCACTGGCCATGAGTCCATGAATTTGTCAGCAGCAGCCTGTGGTCATCTGCACGCTCCGCGACCCACCTCTGACCTTTGACCCGGACAACCAGCTAAGTGGGCAGGACATTTCCTCTCCTATTGATCTATTAGCTTTGCACTTGAGAGTATAGGGCTTTTATTGGGTCATTCAGCTTCCCAACCCACAATGGAGTAAAAAAGGGTATTCTCTTGTAAAATTTTTAAGCACTAACTGAATATTTTATGTGCTGTTATTTGATTTTTGTTTGTTTGTTTGATCTTGATTTTTTTTAAACATTCTGAATGTCTATGAATTGGTTTGCAATAACAGTGTTAGGAGCTGTTTGTTTATTTGTAGATATCAAATACTACTGATATGTGTCTGTTTAAGTTCTCTCTTCAGTCATCACACAAATATAAATCCATCCAAATTTGAAGCGAGGGTCTGATTCCCACAGGGGTCATGAGATCACGGAACCAGACAGTGTTTTATGGGACATGAAACTCAGGAACATGGGGAGGTGGGATTTTTGGGAGGGGGGGTGTCTTAGTCTGAGGCGGCCAATTATACTATGGCTAGACACACGAAACAGGCACAAGGCACACGCATGTGGGAATCCTCTGAGCTGCTGAGCATATGCACAGGCACTAGGGCCAACACAGACAGACACAAAGCACACTCATCTGTAGTAAACATGCACATGGCTTATGTGTGAAGAGCAGCTAAAATGCACTTAAGTTTAACACTGTTTTATGCTCAAGGCTCAAGACTGCCCTTTAGATTATTTTTTTACATTATGCATGTCTATTAAAATACTACAATCCATTGACATATGCTGTTATTGCTAGTTATGCTATAGTTTCTAAAACATGTAAATATATAAAGAAAATGTTTGTTAATGTCTGCCATGGCTGGGCCATATTGTTTGCACTTCCCTCAACTCAGTCAGGAAATAAACTCAAGTTTGGTGCACACAGGCTGCTTTGAAGGGCTTTTTCATATCAACATGTTCTGCAGAGCACGGTATAGCTCAAATCAAATCACACAAATAAGAAAACCATTATACTATTATACTACTCAAGAAGAAGCACATATTATAATGGTTCAAGAAATTAAAGCAAAAATTATTTGCAATTTTAAACTGTGTGGAGAAAGCAATAAATAAAGCACAAAATGAGAAAAACTAAATCAAATCTGAAAGAGCTATTTTTCAAATACTTTAATATTATCATCATAAAGGTTTTTGTCACGTTCATACCTTGATAAGAGTAACACAACTTTTACTTAAGTATTAAGTGCTGTAATAGAAGGTCTAAAAGAACTATTTGAAAACCACCTTCAGTCTAACTGCTTTGGTAATGTCAAATGAAATGGAATTGGCCTTGAGAAGTCTTCCATGTTACACTTGGTAGCAGATGGGAGCCTTGGACCGCAAACAACTCCCAGCAGCCACACAGTTGTTGGTTCCTAGTGTCCTGCAAACATTAGGCCTTTTTCTCAGAAAATCTATGTATTTCCATGTAATTCTTGGCCGCTCTGTTAGGACATAAAATAGCCTCTCCCATGGTGCGGAGCACTTGCCTTTTTGGGATTAACCACGCGGCACGCCTTGCATATTAATGCGTAAAGGCATTGAGCTTGAACTTGACCGGAGGAATGCGGCTCGTGGGAACGCAGGCTGTGGCTGTCCAGACTCATTCATGGCGCACAGGTCGGTGGTCGGTGTCAGCGCTCATTTGCATAAAACCCACCCGCCTCAAATGAAGGCACGAGGAGCAGCATCGCTCACTCTTGAGCTTCATGATCAGCAGAGGAAGTCTGTGCAGCTGCTGCTGGTAAGAACCTGCCTCATTTTGCTTTTACTCTTAAAAACTTTGGATAACATAAGTCCTATGACGAACACAAAGGTTTAGGCCTAATATCGTGCTGGCATTAAAGGATCAAAGCGCAGCAAATTCCCAAAAAGTTAGCTCACCTAAAACTTTGTCATACTGATATCCAAGTACTTTGGAATGTGTGATTTTATCATCTGTCTAATTTTTAAATGTCTGTAGATAAAGTAAAATGTAAATTATGTATTTGCTCTAAAAATAAATATTTTGGAAGAGCAACTTGAGGTTTGTGCTATTAATTTAGGCACCACTTTGTAGAAAATAAATAATACCCGACTGATTTCACTGACATTAATTTTATCGCAAATTATCTATAGCAAACGCAAATCATTATAGGCTTGCTACTTTTGCTTACAATTTTGCTGATCCGATTTTATTGGCCCTGTGCAGCTGTATCTTTTTTTTTTTGTTTTGTTTGTTTTTTTGTAACTTTTAACATTCTTGACAGGCCCGCAGTATTTTTACACAAACAAAACCCATTTGACATATTCATTATCACTAGGGAGATATAAATAGAAATAGAAATTTGAAAATTGTAAGTTGTATTCAAATAAATTCTAACTAATCAATCATAAAGTAAATTCATAATCAAAAGAAAGTGCATTTGAGATTTCAAACAAGGGTGTAAGGTGATTTTTCTGCACATGTTAATTAGGCATAAAGTTAATTCACTTTTTGTGCATAACATATTAGTCTACATGCAGGTTTTAGAACATTTCTTGTGTATTGGAAAGCATCATCTGTTGAGATGATCTCCACAATGTATCTATAATATCACCCATCCCTGGTTATGCCACTTTTGCCAAAGACTGGATCCTAGTTCTGGTAATACACATGCTTTGTCATGATTCATGCAGTACATCTGAAGGTGTCACATATAGGCTATTACTAGGCCAATGGTATTTAAGGCCATAATTAAGGTTATTATTAGAATTGATGTTTCACTGATTCTGTAAGCTTGTTTTAAAAATAGCTAAAGGCTAAAAGAAGACTAATAAATATGAAATATAATTATTGAATGAGGAATAAGGCTGATGGTAAGATATAGGCTATAACAATAAGTCAGCTTTGAAACCTTTCATTTTAAGAATGGCATTTTTTTTTTTTATCCAGACCTTTATTTAGCATACTTTTGACCATTAGTTACAAACTCCCACCCGGGGGGAACCCTTTTGTCATAAGAATATAAACAAATGAGGTATATTTCAGTTAAGCTCTGCTATAATATACAATGGTAATTATTAAACAAAAAACAAACAAACAAAAAAAGTATAATCAATAGAGATAATAATAATAATAATAATAATAATAATAATAATAATAATAATAATAATAATAATAATAATACAGAGTATGTTTTAACCTCCTTTACAAGAGGTCTCTTTCACTTACAGATATTGGGCCTGGTCAGTTAGTGCAGCCTAAACACATAGTCCAGTAGTGTGCCAGCAGCTCTGTCAATAGGCTAGGCTACATGCTGCTAGATCACCTTTATTTTCCAGATCTGATATAGTTTTTTAAATTAAACCTAAAAGCAATTTGTGTTCAGGCCAGTGTAGTTTACATCGCGTTATTTCCTCAGTACAGTGTGACTCAGTCTCGCCATAGAGTGTCGCTGTTTATCCTGTGAATGGTCCTATAAATCTCTCAAACACTGCATTTTAAAAGCAGCCGAGCTGTAGTATATCGTTGAAATGTAGGCTATGCCCACGTTCCTCTACTGCTGTGTGGGCATGAGTGCCCTGTAAATAGTTAAAGTCAGTGTCAGTGCCACTAAACACCAGCGCCAGGATAACTCACACTGTGGATATGGGACCTATTTTTATTCAAATTGAACAATTTTTGTAAAGGTAATATATATTTTATTTTTCCTTTTTTTCTTTAATGAAAATGCTTAGCCTATATCTTCCTTTTGATCTTAGTTATGAAAATAGGCCACACAGGCATACTGTCAGGGTAGGCCTGTGTGAGATTTGCCCTCATCTAATCAGAAGACGTGTTTTTTTAATGTTCAGTTTACCAGGGGTCAGATCTGGATCTTCCGTTAAAGTAGGCCAATGATTCATTTTAGTCGTACACTGGGTCAGTTTTATCCACTACATTCTTCATTTATTTAGGCCTATTTCAAAATATGTTTTCTTTGGTTACATTCATGCTATTTGCTATTTGACCAAATATAAGGAAGCTTAGCCTATCTAACATGTGGTAGGCTTTTGGCGGAATGCCCCTCTTCCTCCCCGGTCTCCTCTGCGTTCTGTAGTTTCGGTTTCATCCGGTAAGACACAAATATTCACACTGTAGCCGATTCTCTTCAGTCACGTGGTCACTAACCCGCTGACGCTGAAGTGTAGAAGTAACAACATCTAGCCTAGCCTATTTAACATCTTAGGCCAACTACTTATTTAATTTAAGAGCCAAATCTGAATTAAATCATGGCTTTAAACACTGCATGATTTATAGCATTCCACAATATTTATCTAACCTATTACATGGGCCTATCATTGTGAACTCCACTCCTTGATGGCCAATAATGGCATACAGTTGAAAAAAATGACTTGGCTGATGTCGACTACGCTAGCTGTAGTGTCAGATAATTTTTGTGTGCCTTACTGGGCCAAGGTTGTACACTGACCACGTGTGTCATGTATTCAGACAAGCTAAATTTGGACATCGGTGAATTAATGCAGCTCGAGGAATATTTAATGAGTGTTGTGCTCATCGAAGAAGTATTCATTTAACAGTGTAGTGGTGGTAGGAGGAGGCGGAGGACAGAGGCCCCAGGCAGCGCTGCAGTGCAGAGTTCAGCAGGAGATATTGTTGTGAGCCTGGGAAAGTGTAGCGGGGATGACGCCAGACTCCGTTGAGCGGGCTTGGGGGGACGTGGAGGATCCCAGACCCGATTGTCATGTAAATCTCACTCTGGCACGTTGTTGAACTTGATGTTGACTTCTTTTTTCCCCCTTTCTTTTATTTCCAGGGGTGGGAGCGGCTGTGAGGGGGTAAGATTTTTCTGTCACTTGTTTGTGGGAAAATCCAAGTGAACACACACCACCATGGGCACTAGCTGCACACAGAAAAGTGTTTCTATTTATTTACCCATGGGCTTACAGCTCTTTGGAGGAATCAAGTTTAGTTTAAAATAAAGCATACACTACACTATTTCTTTTCTTTTTTTCTTTTTTTTTGCGTAGGGTACATGATAGTCCCTCTTGGGTTTAACTAGGATGCTGAGTAAATCATCATTAATAATGAGGAAACATTCTTGGAACACTAAATAAGTTTATCAGCAAATACAAAGGAGCTGGATGTCATTATATTTTTGGACTTTTTCCCACCCGTTTTAGATGTTATAATATGGCACA
Source organism: Boleophthalmus pectinirostris (assembly GCF_026225935.1). Lineage (NCBI taxonomy): Eukaryota > Metazoa > Chordata > Actinopteri > Gobiiformes > Gobiidae > Boleophthalmus > Boleophthalmus pectinirostris. The sequence continues at coordinate 15,186,552 of NW_026571095.1, forward strand.
GAACACTTTGGTGTGAGTTCAATTACAGGCAGATAGCAGTAGAGGCCAGCGCAGATTACATCTGTTTATAAATGATGCTGAGAAGAATGGGAATCCTGCCTAGAGTCAGACCTGTGTTGCAGCTTGACAGGGAGCCTGCACCTCCTTGATACTAACAGATTGCCCATGCGCAATAATCAGATATGTAAGGCCTATCTGATGCAAGCTTCGTTTGAAAATCCACATCAGGTCCCCTTCTCTTTTATTGGTTTACCTGCACACGCTCAGATACACCAAGCTTTTAAATATCCTTTCTAACTTTCAGAGATATTACAAGTTTCTATTCGTTGCTTGTCTCTGCAACCGGCTTTTTATCTGTAGTTATCACACTCTCTATCTCATCGTGTGGGCCCAGATACCACTCATATCACAGCATCATTCGGATAAAGCTACATATTGGGGAAATTGTAAGTATTAGGATGTGGTGGTGAGGCCTATTCTGCACCCTGCGCAGCTGCGTGGATCTCCTAGCACCCTACATTATTGTGTTTGTATTGATTGTTTTAATTGTTATGTAAGTTTCACGGATATATGAAAAATTAATTAGATTGCATACACTTGAGCAAAATACACATGCATGTAGGCACACATTTCTTGTAACTGTGCCATATCACTTCTGCTAGTCTATATTAAATTGTTTTGGTGCGGTTGGGTCTGTCGCTTTTACGCACAATTTATGCACAACAGGACAAACGATTGGCATACTTCCAACACAAAGCAGGCTATCAATGAACTTTCTATATGACACCAGATTCCCGCTTCTTGCGCTCTTTCTCCTTTTAAGGCGGAGTTATTCCCCCCACCCCTCCCATCTCTCCCCATCCGTCGGTTCAGCGCGTGGACGCACTGCACTTGTCAGTTGCAGTTCGCGTGTGTGAGGGAAAGGACTGTGTAATTTGAATATACTTTTTGTGGCTTTCGTGGCTTATTATATAAATTTGCTGATTACTTTCATAAATGGCAAAACTCGTGAAAACCAAGAATGTGGACTTGAAGGATTCTAGTGGACTTTGATTTTAGTGAAGTGGAGTTGACCCTGGTGTCCAAGTAAGTGAGACGTTGGCCCTTTGTAAATGAACAGTCTAAATTGCTGTTGTGCTGCCCTTGTGCAGCATTCTGTGGTGTTCCCTTTTCTTTTTTTTGGCTCGTATTATGATCTCATGTCATATGAAGGCCACTCTGACTACGTAAAAACGCATCTGTCAATCTGGCCTTTCTCCAACTTTTCTGTTTAGATTTACATTTACTATTACAGTATTAAAATACTTGTGTATGTGTTATGTAAACACATTGTTGGATAAACTTTTATGCTAGTTTAACACTGTGCCCTGTGGTTAAACAAAAAAGAAAGGAGTGTGACCGATCTCAGGATGTCTTACACCCTTATAATAAAACTTGTCTAGTTGACTGCATTGAAAACATGCAAGTATCTTTATTATACGCGACATTTCCATTTATTCTTTCTGAAGTGCAGGTGTAAAATAGAATTTTGATCTTGTATGTGCAAATGTGCATCATCTGATCTGATAATGGATGAATGTGGGGATAGGTTATAATAAAAGGTAACACTGAAATATATAAAATAATAATTTTAAAGTAGCGTGTGTTTTTTTTAGCCTCGTTCACTCCCCATCTCTCCATCTGTATGCGTATGTGCGTGTGCGTAAGGAGCTCTAAGCGCAATGTGACCAGGCAGCAGGCGCTCTCCCTCGCTGCTTCCCTGTCTTCAACCTCTCGAGTAAGCGCGAACCGAGAGGCGGCCCCTTTAAGAGACCATGGCTTAGTTTGTGTCTTTGGTTATCTAGCTGTATGAGTTTTAATTTCATAAAGCTAGAGAACCGAAAGTACGAACTGTAGCCGAGCACTTCGGGAACAGGGGGTCTTTTCGGCGTGGCGGAAGAGGACTATGCCGGGATTGTGCGGAGCAGAAAGGATGGATGCTGAGAGATGCCACCTCAGAAGAAATGCCGAGCAGGAGCACGGAGAACACCGCTTTAGCCCTGAACAACAGCGATGTGAACGTAGTTCTCCAACATCTTTCATCTGTCCCGGGTTTGTGTAGACAGTGGACGGGTTCAGATCAGCCCTGCGTGGCCGTGAGGGCGTGAATGTTGATGCGTTTTGGATTTGTGATTTTGGCATCATGGTGATCCTGGGGCCTGTGAAGGACCAGTAAATGTTCAGTCCGCACAACTTTAAGAAATACAGGAGCTATTATAGAAAGTGATTTGACTGTAGGCTACTTGCCACAACTGTGTGGGTGTTTGACTGTCATATCTGGAGGGTAGACCAGAAATAGTTAAAGCTCTTCTCTGATTGGCCAATTGAAGGCTCACGTGACGGCGTTGGCATCAACATAGGCAGTTGCTTTCTGTGGAGTATATTTTTCAGTACTAGCGCGCTTTTTATGTGCACAGATGGTGCCATTACACAATAATCTTAAATAGACTATATTATTTTCGAAGCCTGTTATTATTATTGTTATAGTCTTTGTGTGTTTAAACCTCTAAACTCCTGATTGTATATTTTTAAGATTTTAGACCATTAACTTTTAAAAATAATAATAATTATGTTGACATAGTGAGAGATGTATTGAGTAAAACGGCATGATTGTGGCCTCAAACACCATGTAAATTAACTGATAAATGTAAAACCTGTTCACCCAAATGTTTATCTAGCACACAGGCTATTTCAGTAGTTGTATAGCTGGATGCACATTGGCCTGTTACAGTAAGAAAAGGCTACTTTATTTAATTCATTTATTTAAAGAATTTTCCTCATTTTAATCATAAAGTGTTCCAAACAAATATTTAAGAATAGCTGTAGTTTATGTACTACAGTGAACATACATTTGTCAGAGCTGCCAGATACGAATTGGATATGGTACATGTGTTCACATTTGTATGTTGAGGTGAATTATTTTGAGATTGGAACTATAGATAAAACTAAAATAGGACACCAGTTTTGACTTTGATCTATTCCAGGAGCCGAATCAGCAAGCCTTAGAAATGATTGAATATCCCTGAAGTCCCATGCTCTATTTAGACCATGACTGACAATATTTGATGTGAACCGTTAAACAGCATCTTGAATGGTGTGTGACTGTGTGCTCACTACTAGAGTATCATACAGCTCACCTGCCTGTCCTCCATCTTGAATTTATGTCCTGTTTCTCCCCTAAACACTTAACAATAATATTTATGCTAATAACTCTGAGTGTTTCTGCAGTATTATTTGGTAGTCTGACTCGAAATACCCCGAGTGCATTTGTTATGCATTTGTATTTAAGAGTTACAGTACACAAACAGTTTAAGCCTTGGACTGAAGAACAAAAATAAGGAGTGGTCCCTAAAATAATAACTTAAAACTATTTTGGCAAATAACTGTAGCTACAAGGTCAGCCTGATGCACTTTCCTTTCTCTTTTTATTTGACTACCTTGAAAATTATTTAAATTAAGCTTTGGTGATTTATTCAAATGTAGATATGTTTTTGCATTAATATATTTGTTGTTCTTTTTTTTAAGGGATCATGTGGACCTCACCAACGCTGAAGTACAGGAGAGTCAAGCCTCCTCCAAACAAGAGCCCACCCACAGGTATTAAAGCATTGTTTTGTACACTATATACATTATACTCCATCTACCAGAATGTGTCAATGCATGACTGTGGGCGTAAAGATTGTTTATGTAAAATCTTCAAGAAAAGGTATAAAGAGAAGCAGCTTAATGTCTTATTCACATATTGTTGCTTTCAAAGGGCATTTATAGACATTTTATTTGCACACAGCGTATAGCAAATGCCAGCATGTTTTATATCACGCAGCAGCTTGAATATGTAGACTAGCCCACAGCAACACATTCAAGAGCAAAGTGGGACCTCCATGTTCAATTCCGTCATTCCTCCTTTGAAGTATTAATCTGTTTTACATAGTAGCCCCCCACAACCCCCAAACCAATCCCCTCCTCTTCACACAGACCTCTCTCTTTCATTCTCATACATTGAGCGTTTTATCCCTTTAAACACTGTGATCCTATTTGTCAGGTAGAACGTGTGCTAGGTGCAGGGGAGGTAGCCATGTAATCTTGGGCGCGCTTGCTTTATCCCGTTAGCACCACGCAGGCACTCAGGGCTCACCTAAGGCTGGGACCTGCTCATGTGGAAAGAGCGTTTGGGTGGCTCTGTCCTCTCAGCCCCTAATGCCTTCACCAACAGTCACACATTGTTTCTAAATGTTGTGTTTGCAAATAGCATCTATGACATAGCTGTCAGGGGAATGAGTCACTTAAACAGTTTTAGGAACACATATAGAGCTATGCCATTCAGTTGTAAATATTGTACACTGTATTTGTACAGATTACAGGTTAATTTAACTCAGAAATTAGTTGTTATTTTTTAATGACTTCAGAAATGGTATACGCTGAGCAAATAAAAACAAATGGTGCTTTATGCTTGTAGTGTTATCATTAACATATACATGTTAGTTGTATTTAATGTGTAATCTGTTCTTTTTTGATCAGTAGTGACAATAAGTGACATTTAAGCACCAAAATATTGTATTAAATAAAATTCTTTAAATATGGATCTCTTATGCCACCATAATTTTAACATCAACCTGTGGGAAACACTGGTTATGTCTTGCAGCTTTTACCGTACGTTTAATATATTTATGACTTATCACTTCAGAAATACTATAGATGTACTCTCTTATCTTTGTTGCTCAGCCAGTTCATGCAAATCAGATTTCTATTAGTGCATTAATGGTACCTCAGTATCAACTGTTGCTCAGTATTTATTTGTGTTAAATTTCCACTTAAATTAACTATTATAAAATGTTCCTCAATTTAAATCCAGTGCAAAATCAAAGTAAATATCTTTTCAACTGACTCTAAAATAGTACCTTAATTACACATTGTCATTGTAAGTACACAGTGTTAGCAAGGTCACATCCTCAAGGTTCCACAACCTTGGAGCTCAGTTATTCAAATTCACTATGGACTTCTTTGAATCATCCAGATTTTCCCAAGCTTTATATTAGCATATGCAAGGAGCTGTCTGTGCTGCTGTTTTCTAAAGTGGATGTAAATTATAACCTCATGTATTATATGGACTGATGGGAGATAAATCTGGGCAGTAATGTATTGCGGTGAATGGGCTTAGGTGCTGGGGTTTTGAGGGGGGTCTGGTTGAGGGTTGAAGAAGGTATGTGTGTACACTATACTATAGGTGGTAGCAGATGTAATGCAGAGTTAGCATAGTTTACTCATCAGGAAATTCTGTCAACACAGGTTTGGGTTTTGCAGAAAATAGGAGTTAAAAACTTGGTTAAATAATTGAAACCATCTATGTTAAGTAAGCGTGCTCACATCTTTTTAAAACAAATATTAACATAGGGAGATTACAGAGTCGAATTTGCTCTTGTGCGTTCCAAAAAGGGCTGAGGGGCATCAAGCTTCAGGAGCCGAGTGGAGATCTCTTTGGAATCCCAATGCAAACCAGGGCTTGAATAATGAGATGTATTTATGAAGGACTGGGAAGGGGGTCCCGCTATTGAAAGCCAGTAGTTTTGAGTCTGAATGGGAAAGAATAAGGAGGGAGGGTGTGCGGGGGGGCAGGATGAGGGGGGTGAGACGGGTGTGTGCTCAGGGGGCCCCCAGCAGACCAGGCCTCAGCCAAGGCAGCTGTGAAAAGGGCTCCCATCTTTTTCCCACGCCCAGCAAGACGCGAAACACTGCTGCAGCCCGCGAGGGTCAAGTCCTGTCGCTAATATATACACACACACATATAGACACGCATGCATGCACGCACGCACACATTACGTGCGTGTAAGAAAGTGCAAATTAACAAGCTGTCTGGGAAGCTCTGTGACATGGGGGGACACCTGCTACTCCCCCAGAATGCTCACTCATCAAGGACCACTGAGTTTGATGAGACAACAATTAGGTCATAACTTCAACTTGAACTCAACATTTATTGTGTGCTGAAAAGATGGAGGTTTTTAAATAAGTTAATATTTTTGAGATGATGGTAACAATAAAACAACATATAACAGTATAATGTGTTTATTAAAAGAACTGTAGACAAACTTGGCCTTGAGCTTGAACCCTAGCCATCCCGTTTAGCTATTGCCTGTTCCTGGTCAGCTTCAAACTATTTAAATAAAATACAATTTCAGCTGAATGATTGAAGGAAACAAATATCTATTTGAATGTTTTCCTCCCAATAAACTGTGATTGTGATTAGATTTAAAATTTATGTTTTAATAATTAAATTCTGTTCAAAATTTACAGACAACATGTCAAAGAATTGACATAAAGACTGACATATGAACTGACAAAATGATAAAGAATTACATTTCAGAACATGTTTGTACAGATAAGCAAAATAAGACAGGATATTTAGTTGTTTATGGAGAAAATTGTGGTACTTAAAAATAGCCTTTGATTTGCTAATTTAATTTGATTCGATTAAGCTTGCAGCAGAGTCAAATAAAAATAAGAAGATGAATGTGATGATTATTTAGGATATTTTACCTTAAAGTCTCATAACCAGGTACATCATTAAGCCTACTATCATGCTGCTACTTAAATGTAATATTAATTGTGCATGTTGATCTCAGTGTTGATTTGCACATTGCTGTTGCCCGACCATCTTACCAGTACACCAATCACATCGATGCAGCTCTTGTCTCATGTGAGCCACAGAGCGGTGTCACACTTATTCAGGTCCCCCTTCCTACGTAGTCAGCTCTCTCTAATTCCACCCTGAAAGACTGCGCTGCTGTCTCTCTTTAAGTTTATTAGCAGCATCCTTTCTTCTCTTTCTCCTGAGCTGACTCCATTGCTGTTCCTCTCCTTCTGCTAATTCTCTTGCTTCATGTGGCAGTCCCGTCTCAGTCTCACTCCCTCTTCATTATTGGCGCCTTCCTATTCAAATGAGTTTTAAATAGAGAGGGGACCCTTCTAATTAGTTCTGTAAAGATGCTTTGTTGTGGTCAGTGTGGCCACCAGTGTGTGCATTGAGAGGGGATGTGTGACAACTAGTGTAAGCATTGAGAAGATGTCTATTGGCCGGTAATGAGGTTTGTTAGCCGAGTGTGTATCCTGCTGTTTGAATGCGGCCTCGGCCTCCTTTGAAGGAACAGAGATGAAGAGAGCCATGGCAGGTTACAGAATGCAGATGATGTATTGTGCTCATTGTGGTTGGATTTCACCAGCAAACGAGAGGGAAGCTTTAGTCGCTTGTTGTTCTTAAAAAAGAATAAAACGTTGTAGCATTTGTGATCACACATCAAGAAAATGTAACAACGGCATTAAAGAGGTCAAATCCTATAAAACAAAAGGGCTAGTAGTTTAATTAACAGAGCCAAAGAAAAAACAATTATTGGGATGAATTTGTCGTCATAGAAAATGTGCTAGCTGGGTTTACTGTTGTATACATTTTATTAGCTGGTAAAAGAATAAAAAGAATGAACAATGAGAAAAGAGGAGATTAGAAAAAAATAGCTAGAGCCAGGTGAGAGCCGGAAATGCTGGCTGAAAGACTAAAATAGGTTAGGAAATTGTGAAAGGTAAAGCCAAAATGGCATCCTGCCGAGTCTACCTGCTGCCTTTGCAATTGTAAACTGTCACTCAGGATGCAGACAGACAGGCAAGACAGGCATCATTTGTCCGTATTATGCTCAGGTATTGAGTGTAAGCCTCGTGCCCCCACCTCCTCCCTAGTTTCCGTCTTTTACTCAGGTCTGGCACATTTATGGCCGTGCACTTGCATGTATGAACTCCCTTCCCATATTTGCTATACTTCTTTTGTCCTTCTACCTCTGTATTTATCTTTGATGAAATGGGGCAGCTAGAAGACTCTGGGTGCACATTGTAAGATGTGTGGTTGGCTCTCCACAGGAGGTGCGAGTGTTTGGGCTCATTCCCCATTTTACCAGTTTACCAGTGTAATCCTTTACACTGGCACAATGAGCCCTCAGTCCAACCACAGGATTCTATTAGGCTCCCAGAGACACTGGATCTCCATAAACACTTCCCTCCTCCATGTTCCGTTGCCTCCATACTGCTGTGCTGCCTCATCTCCGCATGCTCAGCCATACCACCTTTATACATTTCAAATCACTATCCACTGTTTGCCTGGAAAGAAATATTTGTTTCACTAAAGTGAAGGCTTTTACCCCTGTATTACTATAAACACTGGCCCACTGGATTAATTGTTTTAATAATAAATTGAATGCAACAAATAAGTGTTTGTATATGGAAAAGAAAAACTAGTACTTTGACAGGTCCTACATAGCACTGTAAAAAATGTATACCCCGATCTATATCAGAACTATTATAACATATTGACACTTTGCAGTTGATGTCATCAGCATTCCCTGGGAGTTGAAGCTAATTCGGGGCACTGCTCTGTCTTAAGCTCTGCTACTTGATCTTTTATTTATTTATTTATTTTTTTATTTTTTTACACAATCACTACAACAGCTGAGCTGATTTGTGCTGTTAAACAAGTATTTCTCTAATAACATAACAGTCACAAACTAGCTAGCATTAACCAACAGTTTATTTACATCCATTCTGTAAGTTTTTTGGCAGTGATTGCTAGGGTTATGTGTGCATTGTGTCACCATGGTAACTTCTGAACATTCTACCATAGGCATACAGCCAGAACACCCCCAGCATGATGTAACTGCAAAGTATCAACTAAAGAAATAAAAATATGACTATGTTTTAAAAAAAATTATATTCCAAAGTCATTTTCATTGTTGCTGGTATTGTGGCAACCCTATAAAGGGCAACTTTGGCACTATATGGATTGCACATTTAAAGAAAATAAAACTAATGACTAATATAAATGTCCCCTAAAAATAATACACCCAGGAATATTAAAATAGACTAAACTTTGTGAAATTTGGAACTTGAGATGAGCCTGAAAAACATTTTATCTCACATTGACACCTTTTAAAAATGTGCAGTTACTGATGTGCTTCTTGTCATTTGAATAATAATAAATGAGTGTGGTGGGCATTCCTCAGCACTGAGCTCATAGTTTAGGCCTATTGGCTGTCTGTTCCTGTGTGTGCTGTGTTTGTGTCTGTTTTGTTCCTCAAGTCCAAAGCCATGGGTCACAGCCCCTCCCTTGCCTGCTCTGTCCTTATAACATATTTCTTTATCTCCTATTCGTCTCCCCATGTGCACCCCCAGCCATGCCTCTCCTCCCATCTTGATAATGCAGCTCTATTCTTTTGCTGGATGGAGGGCTGCCCTGAACTAACATTGTCCCCCGCACTGGCTCTAGTGGGGGGCCCCATTGTGTGTGGAGGAATGGGGAGTTAACACCCATGTCTGAACCCTCTCAAAGGGGCATTGTGTGAGAATCTTCCTCCAGCTCGCCCACTCACCCAGTACCGGCTTTGGCACAGGCCACGCCATGGGCTCCTCGAGATGCTCCCATTATCAGTGCAGAACATGCACATAACAGCGAATACACTCACAAACAAGCTCTGCTCCCACTGACCCGGCACTTTCTGACTCCTTACTCTGATTTATTCATTTTTCACAACAGCACACTCAAGTGAATGCACAATCTTAGAGGATTTGCACTAGTGGGTTTAAAGGTGCTCAAAGACACCTCCTAAGTTGTTTTTGTAATTCAAACAGCTGAGCAACTGTATAATAGTACAAAAATTACTGTTGTTCTAATGGGTTCCTAATTCTTTTAATGTATATGATCACAGTTCAATACATGGTCTGTGCTACTGTTTGACAAAATGTTAATGTATGCCCCTGATAAATATGTTTACTCTACCAACCATAGGCTGAGCATTTTCATTTGTTTTTGTGTAGCCGTGTGCGCCTTGGGGCAGGTTACAAAAGAGCAAGTTGGTGTTTTCTTCCCACATATTTTTAATCAAAGTGTTAGTGTTTACATTTGCATTTGCATGGAGCAGAGGGAGGCTGAATGCCAAAGGTGAGATTTTGAAAAACATTGTTTTTTTTTTGTTTTTTTCAGATGGAAACGAGGGTGGGTGGTTTGAATGGTGGATAAAGGCTGGTGGATGACTGAACTCGGAGACCTGGTGCGGCTCATCATCATCATCGCCATGGGCTCTCATGCTCTGCCTCTCCTCTGTGGCCCATACCTCCATCCAAGGGTCTACCAGAGCCAGTGAAGCCCGAGCAGGCAGCTAGTGAGTGGGCTGGGAAGCACGAAGAAGGTCCCTGAAGGCATGAGATACCTCTAGAGCTACCAGCTTTCAGGAGAAATCAATATGAGCAGGAGCAGGCATGGCTCTGGCTGGAGTCTCGAGTGTTTGTCTGTGGCCTTGGGGCCTGGACCTCCGAAGGACTGGCCCCTCTGAGCTGCTGCCCCAGATCGCTCTGGACCTCCCAGACCCCAACAGCTGTGTGTGGTTTTCTCCCTAAATAATCCTCGAATACTGAGAGTGCCATGAGGGAAACTGCTCTCTTCTGTTGATTTTTTCTTCATAAGATTGACATATCCCCCACCTTCTGCCTCTGGCTGTTTAAGTACTGCACTGGAAGTTTGGCTTTAGACTCCCACTTCATACAAAGCTCAACTATTGTTTATTCCCAATCCAGTTTTAACATTTGACAAAGAGACATCACTATCTTTATTTTCTTCTCTGCTGTCTTGCTGTGGTGACTGTATCTGTCTGTGTAAGCAGAAATCATTGTTCATTTGATGACTCTTTAAGTGTTAGTAGTGAACCAGCAGATGTGGACACAAAATCATCAGTGCAACTCAAGAGATATAATGGCAAGTATCTTTTTTGAGTTTTAGCACCCTTAGGTATTATACTCATGTGCATTCAAAACAACCCCATCACTTCTATTTAAATACTGCTACGTTTAGAGGAGGGAGTATGGACAGTGGTACTATTATTGAAACAAGTGTTTGTGTGAATTTGAATGGGTTGAGGACAAACTTGGCCTTGAATGCTGTTTTCCATTGAGTTACATGAAAATGCACTATGGAGCCCCACTCTGGAACTGCTGCTGTCGTCACGGGAATGCAGTTTTCTTTTACAGATGGGCACCGATTTATACAAAATGGCCGCCAGTCTGTCTTTGTGCCAAACATGTCGGGTGTCATTGCCATGTGTTGCCATGTGTGCGTCCGTTAGCCGTCGTATGCAATTTGATACTAATTACATTAGCATAACCTCCAAGTGTCACAGGTTTGTGATGATAATTACATCTTTAAAGGTGGCACTGTCACGTGGCGAAACCATGATCGAAAGTGAGCTGGTTTCTGTTAATATGTGTCATTTGATATCAGGTACATGTAAACAGGCTTGATTGGTGTTTACAGGGATCATATTGCAGTCCCCCTATATTGTACCATAAGGTCCACTAGTTTGGATGTATGTACAAATGTAGTCCTGTACAGAAAATTACATGGTGACACCTCTAAATCAGATTGTACTTTCTTTCACATGCATGGTTTCACCAGCATGCTTGACACGCAGATGAGGCTTTAAGCAAACGAAAGCGGTGACTTGCTTAATTAAAAAGGGATACACAGGCCCCACCAAGTCCAGACAGATCTACTCTAATAGTCCCATTTTTATGCACAATGTTATCTGTGTACTAGACATTAACCATGCAATTCAAATTGTCAAGTGGCATATTTAGTTTCTTTGGAAAGAATTCTTCGGAAATAATTATCAAACAATTAAAGCTGAGAATGAGAACAAATATTTGCAGATAAAGAGTTATTATTGTTACATTTATGTGTTTTTTTCCACTCAGCAGATTATTATTATTATTATTATTTGTTTTTAAACAGCGTTGATTTGGTCTCCTAATGAATGCATTTAGAGGTGTTGAGTTATGACTGCCAAATACATTCACTTTCCAATAAGGCTGTTGTGACATACAGTTGGCTCTACAGTGAGCAGCAAAATGGCGGTCACGCAAATCATAGGTCCGAGTACTGGTCGTGAGAGCTGGGGTGAAAAGGATGGGGATAGATAGAAAGTATGGGGGGGGGCTGAGTGGGCTGTGGGGTCTAGACTGTGGGGTTGTTTTTTGGAGGGAGGGGGGTGGAGAGGTTATTATTTGAAAAGGGGGGAGTGTGTCTGGTTTAGAAGGAACCATTAATGAGGGACCGGGGGGGGGGGGGGTAGTTTGTCTGCATTTGTGAACATGTGTCTGTGCATTGGGACATTTGCATACAGTGATTAGGGTGGCCATATGCTGTGTGACAGTAAAGTGCAGCTCCATAGACCAGGGCCCTGGCTCTGGCACTGTCTAGTACGGTCCATGTAATCTGCAGCACACCAAAAACAGGCTCTGGCTCATTTCTCACAATAACATTACACTTAAACTACACTCAAGCCATGTTTGCAACATCACTGTTTCTCCACATTAGATCAGCCAATGAAAAAGAGAATATGCAGCTGAGCCAATGGCAATAGGTCCAAGAATCAGGAAGAGGAAAGAGGTGACGATTGCAAGTTTACCCTTCATGTGCCGGCTAGAAACCTTTGCATGGAGATAAATTATAGTGGAATAGCACAGTTGAATATTTTAGTTAAAAGTTACAGTTAAGTTAAAAATTAAATATTTGGGATAGGATTAACAAATTCTAGCTTTTTTAATTGTTGGTCTTGAATTGTTCATGTGTGCAGTGATTTCCATGTTCATTTAACTTTACATCCATGATTTTACATCCTTTTATGTATCATCTAGACTTGGTATTAGCACATCGTTTACATGTTTGTAACTGGTAATCATTAAAATCTGTTTTAATTTTTTTGTGTACCATCACTAGTGATAAACAGAAGATTTCAATATGCATGGTTTACAACTCTCCACTGCTTCTGATAGTGTCCTGAAACTGAAGTGCTCTGAAGACTCAGACATCCAGACAGAGTCACAGTGCTCTTATGCATAATGTCCCACATGAATAGTGTCGTGTTTATAGAGTCATCATTTCCCAGTCTGGAGGTCTGAGCCTGGAGCGTGGGAATGTGTAGAGAACATATGTAGAACAGTCGGCTGCTGGGGAGACGGCACTGCTAGCATGAATGCAGTTGTAGCAGGTGAAAGAGGAACCTAGAGTTCATGGGTCAAGGCCACTGGAGGGATTGTCTGGCACATGTGTGTGTGTGGGTGACTGAGCAGTCTCTTGGTCTGGTCGTCTGGGACTAGTCGGATGCTAATGAAGTTTAGGCTGTTTGAGGAGCACTGCTACCTTTTGTTGGCTCAGTCTGGGATACTCAAAAAGGGACTAGTCTGTAGGCTGGTGACTCCTCCATCATGTGCAGTTGGCTCACAGTAGCAGACAGACAGGCAGCCTAAAGTCAGACCCCCCTGCTGAAAGTGTGATTGTGTTGTCAGGAGCCTTTCCTCCTCATCTCTGCTTTCTGTGACATTTCTCCTCTGACTGACACATTGGGCTCAGACTCTTGCTGTCTTTGTTTCTCTTCAAACTGATGTACCACATTTTACTGACAATGACAGCATGACTTATTTTGGAGAACAATCTGGTGTACCTATATTCTATTACTGTGTAATTCTTGCTTGTGTTTTTTGTTAATTGTACTTTTTACATGCCCTAATCTGTGAGGAAACATAAGTGTGCCACAGTGTTGTATGGTCGTGACTCTTTCACTGTCAAGTCTCAAGTCACTGAGTGCAGTTTGTGTGCACTCCTATCTGAAATGTAGTTGTCCTGTGGAGTCAAGATTATTATTGTTTGACTAAAGGGGAGATAGCCATGAGCCAAATCAAATAGTAAGGACAGTAATAATATGGAAAATGATTAAACACAGATCTTCTAGTGTAGTAGTTTGTTTTGCCTGTAAATTGTCAGGCCCAAAAGTATGAGGTAGTTTTGATGTTCCTGTAAGAACATTACCTCATCATGAGTCAAGGAAGGATGTATGTGAATGGATGACAGTCTTCTGCAAATGGGTGTTCCAAAACTTGTCTCACCGCTCCAGAGTACAATTTAGGCATGCTTTATGTGTTAAGCTTCATGGCATTAAAACAACTATGTTTTATCTAAAAGAGGGGTATTGAGTGTTTGCATAAAATGTTGTTTCAGTTGTGAAATTGCAAAAGCAAGAGTATTAACTGTATATTTTTAGATAATGTGTTCACTGGACAGTTTCCTAAGTTATATGTTTTTACGTAGTTTCAGTTCAACAAGTATGAGCACAATAAGGGGGCATGGCTACTACAAAATGGAAATACTGAGGCAGTGTATGATGATACCACAGTAGTCGTATAGAGATATTACTGCCAGAATAACAGGTGAATGGGAAAAATTCTGCTGTAGCAGGTTGAAACACCAGCTTTGACTCAGAAATAGAAAGAAGAGATGAAAGTACAATCCTGTGCCCTGGTTTGTGGTTCCAGAGGGACAAAGACACTTTTCAATTTTGTCAACAAAACAGACACACACACACTTTTTTTGTCCTGTAGCATCCTGACACATTTTATGTATAATTTTGTTGTTGAGACAGCAGGAAAAAGCATTGGCCCAGAGTTGTTTCAAACTTGTTCACAAACAGTTAACTCTCTTGAACAGAATTGCTTTAAAATAAAATAAAAATAAAGATCCTCCCTTTCATTAGTTCACCACAGTACAGCATACAGCATATCCACATTGTGCAACAGCATACACATGTAAGAGACACTGTGCGCTGCTGCCCTGTGACCCCATCCCACTGCAAGGTTTTCATTCCCAGAAGCTCGGAGCCCAGGTCTTTGGTGTCTATTGGTGTAGTTGTCGCCCGGCCACCCATTCAGGGCTCAGTCACGGCCACTTAGAGCGCAGCAGACTCAGGGATTCAGAGGAGCTGTGATCCAATGACATGTATTTATAATGAGGGGGCTGTGGGGACGTCTTTGTTGGATGGACACAATGTCGGCAGAGTACGAGAGTGTGAGAATCGAGAGAGGGGGGAGAGGGACAGAAAAAGCAGCCTTCTTCACACCACTCAACACTTCAGATTTTTCAAGTTTCTATTAAAATGTCTAAGGCCTGACTTTAGGAGAGCATTCATATAGTGTATAGAAGAAAAGAAAGAAAAGAAAAACAAACAAACAAAAAAAACCAAAAACATTTATACAGCAATTTTTTTGGTTTTGAGTTGAAGCTTAAGGTTGAGGATGTTTACTTGAACACTTCTTAATTATAATGTCTCATATAAAACACATAAACACTGACATATTCTATTCTATTTTTATGTAAGAATTAAAGATACTTGTTATTTTATTATTAAATCTGCCAAGATTAGACTCTATTGGACTATACATTACTCACAATACATGTATATTTTTCCATATTTAATTTTCTTTTGGGTCAGTGTAACAGTACTTTTTAGTCACTAAAACAATAATTCATCTTTCAGTGTCATTAAGTTACAGATGTATAAACCACATCCATTAATATTTGCTTACATTATTATCTGTGTATTAAAAATCAAATGTCTTTTTAAATACAACAAAAAACAATAATTTGCTTGATTTGACTAAAAATGTAGAAATTCAACTCTGATGTGGACTCCTCTGTCTCATACATATTACGTGGGGCAGTGTGTGGGCAGAGGGAGAGTCCAAGAGACTAACACTGGGGCCTTTTGGGCCTTTATATTATCCCACTGTCTGAAACAGTACAATTGTTCTGAAACTGTAGTCTAGTCTGGCCCTCTAGTCCTCTATCACACCTGAGTCACTTGTCATCCCTCACGCCCCAACACTTGTCCTGGTTTGGTTCTGGTTTGAGCCCATTATTGCTGATGTAGACTTGGTTTTGATCCTGGTCTTGTAAAGGTTTAGCTTTAGGTCTAATTCAGATTTTGATGTAGTGATTGCACAAGTGTGATTGCATCCCATCCTGCAGATAATAGGCCATTATTCCATTGTAATGGTTAAAGATGGGGCACTATGCTTCAAATCTGTGCATTTCTGACAAGTAGTAGCCCTCTAGGACTGTGTGGGGCTTGCACATGCAGAGGAAAAATTTGTATTGCTGGGGACACTCTCCTATATCCTGGTATTGTTTCAATGCTAAATTGCTGTCAGATAACGGTAAACAATTAAACATGAGTTTACGCTTTTTACAGGTGGAGCACTGGTCCAAAGTTGGCTGTGGATTTTATTTGCACATTACTGTTCCTTCATCTATCCTTCATCTATTTATCTATAACAAATATTGTCAACAAAAAGGTGAATATTTTTTGTCATCAAAGTGATGGATCTGGTATGTGATTGTTAATAAAAGAAAAGAAAGAAATGGATTTGCTTTTTCTCTTCTGTAATTGTTGATGTTTATTATTATTATTATTATTATTATTATTATTATTATTATTATTATTATTATTATTATTGTTATTATTGTTATTATTATTATTGGATCAATGCCAATGAGCAAAAACAAAATTTACTCAACAGATTACATGGTTCTCATTAGAAATATTTCAAAGGTAGACAAAGGTAGTCTCCAGACCCTAAAAATCACTATATTACCACAAAAATCTATCAATAACATTTATTTTTGCTGACCCCATAAATATGACTGGGCAATAGTATGTTGTGATATCTAAAATTTGGCAAAACTTGTGATTTATGAAAATAAACAAATTAAAAATTTTTAAAATTAAAAATAATCATCAGCAGTACAGAATTGTATTTAAAAAAATATTCATTAACTGATGTGTGGCAGTACTTACAGAATAAAACACAATTTTCAACTTACATTTGAATTATTACTTACTGAATTATTACTTATTGAATTAGCACCTGTGACTATTACAGATTAATATTAGAGAGCTTTGTACCATACACAATTATGGGGCCTATTTTATTTTATTTTATTTTATTTACAAGAAAAACATTAGAAATTATACTTAAAAACTCATTTTTAAAAATTCAATTAACGCTACCGAGAAGAGAGCCTTTTAATTATTGTCAAATGCATTTTTTTTTTTTTTTTACAGGAATGGACCTATAGGACTCTATTTAACTTATGAAATCCCATGGCTTTAAATTTAATAACATACATTTATCAACTTTAAAAGTATATTTAAAATGTCAGTCATATGGCCTATTGTTTTGTAATGAAGAAGAGCGGGAGAGTGGAGCCGCCATCTGAATAAATGTAAATTGGCTGTGCCTCCACCTGGCATCGTGCCAAGTATCTATAGCAACCACATCTTCTAACAGCCTCCTCCCTCCCTCCTTCACACTCTAATTAGACCTCTATCTTCCCTATAGCTCCTTTCTTTCCTGCTCTTTTCTCTCTTCTTTTTGCCACGTTCTCAGAATTGATCACACAAAGAAGCTAGTCCATGCTTTATTTTCAATGTAATCGTAAAACTAAACACATGTAGTCGGTGTAATTTTAAAACAGAAACGACAGCCTTAATGTCAGACACCATAATCAGCTACACAAGTCATACAAGACTAGTTTAATTAATCATTTTAAAACAAATTTTAATAATATTACTCAGGAGGCCTATATGGGCCCACTATATATTATTCCTCTTAATAACTATTTCTATCATAACTCAGTGAAACATTATTATTTTCACTCCTTCCTGAATGCTTTACTGGTCACGGTCAAGTTCAATGCGCTGTGGTTTGGTCATGTGGACCCTCTTTGCCCCATCTGGCCCTCTCACGGTATTCACCACTATCCTATAGTACCCTCTACTGTCCAAAGGGCCATTTGAGTGCTTTTATTTGAACATGGCGCCCTCGTGTGGTTGATTCAATTGAGCAGAAAAATTAAATGACACAGCTCAAGTGTCTGTGGCAGCATTCAGGGGGATTGACGAAACCATCACGCTTCTAGCAATATACCAATGTAACAGCTAGATTTAGGTCTGTTTTTAATAGTTACTTTTATCCTCCTCCTGTTGTTGTTGTATAAAGTAAAGAGTCTTGATAATATAGAACTTTGGGTTAAAAAATCTACATTTATTCAGGAAAATCGCTCATAGATGAGGTTTAGTACATTCGGTTGGCACAAATGCTTCACTGCAACAAAACAGATTTCACTTCACTAAACATGCAAACAGATTTAAGGTGATGACAGGCAGCCCCCAACACCTGCAACTGTCATGTGCAAACCATTTCATTAAATTATAATTTCATGAAGATTTAGAGTCATTTGGGCTAGTTTAGCTCTGAAAGAAGTTTTGGCATTATTTTGGGATGATTGTTTTTCACACTTTAGAAGAAGAAACAAAAACAATAGTGTCTTAAGGCCTTAGAAGCCAGTCTTGAGATTCTTTTAAATGCAATACATTGAAAGGCAGTTGTTGTGCATTTAAATTCACCTGATTTCAAATATTGAGTCAGTAATCTAACATAAAAAACTGAAACTACATTGACATGTAGCCTAAATGTAAAAAAGGAAACACTTTTGTGAGTTGCTTAGTCACAGTAAAACATCTTAGTTTTTCCTCATTAGGCACTTCGTAAAAGTTAGTTCAGCACATATCTTCACAGCAGCACATCTCTGGACTCCCATTGGAATAATGTTGATTGTTACTTTCTTTCCTCTTGTTTAACCTGAGGCTTTTAAACATTATAAAGTCAACAGAAGCTGATCTGTCTGCTGTCAGGTACACAGGGCTAATGACAGTTAGCCCAGACAAATAAGAAGGTACTGGATGGCCCTGTGTGTCAACATTTGACCAATAACATGCTGTGCTGGGGGTTTGTGCCAGTGTATAACATCAATCCAATCATACAATAATAAAACAGAAAACAAACATTGTGTAGACAAATGAAGCAAACTAAAAATAACTGTATTTGTTGACAGCACAAAAATGTCAACATGCCCTTGGATTTTCTTCAGCTGCTGGGCTGGAGATGTGCTTTTATTGTGACACATTCTTCAATGGCTTCTGCTACACTTGACTACGCACCCAGCTGCTCATTCAGCTCAGACCACAATCTGTGCTGTCTAATTATAGAGACAATTGACACTTCACTGGCTCCAAAGTCCATCAACACAAAGTTGGATTTACAAAATGCATTTCCTTGTGAGAAATAGACACATGTCTGTCCAGATACAGACAGTGAGGTAAAATGTTACACAGTGATTCCATACTGTCTCTGTGCATACTGTCAGTCAGAATAGTCCACTCTCAAAACCACACCAAGGGGTCTCATATTGACCATGTTGAAAGATGCAGCTCAGATAATGGAAGAACTTTTGTGTAACTGTATCTGCTTCAAAATATCACAGATAAAGTCATGAATTTATACTGTAACACCTGGTATGTTAACCAAGCTATTGGTGAATATACTTATTCTATGGTAAAACTGGACACTGGACACTGCTAAAGTTGGCACATAAAATAGAACACAATTCTTGTATTCTGTAACATTATCGCAATAATACAATAGCAATGTTGTTACTTTTATGCATGGTTAGGCTTTAAATCAATTATAAATAGCATTAATACTCATGTAGTATTGTTCTGTGCGAGGCAGACATTAAAATGTCAATAACCACAGGTGTGCCATAGATTCCCAGGTCATGTGTAATTTTTGCTTTGGCATATTGCACTTGTGTACAGATATTCCATACCACATCCAGGACTCACATTTACAGGGAACAATCCCTTTGTACTCAATGAGAAAGTGAGAGAATACAATAAAAGTATCCACTCCTCCTGAGCCACTGTGTGCTTTGTATCAGTCCATCGCTCCAATTCAAAGGAACTGTGAATCGACTACCTACATTTTGTTTCCCTTTATTTATCATTATCGACTTGTGTGACCCATTTGATGGAGCTTCCTCAAAAGAATCTGAGTTAAATCAAAAGTAGTAAAGCTTATCCCTACGGCTATGGGCCCTTTGACCCAGTTCATACTGAGACCTTTGTAAAGTCCTCGGATGACTCCCTCTTCAGATACAATCTCCTTCATTGTGCTTATGATGGTGCCATAGGTATGCCCAGTGACTCCTGCTGTCTGCATGCGCCTTCGGACCACATCTAGAGGGTAAGAGGCAGACTGTCCAATCAGCCCTGCACATGCTCCAAAGGCCAGGCGCTCATAAGAGTAGGGCTGAGCCCGCCCACTGCGCTCTGTAAGGTATAGTCTGTTTAGAGTTTAAACACCGGGGCATTATAGCTGCATAGGGCAGAATCAGAGCAGTACCTGCATGTAACTTTTTTAGTGTTTCATAGGTGAAGAAACTCAGGCCAGCATATGGCACAACTCCCAGCAACGTGGGGGTGAAGCCTCGATACAATGTTTTCAAGCCCTCTTCTCGGGATATACGTACAAATACATGTAAGATGTTACTGTACCTGGAGATAAAATGTACATAGATTATTTGGTACTAGATAACTACACTGATGTGATCAATAAACGTGAATAAGTTCAAAGGCTCTTACATCTCTTTTGGTGTTACTGCCATTCTGGCACGCACCATGTCTAGGGGATATGTTAGCATAGCAGCAGTCGTCCCAGCCAGTGATCCAGCCAAGAACCTTTGAATCGGAGGTAGAGCTCTGAAAAAAAAAAGTTATTTATATATTAATGTTATGCAAATCATGTTAAAAATCTTTAATCATTGAACATTTTAAGTACTTACTTCCCCTGAAAACCATAATATCCTCCGAGCAGTCTCTTGTACTGCTCATGTGCACAGAACTGAATGGCAGCATATGGGATGACTCGTACCATAGTGGCCGAATTTCCCCTCCACAAACTGAAGAAGCCATCCTTCCGGTAAGTGCGGTAAATCAACCTATAGGCCTCCTGACAAGTTGGCAACACAATTAAAAGGTGAATTTAAAAACAACAATAGGTATTTGTATAACCCAAACCAGATTGTATAAAAATAAATGTGATAAGCACATCTGTCCATTCACATCTACTAGCAAAGTATAATGGTATAATGACGCATTTCCACAAATCACGAACAAAACATTCCTCCTCCAGCTCCGGAGGAGAAGGTGAAGGAAGTTTGGGAGTCCCTGCTTAGACTGCTGCCCCCGCAACCCGGCCCCGGATAAGCGGAAGAAAATGGATAGACAAACAAAACATATCTTAACAAGAGCATTACCTTGGCTGAAAATCTTGCTGAAGACACTGAAAAACAAACCATGTGCATTATAAATAAACTATCAGAGTCATCAGAGTTGGTGAGAGCATTTTAATCTTAAAACCTTTTTGTTATATCTCTAATCCTTAATCATCCTAGAGCATCCCAGATTTAGGTCAGATGTGAACACTACTTGCCTTGAAAGATGATTTTTGTTCTATCCAAGGGGGCCACTGCAGTTTTGGCTACTGCCCCAGCCAAGGCCCCAGAAAAGAGAGAATTGAGCACAGAGCGGGTCTGCTTCAAGCTCTAAAAGGGCATAATACAGTTAGAAACAGCTAATGTGTAACTACAGTACTAAAGTACTTGTGTTTGGATAGTTGTATATCACTAACAAGTGGCAGCACTTTATTAGGTCAAAGGTTATAATGGAAAATCCTAAACTCTACATGGACATTGATGTTAATTATTTAAACTAAGGAAAACCTGCCTCAGAGGTGGAGGAGGATGCGCATGGCAGCACTTCTCCTTGAGTAAGGGATGCTCGCTGTTCCTGAACTCCACTCCCCATCATTAGAGACTATTCACAGAGGACACTGCATCAATTCACCAGTAGACCCCCACATGTAGGAGCTAGATCTGTACAAAGCAAACGTGATCAACAATTACATTTAATTATAACTTTTACAATTTTGCTTAATTTAAG
Source organism: Boleophthalmus pectinirostris (assembly GCF_026225935.1). NCBI lineage: Eukaryota > Metazoa > Chordata > Actinopteri > Gobiiformes > Gobiidae > Boleophthalmus > Boleophthalmus pectinirostris. Next base: position 15,208,346 of record NW_026571095.1, read on the forward strand.
AATATTAGCTGAGGTAGAGATTGTTGGAGGGCAATCAGGATGTACAAAGAACACTTCTAGCTATGTCTGTCATGCATTTGAACAATAATATTGTGTTATATTACATGGCAAATACATGGTAGACATTTTAGGTTATTCATTGTTATCCACATACTGCATAGCCATAGTCACTTACTGAACAAAATAGCTTTTCTAGGGTTACTCAGTTAAGCAGAAAAAACACAAGGCAGACTGGGGCTAAGTTGAAGACTTGCAGGTGAAAGGTCTTTGCCTCAGCAAAGTTTAAAATACAGATACATGCAGCAGTCCCCACACTAAGCATCTCGTTCGTGTATTGATATTTACTTCTTTCTGTGCGTTATGGATTGCACCAAGGACAATCAATGAATTACCAACCTTTTATTCACGCCCTGCGAAAAACAACATATAAAAACAAAATGAACTGAAACAGAATACAAATAAATTAGACTGCAACACTAAAAAAACGGGCCTAATAATGGCCACCTTACCAAACGTGACAAAAATAAACTAAGTGTGAGGTAAATAAATACTTCTACTAAGTAATTCAGCAGGTTTTTGAGACTACGTGAACTGGGTGAACCTTGGTGTAATAACACGACCACCTTTTGCAACTAATGTCGAGTGTAATTTCGTTTCAATATTTGGGTTTCTTACCTTCCAAGTTTCGTCGTAAACATCGAGATTATGGATGTGTGTCCATCTCTCTGGTGATCTGCTTTACATTTTGTGACAAAAACGTTTTATTTGTCTGATGGTAAGTTAAGATAACGTTTGCTAACAGCTAGCCACCATTATTAGGTTACAAACATGCAGCAAAACTCTTATTTTTTCTCTTATTCAAACTAGTAATACGACAAACACCTCATCCTGAAACCACCGTTTTCCAATTATTCTTCATTTTAACGAGAGCCGACTTGTTTTAAGCAACATGTTTGTGTCGTATCCTGCTGTCAGCTCTGCACTGTGCCTGTGCCCAGTACACTCAGGTTTGTTTGGCAAGGACGAGCGCAAGGAATCATGGGTAATGTAGTGCATAGTAATCTAGACGCTTTGATAGGTCCAATGGGAGGCGTAGACATTGACAGGGTAGGTTCGAACAGTATAACTACACAGAAACTACAGAAAAAACAATACAAAGTCGGCGGTGCGACTTTGGGCTATATCTATGCTGTTACATAAAACACCTAACGTATTTTGATTTTGTAAATCCTGTACTATTCATCAATCTAATCATTCTCTCTCTCCTTCATTTACATCCACAATGTCTAACAGAATCAACGAGATTTCCTATTGCAAACCACAACAAGAATAAAATAACATACAAACCAAGCCCAAATTTTCACAGTAAGCACCTTATTTAATCAGAGATGTACAAAAAGAAAAAAAATTAGCATGCTTTTTTAAATTTTATTCTCAGTTAGTAATGCCACCATGTTTGCCAGTCCACAGCTCTCGTAGCTCCACTTGGCAGCCCAAATCTCGGAGCGCTGCTTTACCAACATCATTACAGTCCTGGTGTTTCTGAAGGGCTTGAGCAATGAGTGATTCAGCTCCCATCTCCAGGATTGGCTGACTGTAGTTTCGCATCCGTGAAACTAAATTTCTCAGCAGCATGCATGCTTGTTTCTATAATACAAAATAGAAGAAAAAAAAATAGACAGAATACGGTGAACAGAGTCTTGTTTTTTTAAAAGACATTACCTGCACATTGACTGCATCAGGGTGTGTCTTCATCGCTTGAACAGCGGCCATAGTCCCACCATCTTCCATGATAACTTTACAGTTGTTAGGTTTTCGCAGAGCAAGCACAGAGAGACATGCACACCCTTGGTCACATACCTGAAATTAATAGTTTAAACGCAATCAAAAAGTAAAGTTAAAGACATTTGATTAACCATTCTGATGCAGTTTTACTCACAGCAGCGCTGCCCATGTGTCTATTCATAGCAATGACGATAAGTTGCACTCCACCGGCATTAACGACTGCATCTTTCACATCATCGTTTCCTGCAATTGCACGTATGGCACTTAAGACCTGTCGGACCAATTCCTAACACATTGTGGAGTTAAAAGATATGAACATAAAAGATACGTTAGAAAACTATATTAGGGTATATGCTTATAATATTGAAAGATGATTCTTGAAGATACCTGTGATTCATAATTGTCTGCAAGCAATGTCATGATGAGTTTCAACCCTCCCAGGTCACAAATATCTTGACAAAACTCATTTCTAACAGCCAGACGAGACAAAGTTGCACAAATTTCACTCAGTACAGAGGTATTACTAAGGTGTGCTGAAAAAAATAAAAACAAACTAATGCACTTGTATACTGAAAAACATACAAAATTGTTCCATTTTAAGGATGTTGGGCTTTACCTCTGGCAGCATCTATCAACACCTTGAGCCCATTATGCTCCAGGACAATCATCTTGGCATGTTCATGAGCATGTCCAAAGGTAACTCTGACGTCATCATCAAAGGTCATGACCCTTAGGGCCGCAGATGCCTCTTTGACCAGTTCAGCACATTCACTGTGTTGTGTTATTGCTCTGATGATCAAAGCCAGAACACCCCCTTTGATCAGGTCCTGTCTGTTCTGCTCATGTTTCAAACAGCAATGATGCACTGCACAAATAGCTGCACAAAGGACAGATGGACTGTCTTGGTATTTCTTGAGGATGTCCAAGAGAAACTGCTGTCCATCTGCATCTAATAAGTCTGGTTGTCCATCACTTAAAGCTGCGAGTGCTAACAGGCCAGCCAATGCTGCATCATGTCCCTCTAAACTATTTTTACAAAATGAAAGGATTACAGAATATGCTCCTTTTTGGGCAGCCAGATATCTCTGAGCAAACCCAAATGAACACTGCTCAGTGAACTGCTTGATGTCTGATAATGTCTCCAAGTCATTTCCAATACGGATGGACTCTAATGCCTGCAAATAAGAGACAGTAAGTACAGAGGTTCAGTGTGCACTTCATGATCCTAAATCCAAAACGTGTAAACATCACTGACCAGTAACACTTGATGGTTTTCTTGTTGGTCACCACATGCTCCTGCTGGTACAGCCTTAACTATGCAGCTAAGATCCACACCTGCAAAAGCGTTTGTATGACTTTATGAACAATAACCCATAAGAAAAGTAAATAACTAAACGTAATGACGTAGCATTTTCTTTATCTTACACGTGGGTGTTATACTAAGGCACAGTATTAAAACACTATGATTTGAGTCCGCCATGTGCATAAAATAAAGTATGATTGAATATTACCTTGAGACTCAAACTGTTCCACAGCTTCACTGAGAGCCTCGGCAGGACCCATCTCAAACTCCTCCATATTTTCCTTCACAGCAGCATCAAAGGTTTCTTGTGTGATTCTTTTCCGCGACATGTTTACACCCTACAATAACACCCAGCGACACACTTAGCAGTCACCTTTTCGTAATATTTGCTATACTGGGTTATCCTATAATAATGATTGAATTAAGAGTAAAATAGCACAAAGGAGAGATGCTTAACTGTAGCCACCGCCCTGTGTTTGGTTCTCTGTATTGCAATGAACTGGCCGCCTTTCTACGCAATCTACGTTACTAGTTCGGAACACAAGTATCAACGACGCATTTACGAGAAAATAACCAGCGCACAATTCAATTGTGAATAGCAGGCCGCACATATTGGTTCTACATAAAAAAGTGCCCGACCAGAAACAAACACCAAAGTTCCAAAGTGAAGCTGCAATGCTTTTAAAAAATGAATGACTATGAGTTTATGATGATACAAGGCATTTAATTATAACGTTAATTTCCCCCCTTCTTTCTAAAATAAAAATGTTACTATTACTACTAAATACTACTACTACTACTACTACTACTACTAATACTAATACTAATACTACTACTACTACTACTACTAATACTACTACTACTACTACTACTACTACTACTACTACTAATAATAATAATAATAATAATAATAATAATAATAATAATAATAATAATAATAATAATAATAATAATAATAATAATAATAATAATGAAGAAGAAGAAGAAGAAGAAGAAGAAGAAGAAGAAGAAATGCAAAAAGTCAGTATATGTAAAAGTCACAATAGAAACTTGTTACGTCTGGCATATCTGTTGAGGTACTTTGAAAAGCAAGATATGCATTATCACTGTCCAGGCCCATCCGTCACTGCTGATATGAGCCATTCCCAGTCGCTTTTAATCTGTCTGTCAGGCCTTCTACTGTAGCTCTGGAAACTGCAAGGGGAGTGCAGAGGCAATATTGCAGGTGAATGTATGTTCATTGTAAACTTACATATACTATTTAGTCAAGGTGGACAACAGACAGTCTTATTCACGTGAACAAAAACTGATCAGTGTAATTGCACATGTATATTTTTCTATGGTTCCACGGGTCCATTAACAATTTGGCAAAAATTTGTTTAAAGTTCCTGTTTAAATTTTATAAGAAATTAGAAGGTTTTTGATCAATGACCAACTTTTTCCTGACATTTTCAAAAATGCTGCAACAAATTTCTTGCATGTTGAGGTGACATCACTACACCACTTTCAGGCCAGTAGTTTTGATGAGATGGAGACAGGAAGACATTTTTATAAGGCTAATATTCTGATTTTGTGGTGTTGGATAAATGGACCATCTCTGAATGGTCTTCTTCATTTATTAATGTTTCATTAGGCAGTGGTCTTGTATAATGTTGATGAGAAATTCATATGTTGAACCTGCTTATTGGTTATTCATCAACTTTTTATCCAACCGCGCTTTAATTCATCTTTACATTACTCATTTATTTTAAGGGTCTCAGGAGCCACCAGTAGCTCTCCACCTCCTTCAAAGTAGCTCATGAAGGGATTTCTGAATTGTGCTGAATAAGTTCATTTTGATTAAATATCACTGTAAATGTATAATTTTTATGCCTAACTGTGCACTAATAAATAGATTATGATTTCTGTTTTATAGATATCGGTTCCCCATCTAAGGCTTGCCGTGGCACTTACATATACTCAGTTTCTTTGTGACTGCTAAAATTAGTAGCCCTTTGACATTTTTGGTTTGTAAAAATAGCTCACTGGAGGAAAACGGTTGGAGACCCCTGATTTAGTTATTTTTATTGTTTATAAATAAATTATAAATGTATAAATTCACAGAAAAATGTGCATTATGTGAATGAGATCACCTCTCCAACAAGCTTTAACTTAACCTAACAGAGATAAGTCTAATGCCATATGGGCCAAACCTCCTTATCAAAGCCTAGTCAGATCTCAGAAGTACTTGGATGGGAGACTGCAGGGAATACCCGGTGTCACAGTTTGGTGCCAGTGTCTAAACTGTTGTTTTAAGTATGGCTCTTCACCTATGCCTAGTATGAAAGTGGTATGTGTGCTGTCAGAGGGACGGATGGTGCAGACTGGCAGCCTCATTTCCATCAGTCATGGGCTACAATAGCAATAGCTTACCACAGAGTGAGGAATGAATGAAAAATTAAATATAAACTCTGGGTACTTGAAAGGCACTATATAAATCTAATGCATTAATATTAGTATTACTATGGAACATATAAGCCATAACATTTCCACAAGCAGATGGGCAGACCCTCCAAAAGAAAAGTTACAGCCTAGTGCACCTAGCTTATACAGGAAATTCTTTTTTAACATCAGAAAGTATACTGTTGATGAAACAAAGCATAAGTCAATTGATCTCTTCTGCTACAGAATAATACTGCTTTCCTCTGCTCTTAACCCTTCATAATGCCTCAGACTCAGTGACCTCAACTGAAATATATTATGAATTACATAACCAGACTGAAAGTAACTATTTTGCAATACTTCTTTGACTGAGAACATTTTTGAAAATGGAGAGTGTCATTTTGGTTCTGGCTCTATTTACAGATGCATGATTACTTATGGCACAATGATGATAGAGCATAGCTGAGTGTTTGTGTTTTAATGTATTTTGCTTGGAATACCATATTGCACATTTGTTTGTTATAAGTTTTGACTTATTAAGTTTATTGAACTTAGGGTGGTCCTTTATCCTCTGGGGTTCAGTCTTAGCCAAATAAGGTGTAAGGCTATGTAAAAGAGTTTTAAATCCATGTATGTGTTTACACTGTGTTCATGACTCATTTGTTGGTTTAGTGGTTACTTGGTTTTGTCCTCTGGTTAAGGTTTGGTTCTGTTCAGTCCCAGTTAAGCACACAAGCACCTTTAAAATACAGAATGATGCCATGTCAACTATTTACACTTCTGCCCCCAGACGTTAAGCAACAACTGTCAGAGAATTGGAACTCTTAATGGGACAAGCCAACATGTGGCGTGGTAGTGTGTGGACCAAGTGTTTTATTCTGTTTGCGGATAAGAAAGGATTAGTTCAGTTCACAGTGGTGATTTGAAGGGATGTGATGCTTGTCATTAAAGAGACAGCTGGAGATGTAGTTGAGCCTATTCTGAAACTTCTAACACAGTAACCCAACCTGCAGAGAGAGCTTATATATGGTCTTATGTGACTGTGCGTCTCACACTTTGCTCATATTAATCCTACTAGTGAAAAGTATACTAGACCTGTTTTTGGTTGAATACATACAAGTGCCATAATGAAGACAAAAGTTTGACAGGTTTTCTTCTCTTGACCAATCTTTTCTATCATAGTTTATTTTGGACTAAAAACCTTAAGCTCGTGCAGACCAGTGATTTAAGGTGTCTAACCTGGCACAAGTGATGCTCAACTGAATTGGTGATGCTGTATTTGGTCCTCATGACCAGAGTCATGCTCACTGCCCCCAGGAAAGGGCAGTGAGCAAACAGCCACAAGAGTCCCTACTGGCCCCTGGCGTGGTGCCCCAGTCTTGGCCCTTGTGGTCAGTGGGCTCCATAATGTGATCCGGTCGCCCTGGTATGCCGAGGTGCGCATGCCCACTAAGAGGACGCAGCGGCTCCATGTGTGTTGAGGCGCATTATTTGGCAACAGACGCGGCAGCGGGGAGGGCCGAAAAAGAGGATATCCCCTGGATTTCAAAAACACCGATTTATCGAGGTTAACAGCAGATTACACAGTCTTTGGTCTACCATCGGTAAAGAAGGGGTGACAGAGCGACCAAGTAAGTTGACTGAAAGGAACCTGAAGTTTTTAGTGAGTGGATCGAGGGTAGCCTTTTATTCGGACGCGTCGAGAGGAGCCAGGTCTTCCTCCACCTATCTGTGACGATAAAGAAGCTGATGGGCTGTTGAAAAGTAACACTACTCTGCAGAGCCAAAGGTTGAGCATTAGGAAGGGGAGGGGGGCTTGTTCTACCAAAATGTTATGTTTTTTGTACGTCCAGTGCCACCTTCTTACTTTGATGTCTGGAATACTGAGGAGCAGTCGTTAAAAGGTAAGGATTAGGACGTGCCATAGCCAGCGGCTCGACGGCGGCGAGCTCAGTTCGTGGCCCGAAATTAATGAGTTCCGAAGCAAAGGTTTTAACTCTGGAGGGAAAAAGCAGGTAAACAGTTAAGTGGATGTCTCTCTGTGGCACTTTTATGGATGTGTGGTGAAAGTTTGTAGTCGATAGCTTATCTTTTTCTAGACGGAAACCGTCCCGCATCGCGGGGCAGCCAGGTCACAGATTCGGGCTCGGTTCTAGTCGTGTGGGTCATCCTCTAACAGCAGTTTTGGGTCACTTTTGACATAGACTCTAAGTCTTAATAAAGCATTTATTAGCGAGACGTAACGAGGACACGCTCGAGCTAGATTGGTATTTTTGTTTTACGATAAAGCTAATGTTAGCTCGCTAACTAATGACATGCTGAGCTCTTTTGAGTTTTGGTCAATAATGAAAAAGCCGGTTGGCAGCACATGTGTTATCTGGCACAGTTTAAAGGCTGGCTGGAGTTTGGATGTTGAATGGGTAGTGTTGGTAATGGTGGACGCCGCTATCCGCCTCGAGCCCCGTGGCACCAGTGTTGGTGCTATCTGGGAGCTAATCTTCCTACTTCGCTCTGTGACAACCGTAGTCTTCCTCCTCTTAAAGCTGAACACGCTGACGCGCACGGCGCACACTCCTCTGGCCCAGACAGGCACCACATACACACTGAGACATGCGCCGCTATCCGCTCTGCTCCTCTTTTACAAGTCTGGTTGAAACAAATAATATCCTGAATGAATTAAGTTACAATGATTTTTCATAGGTTGCGCTCACTTGACATGACCACATTATTCTTGAATGCCCACAGTGTAAAGCTGAGCTGAGGACAGGTCAGAATTCTTTGGTGGATATTTTTTTTTTTACTGTTAGATTGCAGATGTAGCGTCTTTTTTGCCAACAGAATCAAACTGAAGTCTCAAGCTTCAGAAAGTGGTCACAACGACGTGATTATTGTAAAAAGAAAGAAAGAACTTTAAATCATAAGATTCATTTGGCAAATTTGTTCTGGTTATCCCAAACAAAAAAATTATAAGGTTCAACTTGTGTGGATCATCCATCCTTTTTCTTCTGCTTTATCCGGGCCGAATCGCAAGTTTGCATAATTTTTGCATACAAATAATGACTGAATGAATATGAAATCTAGAACGTAAACATGCTCACAATATCTCAATAATATACTTGAAAAGAGGCCTTTTTAGAGGCCTTAAAATGAAATGGTGCCAGATGTGTTTATGGTTGCTTTTAACTGATAAATGAAAACAAAAACAGATCTAGTTGACCTACAATTCTGTTTTACAGTTTTAAAATATAGGCCTATAGCCTATGGGCTATGTTATTAGGCCCTGGTTATAGGCTACACATAGCAGTTTTATAGTTTGTTAGTAGTGCTAATAATATGGCTGCGCTGTTGACATGTTCTGAAATATGTTTTATGTATTTATATTAGCAAGAGCGATGCTGTTAAACATGTTTATACAACAGAGCTTGCAGCTGATGTGATGCATACAGAGTTTATATTGTAATTTCCCTCTACAAATCTTCTTCTATTGTGTTTATGAATCTGGAGTGGTTGCATAAACGTTCACTATTCTGTAAGGGCCATTTACTGGCCACTTTTAAGATGCTGCATGTGGCTTTGAAATTCAAAGATAGCATTTTGTTATTGCCCCATGACACTGACAACCATTGTCCATTTCAGTTTTCATTCATGGGGACATATTATGCAAAATCTACTTTAATGAGCTTTTAACCATGTCCTAAATTCCCTCATCATACAAGAGCATCTGGCTGCAGACATATCCACAGGACCCTGCATCGAAACATACTGTACCTCTGCTAACCATGTCCTTCACTATTTTTCACTGTGTTTACTCTGTAAAAACAACTTAATTACACTTTTATAAAACAGTTTTTGCCTTTGTCCACTGTCTATTAATAATTAGGCTATTTAAAATTAGGTTATTAAAAATATGGAATTAATTAGCTTCTGGTTATCTGCTCGTCCCTGCTCCGATCATACCTGACCAGCCAGAACCACCCACTTTGACAAAACTTTACTAAGGAAAGTGGATTTAGAGCCATGTCCTGTCTTTCCGATTACACAGGGCGTGATTGACAGGCAGATTAACCAATCAGAGAGATGCATGTTATACATAAAAGAGGAAATAAAAACAACAACATATGACTAAGAAACAGTGCAGGTTTTTACAGAATCAACAATTAAAGCCCCACACTATTTATTCATCTCAGGTGTAGTTATACATTTTGTTCTGAATGTTATGAGATTTTTGGAAAGGAGATGTTATTTGAGAGACACGGGCAACAAATTAGCAGCTATGGTTGGATCGTCTCTTTTTTTGTGAATATGAATACATCAGCTTTGTACCTGTTACTAGCTAGGAGCTATACAAGGTATATAGTATCAGGGGACACAGAATATGTGGTCTTGTTTATACATTTTTAAATCACAATTTTATATATGGTCCCTTTCAAGATATTAAATGCAAACATTAAATAGATATTAACTGTCAACTTGTACAAAGTCTAGACCCCATAATGAATCTGTAATGGGTAAAGTTAGGGTTTGGGATTCGACTGTGTTTAATGTAAATCATGTTCAATTTTGTACCGTTAGCATACAAAAAAAAAAAAACATTCAGGGCATCACAAACTTTCGGGCCTGCTTTTTTGGTATGGTCTCAGTTTCCTTACTATTAAGAACCAATGGCTAGAGGTTTGGCACGTGAGGCGCTGGTTGAGCTTGCAGGGTGTAGGGACCTCTGGGTAGAGGCCTGCAGCCAAATCCCGCTTATCATTAGTTTATTTAAAGTTGTATTTTGATTGAGTCATGCATGTGAGTAATCTTACAATGCTCCGTTTGAGGCATGAGTCATGTTTTCACGTATCCCTTATCCCCGCCCACACCCCTGTACTTACACACAATGACGATCCCTTGTTTGCTACAGTGTTCTTAATTAAAACAGTTTTAGATCAGTGTTACAGTGTATAATGAACAAAATGTAAAATAACACATTTCAATACTAAGTACATTAAGTTCATGCACACAGAGTAATTGACAGTACTGTACAGAGCTGTGTCAAAGCATGCCATGTAGAAAATATGTTTTCTGAAAGTATAAAGGTATGTGGCTGTTAGAGGGTAAAAATAATGCTGAGCACATACTTATATACATAGTATATTTAAGCTTGAATCGGGAGGACTGAATGAGTTGGGGATGGGAATTGGTTCCAGTATCGATATCTATGATATTGGAGGGTTTGCCTACATATCAGTTTTAATCAATTTAAATCAATTTAAAATGAATCCCAGGGATCACCAACCTTTTTAAAGCTAACGAAGAACATTAGTTTGGTTGACAACTATACCAGTTTAATTAAGTTAACCTACAGCTACAACTAGGCTACAGCTGAACTATATGATCTAATAAATTATATGAGTTACTAGCTATGTGCAATTGTGTGTACTTGTGAAAGTACAAGTAATTCTGGCATTTTATCTAAGGTATTAGAACATAAAAATAAAAAAATTAACCCAGTGACAGAGCTTGTCGTATGCTAGCATCGAGTCTTTGGCCTATTCATGACAATCACAAAGACTTGCCTTTTTGTTTGTCTTAATAATGTTTTAGTTTAAAAACAATTTAAGCACCCCCTGCCCCTGGTCATGCAAGTTGTAGTTTTGGTGTAGAGACTTCAGTAACTTGTAACTTTGTGATTCCTCTGTCTACTTTGACAAAAAAAAAAAAAAAAACTGACATGAGCTTAGACTTAGACAGACTTTCCCTTGATTCACAAAGGAAACCTTTTACAAACCTGAAAAGTTCATTTGTGAACTTTACTATAACGTAATATACATTTGTAGGACTTATTTCCCTGACCAGCCAGTCACTTCTACATTCTGGTCTAACCAGAAGGGTCTGGAATCAGACATACACTAGCTACATGGATATAGCTAGCCAGCGTGTTCCAAATGGGAAATTCACTCTTGTAACCACTAATATCGTGAGGTTCCTTTGACTGGAGACGAGCGCTATAGGTGACGTCACACCTGCTATGCAGTCTATGGTCCAAACTTGAGATGATCCAACCACAGCCCATGTCTCTGAAATGCGGAAGAGATCCTGTCAAATTCTTGTAACATTAAAAACTAAAAATATAACTTCTTTTACCTGAGGTAAATAACAGTCACAACTAAATCTGTGCTGCAACTGGATTCGAGCATTGAAACTGGCAGACTCATGTGAAGTTTGTTGTCATTGTGGCTAAACCTCCTTGTCAAAAGCCTGATCCTGTCAGATCTCAGAAGTTAAGCAGGTCCAGGCCTGGTTAGTCCAGGCCTTGGATGGGAGCCTGCTGGGGATTCCAGGTTCCACTGTGAGGTGACAGTGGCAAAACCTGTTGTTGTGTCCTTAGGCGAGGTACCCACATCACCCACCATGAATATGCACTGTTCCCCCTTTTCTTGAATTAATAAATACAGTTAATAAATAGAAGAATTTACACATGGCACACAGTAACTGCATTAGATATAGTGATGATGAATAGTGATTTTCATGCTCATATTTTTAGGTAGTAGATGGTCAAATCATGTAGTCTTGGTTCTGATAAATCAGTGATTTTTTTTTTTTGTATCAGTACTTGCTCAAATAAGTATTTATTTTCCATGCTAGTTTTAGTATCTGATTTCAATACTTTTGACAGCCCTAATAGTAGGGCAGTAGGCCTTTAGTTGTTTAGTTTATTCATTGGATGATGAGAACATGCCACTACAATTTAAAAGGAACCTACATGTTTAAAAAACCCAGATTCATAATCAGAGTTATGGAGCGAAGCATTACGGTGAAAAGAGTTAATTTATGGAACAGTCTTGACAAAGATATAAAAGAATCAAGTACAATGATGGCATTTAAAAAGCACCTTAAATCGGATGCAATGTGTATGTATGAAAACGGAAACTAAGTTGTTGTGCACAACAGTGAAGATTTCTGTTTGCAATTGATTAATAATTGTGCCTGAACTGAAATGTACTGATTTGAAATGTTTAGTAACTATCAATGTTAATGTATTATCTGGAAAAGGAAAAAAGGGGCAGATAACATAAGATGACTCTTCTTTCTGCTCCTTTTCATTCATTTCTTGTATGTTTGATGTTGTGATACTGTTGGTGTCTTTTTATACTATATGAATGAAATAAATAAATAATAAATTGCAAAAAATATATATATTTTTTGCATAAATAGTTGTTTTGGCATACATTCCCGTGCAGGTGTATATAGTCTTGTGAGTGCAGTTTGAGTTAGATACATAGAGACTTGTGTAATAGTTTTGAGAGTTTGCCATACCTCCTTTCTATTTGATTTATCAATTGGCAGGAAATGTTTTTAATTTTAATCCAAGAATTTCTTCATTCAGCTAAAGGCCAACCTAATAACAATAGGATGCACCTATCCGATATTGGTATTTGTTCTGATACTGAAAAATCTGCTGGATTGGATATCTGCATCCAAATATTGGTTCAGCTGATATATATATATATATATATATATATATATATATATATATATATATATATATATATATATATATATATATATATATATATATATAATATATATAATATATATATATAATAATAACTTATAAGAGAATTCACTGGCTGAGAACTTGGCCCAGAAAGATTTGAATTAGGGGTGTCAAATTATCGCGTTAATTGCGATTAATTAATTACAGTCATATTTAGCGCGTTATGTTTTTTAATCGCGTTAATCTCATTTTTAATCTCTAACTTTAGTGTTTCTGTATGTGAGTTGCTTTATTATAAAACCTGTTTTTATGTGTTGTTGGGACAATAACACACACACACGCACAAACAAAAAACACATTTATACATTTTTTAATTTCGGCAATTCAACTCATTGTCGGAAACCCGCACAAAACACGCGCAGTAAGAGCGACGTTTACGGCGTCAGTCGCACAATGGACGAGGTCGTAGAGCCAGTAGAACAGAGTCAGCAGTGCACAGGTAAAAACACATTCGTGTCTTGGAAATTATTCTCCCGACGTGAAATATAAAAGAAAATAACAAATATAATATCGTCTACAACTTAAATGTCACTGGTGAAAACAACCTGCATAGGCTCATGATGTCTGCACTACTGTCCTATAGTGACCTGCCACATGAGGGGACACGCACACAAACACACACAAACACAAACACACACCTTCATCATCGTCATTAACCTGAGAACGCGCGGACCACGTTTCCTTTCGTAGACACTGCGTGGACACCGACCTGCTCCCGTGAGCCGCGTGTGGATCGTGTTTTCTCGCTACGCTGCGTAAACCGCGCTTCCTCCTGTGCGCCTCTAAACCAGAACTAACACCAAGACTAAAACCAGGACTAAACCAGGACTAAACCAGGTCTAAACCAGGACTAAACCAGAACTAAAACCAGGACTAAACCAGGACTAAACCAGGACTAAACCAGGACTAACACCAGGACTAAAACCAGGATTAATCCATTCCAGGACTAAACTAGGACTAAAGTAGGACTAAAGCAGGTCTAAACCAGGACTAAAACAAGGACTAAAACCAGTGATCTCATATATAAAGCATTTCTCTATCAATAATATTTTTAATATGGTTAAGGAAAGACTGGACTTTTTATTGTCTTTAAGTAGACAAAAGTTATTATGTTCAGATTTCCTCGTCTTTGCTACTTTACAGCAAACAGTTTCTTATTCATGGAGACTTGGGCTCAACAGCCAATTTGGAGAGATTTGTTAAACAATAAATGACTTTATAAAGTCACCTTTTTTGTTCTATATCAGTCTTTTGATCTGCCACAATAATGTAATAATGAATTTAAATGAAAATACCTCAAATTGAAGGCTTTTCTCAGCAATTTTTAGGTGAGATTAAAATGAGATTAATTAGATTAATTAATTACAGATCATAATTAATTAATCTCTCAATTTTTTTAATCGCATGACAGCACTAATTTGAATAATTATTTATCAAAAGTTCTACAGAGATGTAAATAACAGCTACATAATATGTTTGAATTAGATTGGTCTTATTTTATTTTTGTTTCCTTGAAATAAAGTCTCTGCACTTAAATTGGTTGATATTTGGTATCACAGATAAAGCTGTGGTATCGAAATTTGTATCAGAACTGAAAAAAAAAGAATAATGCGTCCCTACAATATTCGACTACATTCACAGGTTTGGTTCAATTTCTCTTTAACACAAACATTGAACCACAAGTGGTTGTATGTGTTTGTTTGACATATTATTTTGTGCAGGATGACTGTGTTCTTCTTTTCTTTTGTATTATTATATTATTGTCCTGTAATGTCTGTGTGATGTCATGGCCCTTGAGTGATGGTGCCCTCTTGTGTGGGCCTTTCGTGTGTGTAAAGTGCCATAGAGATGAAATATGAACCCTGCCTGCCATTCACATTCCCGTTACAAAGATAGGGTCAGTGTCTGTGTAAGGTTCAGGAGGTGTGGGGTCCATTTCTCTGTCAAGCTTACTACCTCTATAGCTAAATCTGTCATTTAACAATCTTATTGTGGGACACATATGCTCCTAATTTAGTTTGCCACACTGTGACATGCAACCAAATTGTCCTCAAACAGTATCAGCATCCTGATACTGTTTGGTGTAATGGACATACAGGAAGAGTGCACTGTAATGGCGGCCCTTATGTAGTCCAGCGTCTCCTTCAGCACCTAAAGGGTTAAAACTAGCTTCAGCTACGCTCTCAGTCTCAGTCATACTCACACACTCACACACACACACAGACGTGCAAACGCACACACGCACACACTCACACACACACAAGCCAACCGGTTTGAACCAGTTCTCAAGCAAAGTGCTTTGTGTGTCCCACTGAATCCCAGGAAGGGTCATGTCATGTCTCTGTGATGTCAGAAAATTTTAAAGTTAAGACTGAGCTTTCATTATAAAATAACTGGCATCATTATGGCTCATATTCTTGAGATATTTTTGTTTGTACTTCCTGATCTTTGATATAAAGCATAATCATGTCAGAGACAAGTAGTCACTTTTTACTGGGTTAATAGTTGGCCTTTTAACCACAAACTTAACCGCAGGCCACAATGTTGCTGTGAAAACTAAAACTAAAAAACGTCCACATGCTCGTACATACAGGACAATATGATATGAAGTAGATATATTTAAATATTTATGTATATATATTTATGTACATATGTTATGTATGTATTTATGTAGGCAAGGCTGAGCTGGGGTTGTACTTGGATGAGAGACCGCTGGGAACACCAGGTGCCACAATGGGGGGCCTGTCATTGTGTCCTTAGGTTTGTGAAGAATCCCTCAGTTGTCCAGGTAGAATCCATGGGAAGGAGAAAATTCAGTTTGTCGACTGGACAAAAGTTAGTTTGGTTGAAGACGTTTTGCAGCTCATCCAAGCTGCTTCTTCAGTTCTGGTCAGAAAGCTGGTGGACACTTCCTTATGTCTGTCTGCAAGGAGGAGCTAACTAACTACTCTGAAACTAACATACCTACTTGTTTACAGTTTCTGTTAATTAGATAGGTCCATTGACCTGTACTGGGTGTGGGGTCTAATTAGCATAACAAATCAGGGCCATAATGGGTGCTCCCTCACCTCTCGACCTGACCTAGCTACACCTATTGTACTCTTGTTTGTTTTGATTTAGGTTTGAGGATGGAGTTGTAAATAGGAGAAAGTTGGTGTCTGAGGCCTCCATTTCTGTTTAGAGAAGGATTCTCTTTCTTAACAAAAATGGTTTCTTTCACTCCCCTCTCAAACCAATTCTTTTCTCTGACTAAAATCTGTACCTCACTGTCCTCAAATGAGTGGCCTGTGGCTTTTAAGTGGAGATGTACAGCAGACTGAGGTCCACTGCTGGTCTCTCATCTGTGTTTGTACATCCTCTTGTGAAGTAGCTGTTTAGTTTCTCCAATGTAGCGTTCACTGCAGTCTTCACGGCACAGAATGGAGCAGACCACATTGCTTTGTTTGTGGTTCAGTGTTTTGTCCTTAGATTCAGAGTAGTTAGTTAGCTACTCCCTGCAGACATATATAAGGAAGTGTCCACCAGCATTCTGACTAGAACTGAATAAGCAGCTTGGATGAGCTGCGAAACGTCTCCAACCAAACTAACTTTTGTCCAGTCGACAAACTGAATTTTCTCCTCGCCATTGTGTCCTTAGGTAAGACACTTCACCTACATTGCCTAGTAAGAAAGTGGGGTGTGTGTGAGTGCTGGTGGTGGTTGGAGGGGCTCATGGCTCAGATTGGTAGCTTCGCCCCAGGGCAGCTGTGGCTACAAAAGTATCTTGCCACCACTGAGTATGAAGTGAATGAATAATACACTCTGAAGTGCATTGGGTGTCTTGAAAGGCGCTATATAAAAGATCAATTAATGAATCTCATTTTTAGTGAGATATGCTTCAGCTATGACATGGGAATTGTCAGGACAAATGTTCAATCTATTATTTATGGGACCAGGACACCAGCTATACCTATTCTTATATTTACCCCCTGAAAATTCAGGTAGGATTTGAAATCTTATTTTTCCTCTGTGAATTGCTGCCACTTTTTATTTGAGTAGATCAGACAACAGAGGCCAAAACTACAGAGCCTCAATTTCACGAAGAGCCCAGGCATTTGTTTGTGCTCCAAAGGGTTGAATTGGGCCTTATTTTAGTCAGGCATTTTAGGGGAAAACTGATGTTTTTCTAAGGGCTGGGCAAAAAAAATCTAATAAAAAACAATTTGTTTGGAAGAAAATTTTATTTACCCCACTTTCTTGCATTGGAAATTGCAGTGAAGATGCAGGAAAGGCTGCTCTTACCAGTCACAGGAAGTTTTTGAGGTGATGTGTTCTTCCTTCGAGTGTGTCTCACTGAGAAAAGCAAAGGAGTTTAGCACAGGCCAGCACTGACTGCTCTGAAATCAGCCACATAAAATTAAATGTTAAATTTAGCACTGTTGTTATTATTAGTTTGTTTCATTTCATTTATAAAAGATTTCCCCCATTGGCCAATGGGTTAAATATGATCACTTCTGAAACTTTTTTAGCACTAGAGTTAATTTATTAATATCCAATTATTGTTCTTTTATTAAATCATCTTCTGTCTTTCTGTGCAGGGGATGTCTGAGGAGGCTGTCCGTCAAACTCGAAGCCAGAAGAGGGCACTAGAGAGAGAAGTCACCTCTACAGAGACCTCAAACACTGACAATGAACACAAAAAGCCTAAACTGGACTTACTGGAGCCCACATTACAGACACAAACAAAACCTAACAACACTGAATCCCAGGACAGTATTTCTGACAATGCACACAAGGAAGAACAGCATCGAGACATCATAGCAGAGACATCATTGTCTTTAGTTTTACCTTCAGACGATCAACCAGCAAAGAATGACCAATCGCAGCTGTCAACGAGACCAAAAGAGGAGGCCAGCTTGGACAATCGGACTGAATGCACGAACAGTCCAAGTAAGACGAGTAGAGAAAACACCACAGACACACGGACTCGAGTGCGACAAAAGGAACCAAAGGCGACCGGTGGGATGTTTGCTGCAGGCGAGGTGGAGGCCACCATAAAAGTTGAAGTTCAGGCTGCTGACCAGCCTGTGGATATGACCACATGTAAAGGGTAAGAAACAGGTGTTTGCTTAGACTACTAACAGTGAGAGTAAGTTCAGGGCAAAATTACAAGTGGCCCGTCAACTTAAGTAATTATTAATGGCAAACAATATGTTTGCTTTTCTATACTTGAAATCCCATCTGTAACTTTTAAGGACTCCAGTCTGTAAAAGGCACAATATACACAAAGCTATCATTCATAATATTTGATCTGCCACTGGTCTTCTAGGTTTACTCACATAGCTGGCTGTATTTAAGTAATATTTGTGATCTGGATTCAACCGAGTCGCCACCAGAACCTCAAAATTCACACACAAGCTGCATGTTCCAAACCGGTTTCAACTGGTTGTTGCCATGGTTGCTACATTTTAGGGAGCAGAGGAAAAAGTTTGTAGTCACATGATGATGTCTCTGAGGTGACTTCTTTGGAAGAGAAGTGATTAATCCACGGGACGTGACTCGAGAAGAGACACCCAGAAACTGCACACCCGAGCTTCCCCTTAATTATATAAGCTACACTTATTTTTTAAAATAATTTTCATTATATAAGTAGCACAAATGAGACAGACTTTTAATCAGTGACAGTTAACCCAAAAATAGTCAAATCTATTCATCCAAAGTCAAAACTCTGCTCCAAGTCACTGCTTTACTGACAGAGGATTGGCTGTTTACTTCTCACTTGCTAAGACCCAAGCTGATTATTGATGATATGAATGGACTGGATCTCGATTTGATAAAAAAATGATTTATGTGACTCAGCTATAGCTTCTCTGTATGTTTCCTTTTTTTACTTACTCTTGCTTAAACAATGTAGATGGCTTCTCTGTTATAAATTCAGATTTAGTTGAATCAGCTTTAGTTGATACAGTCACAGGTATTTATTGATTTCATACTATGGCAGCGACAGTCTATTGTCATAGCAATTGAGAAAGCCAGTTCAAAATATTACATCTTTTGAATGGAGAGTCTTCACAAAATTCTTCAAATCAAGAAAGAATCATTTGGCTGAATGAATGTATAATTAATTGTACTTGCATTATTCGAGAAACAGTGACAACTTACATGTAGAAAGACCAAAAAGGTGTAGGCTCAAGCATGTGCTTATTGCACTTCCCCCTTTATACATTGCTGTCATTGTATTGTTAAACTGTTGATGATTCATAAAAAAGAAGGCAAAAATAACAAATTCAGAATATATTGTAACCACCAACTGAGACAGAATTCAAGTATCTGCAGAGGGCTATACATTTAAACCTCTTTCTAAGGTGGAAGAGAAGTACATAACTGTTCACAGACCTACCTACTCCTTTAACATACTCATCCATCCATTTCTTATGCTTATCTGGGGCCGGGTCGTGGGGGCAGCAGTCTAAGCAGGGACTCCCAGGCTTCCTTCACCCCTGACACTTCCTCTAGTTCCTAGTAGCTAACCCTCCAGGGTATCTTGGGTCTTCCTCAGGGCCTCCTTCCAGTGGGACATGCCCGGAACACCTCCTGAGGGAGGCGTCCAAGCCACCTCAGCTGGCTCCTCTCAACATGGAGAAGCAGTGGCTCTACTCTGAGCTCGTCCTTTGTGACTGAGCTCCTCACCCTCTCTCTAAGGGAGCACCCAGCCACTTTCAGCCACTCTGCAAAGGAAAATCATTTCGGCTGCCTGTATCTGCAATCTTGTCCTTTCGGTCATTACCCAAAGCTCATGACTATAGATGAGGGTAGGAAAGTAGATTGACTGGTAAAACAAGAGCTTTGCCTTTCAATTCAGCTCCCTCTTCCCCACAACGGTCTGATACAGCGACCTCATCACTGCCGACGTTGCACTGATCCGCCTGTCAATATCACGCTCTATCTTCCTCTCACTCGTGAACAAGACCCCGAGATACTTGAACTCCTCCGCTTGAGGCAGGGACTCTCCACCCACCCGAAGAGGGCAAGCCACCTTTTTCCGGTCAAGAACTGCAGCCTCCCATTTGGAGGAGCTGATCCGAACAGGTCTGACTTACTACTGGCAATGCAAACACAGTTCCTGCTCTGGTCATACAGACTCATACTCCTGGAGCACTCCCCACAGGACACTACGAGGGACACGGTCGAATGCCTTCTCAAGATCCACAAAGCACATGTGGACTGGTTGGGCAAACTCCCATGAACCCTCGAGCACCTGATGGAGGGTGTAGAGCTGATCCAGGATGAAAACCACACTGCTCCTCCTGAATTCGAGGTTCAACTATTGGTTGGATTCTCCTCTCCAGTGCCCTGGAATAGACCTTACCAAGGAGGCTGACGAGTGTGATTCCCCTGTAGTTGGAACACACCCTCTGGTCCCCTTTATTAAACAGAGGGACCACCACCCTGGTCCAGTCCAGAGGCACTGTCCCTGACCGCCACGCAACGGATCTCACCCCCACCCTGGAGCCTTACCATGGAGGAGCTTACTAAATACCTCAGTGACTTCAGCCAGAATGATGGATGAGTCTGCCTCTAAGTCCCCAGCCTCTGCTTCCTCCTCGGAAAACATGATGGTGAGATTGAAGAGATCCTCAAAGTGTTCTTTACAACATCCCCATTTGATGTCAGATAGTTTGCCAGATTTTACTTGAGGCTGTTTGATAGTGCTCCTCCATGGCCTCTCAGAACCTCTTCCAACCCTGAATTTTTGCATCTGCAACAGCACGGGCTGGAGCACGCTTGGCCCACCTGTACAATCAGCTGCCTCAGGACTCCCACGAGCCAACAAGGCCCGATAGGACTCCTTCTTCGGCCTGACGGTATTCCTTACTTCTGGTGTCCACCACTGGGTTTGGGGATTGCCACCACGACAGGTACCACAGACCTTACGTCCACAGCTACGACCAGCCGCATTGAGTTCAGCATTGGGTTCAGCATTGGGTTCAGCTCAGGGAGGGCATTCTTCCCAATCACCCCTCTCCAGGTATCACTGTCATTGCCCACGTGGGCATTGAAGTCTCCCAGTGGAACAACGGAGTCCCCATTCAATGCACTGTCCAGTACCCCTCCGAGGGGCTCCAAGAAGACTAAGTATTCACTGCACTGCTGTTCGGCCCGTAGGCCAACACATCAGTGAGAGATCTGTCCCCAATCCAAAGGCGCAGTGATGCAACCCTACATACATTTAACACTTAACATACTGTATACACAAACTTTTATCAAATTTCTCAATTTTCTATCTCTGATTTTGACAGACGTGCATTGTCAGTGTTTATAAGTGTGTTTTTTGGTGATTGTTTAGTGGCCTATCTTAAATGAAGGTCTCATATAAAGGGTAAGAATATTTACACAGTTTCCTACCACAAGCGTGTGTTTACATTATTAGTTAAAATGTATTGGTAGTTTGGGCAAGGCAAACTGGTTTTATAATAATATACAGTCTGTAATTTATATGTCCCCCACGTAGTGTCAAAAGAGAGAAACAGCCTCCGTCTCCTGAAGATGACGATGTGATCATTCTATCAGATAACGACTCACTGAGCCCCCCAATGAACGGCCTGAATCACTTTAACGAGCTGGACACAGAGCTACTAATGGTATGTAGCTTTCAATCATTTGTGCCTTTAGTCTGCTGTTACTGATGTTGTGGTCTTTCTGAGTATAGAAGAGCAGTGCGGAGGAAAGGGGTCGCATTATTAAGCAGCTGAAGGAGGAGCTGAGGCTGGAAGAGGCTAAACTGGTTCTTCTAAAAAAACTTCGACAGAGCCAAATACAGCGGGATACTATTCACAAGGCAAACACATTAACTACATAATTTTCACATGATTTATTTATTGTAATTTTATGAATTTTGTTTATTTATTTTTATTAAAATGTTCAGGTCTCAGGTTTGACTGGATCCTCAGCTCCTCCTCCTCTTATTCGAGGAACTACAGTAAGCAGCAAAGGCTCACAGCAGGTAAATGTGGAAATCCTGTTACCTGGTACTATTGCACTTCCTTAACCTGTTACCTATCATTTGCAGATTTTGACAGGTCGTAACTCAGGCACAGTTATTCCACCGCCACTTGTGCGAGGTGGGCAGCATATATCAAAACACAGCACCCAGGGCACCATGCCACCGCTTGTCAGAGGAGCACAGGTGAATTGAGCACCCTTCTATTCATCAACATATATCAGTATTATACATTTTTTTATTATTATCTTGAAAATATGGGCCCTGTATCATGGAGCCGGTCAGGAGCAGCTCAGAGTTTGTTCAAAACATGAAAATTGTATATTGTGTTATTATTTGTTTTTAGTTTGTGCATTATAATGAAAACACATGCTATAATTCATTCTGAAAACATGCTAAATTGTAGCCATGAGCAAATTTCTATCTGTTGTCCTGCATTCACTCTCGCAAACACATCAGTGAACCTGGGACACTGAAAGTAGGTGAAATGTCTTGTTCAAGGACACAACAACAGAAGACAGTTGTCTGAGCAAGGCAGGGGTGTGGGTTCCACCTGCTTTGTGAAATGGGGCTACTGTTATAATATAGTATTTAATTACATAAATGGCTGAACATTACTGCAACTAGCTTAGGACTGATGTGTGTCTGTTCTCCGTCCTGTTGTGGTCTCTCTGTTGTGTCTTGTCCTTCACTCTGTAACGTCCCTTTGTGATGTCCCTGTCGCTAGCCCATTTCTGTGTCTCCACAGCAGATTCAGGCTCTCCGACAGCAGCAGCAACAGCAGATGGCAGCTGGAAATTCTGGCTCAGGACCCCCTCCTCTGCTCCTCGGACCCAGGACCTCAGTAGCCTCCCAGGGTCAGAGAGGTTTGGTTCAATCAGGCCTCATCAGAGTGGGCAATAATGCCAGTGCATTAGTAAGTAGTTTTATTTTTCTTGTTAAAAAGTATTTTAATCATTGGTGTGATTTGTGCTCCAAATACAATTGCAAATTTTATTACATTGCATAGAATGTTTGACAACAGGGTTTTCTCCATACTGAAACCATAGGGTTAACTTATGCGTCAGATCTGTTGAGAGGTGACCCCACTCATTGCATGTTTTTCAAGATAGATATGTTTAATGCCTTACTGTGGAACATTTCAGGCAAAGCGATAGCATTACCACCGACACAACCAGGCGGTGGAAACACAGAAAAGTTAAATAGTGAAGTGAAGTTTGTCTTGTGGAAGAAATCTAAACACAATTTAATTTTTTTTACATTTGTATTTCAAAGGGTTCATCAACTATGAAAAGTTCTACTTCCGGAAGCGGATTGTCGGTGATCAGTGTAAATGACTCTCCTGCCAGTCGCCAAGCAGCAGCAAAACTTGCCCTGAGGAAACAACTAGAGAAGACACTCTTGGAGATTCCCCCTCCAAAGCCTCCTGCCCCAGAGTTTAACTTTCTGCCTTCGGCGGCCAATAATGAATTTATTTATCTAGTTGGACTTGAAGAAGTAGTGCAAAATCTACTTGATACCTTCCACAAAGGTAAGCAGCTGTTCAGTTCATGTCCATGTAAACATTCTTTTATTTAGATAATTAAATTTTATGTAAAGAAAAGGTATGCATGCTTATTTAGTTGCATCCTCAGAAAGTTATTTATTTCTATCTATCTATCTTTACAAACAGGAAAAATGGGCTTTACGTCAAGCAGGCCTATTGTTCGAGACCCCTTTGTCTGCACCCAGTGCAAGACTGACTTCACCTGCCGTTGGAGGCAAGACAAAGCTAAAGGTGGAGTGGTCTTCTGTGAAGACTGTATGTCATCGAATCAGAAAAAAGCTTTAAAAGCTGAACATACTAATAGGCTGAAAGCAGCTTTTGTCAAAGCACTGCAGCAGGAGCAGGAAATAGACCAGTGTATTATTCAGGCTTCTTCAACAGTATCTCACAGTAATTCATCAGCATCACTGAAGGCAGAGCACCTGGTCTCTCAGCAGTTAAAACAGGCTCAGGCCAGAGTGTCATCCTTACAGCATCATACGTCAAGTCGAGGAGTCAACCTGGTTCATCATCACTCCATCAAGCAGGTGAAGAAAAAAATTACATGTTTAGTGTGTACAAAGATAACAGTATTAAGCATGTTTCCATCTTTGTGCAGAGCTCACATGGGCAGCTGTCCCATGGCAGCGTGTCATCAGTCAGTGTTCGAGGCGTTCCCCACTCCTTTTCATCTTCCTCTCAACTCCAGAGTGCAGTGGCGGCCGCCGCTTTGGTCAGCCGGCCAGGTAAGCAGTCCCAGGTTTCTCGTCAGTCTGTCCAGAGTTCAAAGGTGAGCAGCAGTGGAGTCAGCGGCGGCAAGAATTTCAGCGCTTGTAGTGCGTCATCCACTGCATGGAAGAAGCAAAGCAACAGCCAACCAGGTAGACTTTACCAATGCTGTACCTAGCAATTTATAGTCCAAAAACAGTTCTTATTAATCAAGTCATTCTCCAAAACAGTATATTAGAACATTTATGGCTTTAAACAGAGAACTTTTATCCATGTTATAACATTGTACCTTTACTGAAAGCATTGCTGAAGTTGTACTTTGCTTAATTTTCTGCAATTCTGTGTACCCTCTGGGCACTCAGAAATCACTACTTTCAATTTCTCCCTGATGGTTATCTAACAGAAATTTTAACTAGTCCCCTGTACAGTTTTTAGGCCCATCATATTTCACCATTCTTGCTTTGAGCATTTCTGTGGTCAAATTGGCGTCACTATACTGCATGTGTCCCTATACTACAACCATTAAGCATTAATTAAAGCTGAAAGAAGCAAAGGAGCAAGGAATTGGTGTAATTGCCTGTTGGGTTATATTGTAGTGTAGATCTTGATTGTGGTGAGTGTCCTTGGATCCACTGATTTATCATTGTGTTTCTCATAATGCTAAATTTCTGATGCAGCTTGTGTGCAATGTATTATGTGTAAATACATTTCTGAGAATGACTGTAATGCAGCTCTTCCATGTTCACAGGGGTAACTATGGCCTACATAAATCCAAGCTTGACGGGTCATAAAACTTCAGCATCTGTGGATGCTCGTCATAGGGAGTACCTGCTGGACATGATCCCCTCTCGATCATCCATCTCCCAAACAGCCAATACGTGGAAATAATGTAAATGGCACTGTACTGTCATTTAGGGATTTTTTTATCCTTAAGTCTTGGGCAGACTAATGCAGAAACACAATGTTTAAAATGAAGATTCTTTTAATGTGTTAAGTTGTTATAAGTTATGTTATGTTAGCTTCACTTCTTTGGGATACTGCACAGAAACCACTTTTTTGGACAGTGGCAACAAATACTTGAAGGGCTTCCCTGGAGAACTTCCAGATTGGGTCTTTAAGTGACCATATTAAAATCACTGTATACTCTTTTAAAGAAAATTGTGTATACACTTTTTCTACCATGTGATCAAAAATTATCAAAGACTTTGATGCTTGAACTGTTAAGCAGCTAGATTCAATATGTTTAATAAATCAAGTAAACTGAGTTGTAAAATGTTCAGCAACACATCCCTGTAGTTGAGGATTTGAATTCAATTTGTCAGTTACACTTGCAGTAAGTTATTTTGTTTTTCCAGAGTTTGAAAGGATTTGGAGATTTGTGGTTTCCACAAATTAAACAATATTTTTTGGACTTTGTTAACAGCATGCATACCCTTACTCTTATGTTATTTTTTCACCTTTGCTGATAACGCATGGTGTTGTTTGTAATTGCTCTCAATGTTGACATTGTAACATTACTTTGAGTGTTGTTTATTATACTGATAATTGATGTAACTCAGAGCATATGCATAAGCAACCCCCAGTGCACAAATGAAAGTACATTTCTGGCTATGACGATAGTGGAAACCATGTGCCCATAACTTGTTTCCTTAATCTCACTGAAGTTAACTGCTTTTCAATCATAGTTGCATTATTCTCTTTTATGTTACACTTTTGGTTTACTTGTTTTCCCAGCTCCACAATAAATAACAGAATTATATACACTTGTGTTTTATTATGGTATGATTGGGTATAGTATTACATTGAGGGGACTAAAGCCTGTACACACACCAAAGATTTTAGATTGTGATGATGTCATATTTCTAAAAGCTTATTTATGTATTTATACTACTGATTACATTGTACTGCCATACAATATCCAAATGGTACATGGACAAATGTTGAACCTGATTATTCATATTATCTACTAAATTTCAGACATCATCATATTACAACAGAAATCTACATTTTAACCATTTTAATTATACACACTCGTATAAATGATTTTGCTTTCAAATTCTTGATGCAGTACCGAGGCGCGAGGCCTTGGGGCGCTAGTAGCTCTTTGTTGTCTTCGTTTAGTGCAGCGGCAGCAGAGGAGACAGAACTGGAGGAAGATGGCGGGGTCCAAGGTGAAGCAGGACATGCCTCCACCGGGAGGCTATGCTCCTTTTGACTACAAGAGAAATTTACCCAAACGTGGTCTTTCAGGTTCGTATATTACAACGTCGAGATATTGCAAATAAGGACCAAAATCCACTTTAAAACAAGCTAACTGCACGACAATTGGCAACCAGCTAAGCTAATGCTAAAATTAGCACAAGTCTTAGTTTTGCTTGTCAACTGTTTAGTTTTTGAAGTGCAGTTGTTATCAAAGCTATCACTGGGAGACAATCATTTGTTTGTTATTGTTGGTTATGTCAGCCCAGGTGCCCTTTAACTAAAAGTGTTTCAGTTTACAGTTTTACATTTGGGCTTTAATTGTTTTTCGTGCTCACTATGCATTATATGTTACAGGGTATAGCATGTTTGGTATTGGAATTGGCATTATGATGTTTGGCTACTGGAGGCTTTTTAAGTGGAACAGGGAAAGGAGGTATGTGTAGTGTATCACCTAAAATGACATGAAACGCGTAAGAAATGTTCATGGGTGGCTGTTTTTACAGACGTTTACAGATAGAGGAATTGGAAGCACGAATTGCTTTAATGCCTCTTCTACAAGCAGAACATGACCGCAAGTAAAATACCATGCAATGTAGCTTAATATAACTTTAAAATACTCCCAGTGCAGGGCTGTTTTTAATTACTGTTTTGTTTTGACCAGAACTTTACAAAAACTACGGGAAAACCTTGAGGAGGAAGCTATTCTCATGAAGGATGTTCTAGGTTGGAAGGTATAGCAAATTTTCCTTCATTTCTTTTTGCTACCTGTTGATGTTAGGGGAGACAGCATGCAAATGCACACAATATTCAGTTACCATGTCTTTGACAGGTTGGTGAAAGTGTATTCCATACAGACCGCTGGGTCACCCCTCTGCCCGACGAACTGTTCAACCTGCGACCAAGAGAAGAGCTTTTGCACAAACGTTTTGGCTTCTTGTGGTATGTGTAGTACCTCAAGGACTCCCTTACACAGCCCGAGTTGAACTCTGCTGTTCATCTTGTAAATGTTAAATATTAAAGTATACATTTTCTGTACCTGAATATTTTGCCATGTTTTTATTAACTGTTAACTAGTTGTATATGCACCCTGGACTTAGAGGTAATTCACAACTGGGCATTGTAAAACAAGTTCTCGTTTTCAATGGGGCATATTGTGTAAACTGTCTACCCCTTTTGATATGGCTCAGAGTTGTCTTCTAGGTTTTGTATAGATGACAAAGGCTTGGCTTCAGAAAGTGTTCTATTTACTTAACTGTAAACTATCTGCTGTGAGCAGGAGGATCCAACAAGCACCCAAAACTAATCTCAAATTTGCAAGTATTTAACAAGAAGCCGCGTGTGATGCAACTGAATGCAACCTTGATTCAATGAGGTTGTGCATAGCTTCTCTAAAATGACAAATTGCTCAAAAATACTGCCATCTGCTGTGCATTTTAACCAAATCAGCATGATTCAAAGGCTTAATGTACCTTTCTCGGGCAGTAGATTCACAGGGTCTAGTTAAGGCCTGGGGGCCAAATGTTACCCTCCCAGCTTCGAATTGGCCCATATCACCTTAAATACTTTTATGGCATCTGAAAATCTACCATTTACCTTTAGTAATATTAAGCATAATATTCTACGCTGTTCTAAATGCATGTATTTGAATTATTCACTGTAATGACAAGTCTTTGGCTCTCACCTTCATGATATGAGGGCCATGGTGAAATGTTTGAACACCCTAGTCTAGTTCTTGGGCATTTGCCAGATTTCTTACACATGTAACTCATCTGGGGGATAGACCAGTTACCAGATTTAAAAAAGGTATGAGCTCAATAAAAACTGGGAAACAGTTTAATTTTTATTTTAAAAAATAATTTAAAACTGCCCAACCACCCCACAACATTCTGTGCTTCATGTAGTTCATGTATTGAACCACTTTACCCAACACTCCTGCTGCGATTCATTGCACTGTAAGGCTGTTGTATAGAACCCTAGAAGAGGGACAAAATTGATTAGAAATTCACACCAAGTGTAAGTAAATGTAATATTTTAAAAAAGCCAATTACCTGCCAAACATTTGACGTGCCGATTCCACTGGGCTCACCTGCCAAGTTGGGAAATCCACTACAAGCCGTAGTTCAACAGCTCACCCTTGAAGGGAGAAAAGGCCTTGTCATTACAGATTTTAACAAAATGCATGCAATAGTCTTTACCCTTATAAGACAAATTGTAAATAGACTAGGCATTTTTTCTTCAGGGCCCAGGGAAATTAAACACTAATACAGTGAACAGTGACTATCCATGACTGAGAAGGCAATGTTTTTGGTGATCTTTAGTTGGTGAAAAAGAACCCAGGACGCTCCTTAAGGACAGATCTTTGAGGCCATGGCATGGTTTTCAGTAACCCTAACTGAGGGCTAGAAAGCAAATAACTTCATGGGGTGGGGGGGAAATGGGAACTTTGAAGGATGTGAGCAAAGCAAAAGTAGAATTACCTCACGAGCATTGGCCTACTATCCACTTTTGATATAGGCAAGAGCAGCTTTCATCTCTGAGCAGCACAAGTTGGTAGGCGCAACAGTTCACACTCCCAAGGACTTGTAGGATTTTGACGTAGAATTCTTGGATGTAATGAAGCATTAACATGACTAAACAATCTCATTTTTCAGTGTAGCAATGGTCAAATAATCTAGAGCAACCGTACAATTTACTTTGAGAATTACTTAAAATTGGATATATAAAATTTACCTTAACATAATTTAACATTTTGAGAAGGGCAGAGCAAAGTAAAGCCCAGGGTAGTAGTATCGAAAGCCAGAGAATAAGTAATTTTCCACAGTCTTTAATAGGCTCCATGAAGCCAAACTGACAAAATAGATAATACAAAGAACATAAAGTACAAAACTGTTCCCGATTGAGACTACTTTGAGGAAACGAAGTTACATTTTTCGATCACTTTAAACAAGATTCATCCATTAACAGCACATTTAAAAATTCAAATGTTGAGCAGAGCACAGGAGATACCTTGGGCAAACTGTGGCATGGTGCAATTTGCAACTTCATGACAGCCGGCCACTTCGGATGAGTAGTTCACCAGTCTGAAAGGAATTCACTTTTTGGGAAAATTGAACATATGGGAGTCTCAACTGCCTAGGTTCTCAGGAAAAAAAAATCTGGCATAAAAACCCTAAAGTCCATTTTAGGTGTTGATTCTTTCTCGAATGTTTTAAAAACAGGACGGACATGTTAGATTCCCCAAAAATATAAGACTTATGTTTAACCTGCTGGACCAGTAGTCAACAGCAACAAAAGTAGGCATTAAAGTAATGGGTTGAGTCCGAGGAACCTCGTAACTATCTGATAAAGTGTTCAAACTTTTCCATATAATCACAGGTGTTTCTTTAGGAGGAATGGTGCCTAATCAAAAACACTGGACAAATTACCATGTAGAAGATCATTAAAACATGGTTCATTTGGCCACGCAAGTCATTAAAACATGGTTCGTTCTGGAATGACCAGTATATGGCTTCAATGTTAAGATGCTTTAACAATAACAGAACTACAAACTAAGGTGAGCAATAACATGTAGACATTTTTTTCTTGAGGAGCGCATCTTTGCAATACAGCCAGCCAAGTGATGATCTTGAATCAGGGAGATGTTTAGTCCTGACCAGCTGAGGATAAGAAGTGGGCACAAGTAAAGACACTGAATTTCCATACTAGTTTACAACAATCCACTGTACCCATAGTCAAAAACCATCCCTAACTTGGTAGTGAGCAATATCAAGGCAAAACTGCTTCCAGCAGCTTTCTAGCCTTTTATCCATCAAAGAGCAATTGGACGACATTTTGACCCTATGAATTTCTACACCAGTTGAGGCGACAAGTTTCTGGGCAACTAAATCCAACTGAAAGCTAAAAATGACCACCACTCACATAACAGGTAAAAGCAGGGATGTTTTGAAATCTATTTTGATTTACAGCCTCAACATAAGAGCACTTTGCTAGTTTGTTAAAATACTTACTATAACTGTCATATCCATCCCGGTATGATCCAGCACGTTCTCCATAACCTCCCTGCCCCCTAACCATTGGGTAAAAAGGGAGAAAAAGGAATAAGTACTCCAATGTGTAACATGTAAACGATCAGGCCAAAAACATACCTATTTTCCCTGTAGCTACCTCCAGAAGAGTAGCCACCGCCTCCACCGCTCCTGTATCCACTGCCAAAGCTCCTCTCGCCACCACCAAAGCCCCTGTCTCCGTAGCTTCTGTCGCTATAGCTTCTGTCGCCATATCCGCCACCTTGAGGGAATCGTTTATGAGCACAAGGGAAATATGGCAACACGTTGCATGCAGTTCAACTGCTACCTCTCGAGAAACCACGACCTCTTCCACGTGAGCCACTGTTGAATCGTCCTCCTCCACGAGGTCCAGAACCGTATTGACTTCCTCCCCTGGATCGACTGCCCTTTCCAGCTTCATCTACACGTATTGCTCTGCCATCAAGGGTCTAAAAGAGGGCAAAAAACCTTTCAGTTATTGACAAGTCCTTTAAGTATTAAACACTGCAACATTAAAGACAAATTGTGAAATAAAAAAAACTTTGCATTTACCTTCCCGTTCATAGCGTCCAGCGCATCTTTCGCATCTTCAGCATTGTCGTATTTTACAAAGCCGAAACCGCGGGACCTTCCAGTTTCTCTGTCTCTGATAACATCGACTTTAAAGAGGGAAAATAAAATATGCTGTCAATACTATTCAAGTTCCACTGAAATTGACCGCCCACGCATACGCAACCTAAAATGGAGGCACCTACCCTTCTCAATGGTTCCGTATTTCCCGAAGGCCGCAGCCAGTGTATCCTCATTTGTGTCGAAGCTCAGGCCTCCGATGAAGAGTTTTCCTTCGTCAGACATCTTTAAACTTTAAAAAAGTAAACAAGATGATTAATAGAGTGCGCTATCCCACTCAACATTACTGATTCAACATTGCCAGTGTAAAAAGGTGCGCCATAAAAAGTAGGTCAGTAGGTCTACAGCCCGAATTACCGAAATCTTGTAGCTGAGATTAAAAACAAACAAACACCAAAGATTATTTCATGGTTTTGTATCGTGTGTGCATAAAAGTAATTGAACTACAGAATTTTAAATGTCTTATTGAGTCGAGGCCTCGAGTCTCCACGCGTTTAGCATGTGGCTAACTTGTTAGCTTTTTATCTCAGCGCCATTTTAATTCGAGCATCCCTTTCTCTCGTCTGGAAGGTCGGTAAGCTCAGTCAAAGACAAACGAAGGACCAATGCTGAACAATATTGTTATTATGATTACAATAAATGCTTTCTGATCATTGACTCGAGCATTGACAATACTTTAAAAAAAAATATATATATATATATATACTTAATAAATATTTCTTAAAACTAACACCTAAACGGCATTGGAAAAAAGTATTGCCCCATAAACTATTAAGTTATTGCAAACAATATCAATAAAACGTAAAACACAAAGAAAAGTAACGCTGCATACCTTTGCTATAGCGGTGTAGATCTGCACGCGAGTAGGACCGGGAGTGGAACTGGGGTCGAGCGCACGAGTCGCTGCAGCTTTTAAACCCGCGCTCTTCTTTGTCTCTTCCGTCATTGAGTCCATAGCGCCGCTTACTGGAGAAAGTGTATTGCAATATGTGCACCACATTGTAGCATCAACATTTTTATCCTAAAAAAAAAAAAAAAAATTATCCTGATTCCGAGGGTAAGGATACACTGTATATATTGTAACCTATATGGTAAGGGCGGTTGTTGTCCAGCTGGTGACAGTCTTTTTCGATGCATCAAACAGGCGGACATGTGTACCAAATGTTTTATGTTTATGCCTTCTTAGCTTGTCCTGATATTTACATTTTACAAGTTTTTATGTGTGTGTGTTTTTTTAAACAAATGAAAACGCGATGGCTATCAACAAAGAATAGCCACAACAGGCAATGTTTCATGGCTATGGTGGACTGTGAGTAAAAGTGAAAAAGTAAAAGGATCTCATCTTCATCTTGACCCGTGTTAAAGGAGCACAATGGTCCCCGTGGGGGAGGGTCACATCTGTTGTGTGGAGCATTCTACTTCTGTAGGGAAAGACATCTGGTCTATGTGTGGAGCATTCTACTCGAATTAGAAAAGTTTTTTTTTTTTTTTTTAACAAACGCTTAAACCCATTTTCATTTTATGGGCGAAATAGAAAAAATCTAATCAAGTCAAGTATGTAATGCTTTTTTTTTTAACGGCTCAGTAATTAGTTTCTTTCTTTCTGTTGCATTGATATGATATAGGCAAAAAAATTTGCGACCTTACTGGTTCATCTGTACAAGAGGAAATGTTGGCCGAAGCCCCCTTGTGGACGCAGGGTGCTCCTGCTACGAGGATCGTGGGGGTCTGCATAGAGATGACCAGGCGAGAACGATTGTTTTTTCTGCTTAACTTACTGTCATTGGATCATGCAATGTTAATTATATTGTTAGCACATATCAGTATCTTTGACATATCATATCATATAAATATGAAATTGACTTTTGTCCTCAGCCCAAACAGTTTCTGTTAAACTGCTCAAAGGGTCGCATCCGTTGAGAGTAGCTCAAACTGTTCAAAGTAACCTCAAGTTACTTTAAACATGCAGACTAAGCATTTTGCATTTCTATACGGAGAGATTCTCTTGCCTGAGGCAAGTCTCCCCACATCTAATACTTAGTCTCAGATGAAACATGACTTAAATAATTTATTCAAATAAAAATAAAAATATGCAACAATTTACATTATTGCATAAATAGGCCTACAACCACAGACTGTAGACTGCATATATTCTATATACAGCCTATGTCTACAACTACATTGTTGATAATTCGGTTATAATTTGGCTAGATAACAAAGCTCACTAAACAATACTGCAAGGGTCTAATGCACATTTTGTTGTAGTTTTGGTGGTCTATAGGTAAATGGCACAAATGGGCTCATTCTCCTAATGATTCGCATTAGTTTACAGGCCTATACAGTTTGTGGTCTACAGCCACAGAACTGGCTGAGGGACAGAGATGCCGCTAATATGTGTCTACTCACTCCAGCTAAAAATAGGAATACCCACCACAGCTTTGCTTCAGAGATTGCGTCACTCCCCTATTCTCTCCCTTCTTTCGGCAACCTAACCATTAACCAGCGTATCATTGGAAGTACCTGGCGAGGGCTATTGTTCTTCGTCGGTTTCTTCTTTTTATTAGTAGTATTATTATTTTTATTATTGAATCGCATTTTTGACCCCCTGTACATGGACGAAAAGTCCCCAAACCGAGTATCAGATCGATCGGCCCGGCGAAAAATTCGATAAAATGGGCATCGTGACAATGCCTAAGGCACCATCACACAACAGCGCCCCCTTGAAAATGCACATTTTAAAATGAATGGGAGGCTGAGACGCATATTTTGGTGTAGGTTCACGAAATTCAGAACAGTGATACAACTCAAGGAGACAAACAAAAAAGCCAATCATTGTGCACCCCTATGACGAACAGGAAGTCGGCCATATCGGATCAAACATTCGCCACCGTTTTGACTTGGGTGTCTACAAAAAGATTCAAATCCCCGGGGTTTGGTCCAAATTAGCTCAGATTTGACATGTCACATCTACAGACATAAACTCACAGAAATCTTCAACTTTTTTTGGAATACTCCTTACGGTTTGACCGTAGCACGCCGGCAAAAAACACCTTCATTTTCTGTTTCTTCGGTGACCTGTCACGGCCATAGGCATTGTCCTAGAGAGCTCAAATTCAAATCACAATTGCGTGATCCAGGCCTGAATGTGATGAAATATGAAATCTAATAAAAATGAACTCTATAGCGCCCCCTAGCATAGACGTGAAACGTCAACATTATCGGATTTGTACCAAATTCGGGGATTAAATTCTATACATGATTACAAGCAAAAAAGTCTATTACGGACATGGTGCATTTTTCACGGTTGGCCAGTAGGGGCGCAAAGACTCCCCCCAAAAATAGTAAAAAAATTATTACACCCACAGGCTTAGGCCGATTGTGCTGAAATTTGAATCACTAATACATGATCACGGCCTGATTATAATACACTATAAAACATATGAAAAGTGAACTCTGTAGCGCCCCCTTGCATAGACGTGAAACATCAACATTATCGGATTTGTACCAAATTGAGGGATTAAATTCTATGCACGATAACAAGTCAAAAAGTCTATTTTGGACATGAGGCATTTTTCATGGTTGACCAGTAGGGGCGCAAGGACTCCCCCTAAAAATATATATATAAAAAAAAAAAGATTACACACACAGGTTTAGTCCGATCGTGCTGAAATCTGAATCACTAATGCGTGAGTTTGGTCTGAATATAATACACTATAAAGTATATGAAAAGTGAACACTATAGCGCCCCCTAGCATAGACATGAAACGTCAACATTATCGGATTTGTACCAAAGGCGCAAAGACTCCTACAAATATTTAAAGGTGCATTATGTAATGTGTCTAGGCGAGGGCCATCATTTAATTTTCCTCTGCTGTTTGTTTTTCAGTCCAGTAACGTTGTGTTTGCATAACAGCTTTAATTTTCGTTTGCATTTTTCATGGCCATTATGCATCAATTCTACCCCCATTCTTGACAATTGCCTGTCCATTCAGCACTTATATAGAACTAGAGGGATGCCGTTTTACATTCTGTGCAGGTTGTTGTCGAGAACACGTCCAAAGGATGTCCTTCTCCTCTCCAGTGCGTGCACAGACGCACTTCTGACGTCAACCATAGCACCCCTCCAGTACTGTACTCTGTGCTCTGGTTACACCCCACTCACTGCAATGTTAAATATGGAAACTGCTCTTTAAAAAAAATAATAATAATGATAACATCAGAAAATAGGCCTATATTGAAAGTGAATGTATGCTATTTTAAATCTGCACACAATTAAATACAGGTTAAAAAAATTTCTTGAACACCGATTGAGTCAATGGCTAAATGTAGGCCTACATTTATAACATGCCATGATACTGCACCTAAAGTCTATCTGATAGCCATATTTTGATATTCACATCATGTGCATGGTTAAAATATATTGGGAATGCATAACCTTTCACATATCTGCAGAGGACAACGGAATATTGACATTATTTCAGTACAACACTGACACCTTTCGGTAAAATTAAGCATTGCACAGATGTTCCAGCGCTTTTTAGAAGCCCGCAGCAGCTTCCATGGTAACACAGATGAAGATCCCTGTACAACTACTGCTGCCCTGTAACATGTTCCAATCAGCCAATCAGATTATAGAAAGTCCCATTCATGAAGATATGAATGAAAAAGGGCTGTCCCCCCCCCACACATCATCATCACCGCCATTATATTCCACACAGTGCGTGCAAAGAGGGTCACGTGACGCGGCGGGAACAAGGCGATGGGATGTGGGAGTGTCTAACGCGTGTGGGTTCATTCATAACTCGAGTCTTTATTTGGAGCATAAATTAAAGTATGCAGGGTATCTATATGCTGCTTGAAATGGATTCTACCACTGGATAATAACCTTGATTTTCCCATCAATTCTTTCACACATAGCCTATCCAGGTAGGTCCCTCTGTCTTTATTCACTGTTATACTATTTTATTATGTAAGATGTGAGAAAGCTGATACAGCTGACTGTGCATTAACGTCTGCGAAATGGCGCGTGCCGTGCGGAAAAGTGGGAGACACGCAGGGCTGACTCTAATTTATAGCCCCGCAGGTTGAGAACATCAAGCGATGCAGGACACCCTTGGTTTTCTGTGACTTTCTGGAGGAGAGGGAAGATGCTTCTGTAGCGAAGCGCCGCCAGCTGCCGCGCGTCGGAGCTCTGAACTGTGCGCACAGCAAAGCGGAGAAGCAGCCTCTACATCGCGCTACACAGACCGTAAGACACGCGCATCTGGACCAGCAACATCCAGTCACACGCTTAGGAAGCAGTATTCCTTCATGTCCTTGTGTAGGCTATATGCCATCAGCGCGTTATATATCGGGA